>NC_080671.1:464183222-464501931 GCF_030247195.1 Topomyia yanbarensis | reverse complement strand
CCATGTAAACTTTAAACAGTGGGCGCAAAAATATAGTTTCATCGATTGAGCTAAGAATTTGCACAGTTGTTCTAGGACCCAAATAGTAACTAAAAAGTTGCTCGGAGCTGAAATCTAATTTTTGTCCCACCCTAGTGTGTATGTGTGTGTGTCATTTAAACTCACACAATTTTCTCAGAGATGGCTGAACTGATTTTCGCAAACTTAGTTTCATATGAAAGGTATAACGCTCCCATAAGCTGCTATTGAATTTTTAGTTGATCCGACTTCCGGTTCTGGAGCTACGGGTTGAAGAGTGCGGTCACACAGCAAATTCCCATATAAACTGGTACCACCATGATGTTCAAATGATGTAAAACATATTAAAATTGATGTAACATTACTCTAGTTTGCGGGTCTGGATCACTAATGATCAATCAAAGCAGCTTTGACCACATTGGCCACCTATGACAGTTCATGACGCCCCCGGGGAACCCGCCAAGTTTTTAAGCTAATATCACACCCATTCCCCAACGAATTCTCTACTGATTTTTACAAATTTGATTTCAAATGAAAGATACAGTGATACCATTGATCGCTGCTGAATTTCATTCTGTTCTGACTCTTGCTTCCGGAGTTACAGGGGTGTTAGTAAGGATACACTGGAATTTCCCATATAAATCGGTACAATCGTAATACCTCAGAGGCTAAAAACTATTGAAATGGTCACCAAATTACTTCTAATCGCAGATCTAGATCACTGATTGCCAATCAAACATTCTTTGAATATATTGTCCGCTATCGACGATTCCGGAAGTCCGGAATTCAGGGCATATTCCACAAATAAAGTCACATCGGTTCTTCGGTGATGACTGAACCGATTTTCTCAAACCAAGTTTCAAATGGAAGGCAAAATATGCAGCTGAGTATTGCATCAGAGCCCCTCCGCCCCCCCCCCCCCCCGCCTTGCCCTTACATTTCCCTCCTTCATCACTACCGTCCCCTTGGACCACCCTCACGCCCGCATTTCCTTCATCCACCCCGTATACCAAAATAAGATGAAGGATTTCTGACGCATCCTCCACTCCCACTCTACTAACCCCGCATTCCCACCACTTTTAAACCCATTCCACCAACATTTCAAAATATAATCACATGAAGATAACATGTAACTCATGCTGATTAAGCTAATTAAATACTATTCTTTTGCCTTTCTCATATAGAAAGGTTACGCAATTGCTCCAAAAACCGACTTTCTAACCGAGGCCCGGAGCGCCGAGTCTCATATAACATTCGACACAGTTCGCCGAAATCGCAAAATATCTGTGTGTATGTATGTGTGTATGTATGTATGTATGTATGTATGTATGTATGTATGTATGTATGTGTGTATGTGCGGATTTGTTAACAAAATGTCCACATCGGTTTTTTGGAGATGGCTGAACCGATTTTTACAAACTAAGATTCAAATGAAAGGTATACTATTCCCATAGGTTGCTATTGAATTTGATTTTCAACCGACATCTTGTCCCGGATTACGAGTTGAAGAGTATGGTTACAAAACAAAATTTGTTGATTTGTCCACATCGGTTTCTCGGAATTTTCTGAACCGATTTTGACAAACTTGATTTTAAATGGAAGGTCCATCAGCTGCTGTTGAATTTTGTGTGGATCCGAGTTCTGGTTCCTGAATTACAGGGTGATTCGTACGATCACGCAGCAAATCTCGATTCTAACGAGTTCTGCGATGAATGTAAAAAGGTGAAATTTTTGCCTTTCTCAATAGAAAGGTATTGCAATTGCTCTGAAAACCGACTTTTTAACGGAGGCCCGGAGGGCCGAGTGACATATACCATTCGATTCAGTTCGTCGAGTTCGGCAAATGTCTCTGTGTGTGTATGTATGTGTGTATGTATGTATGTGTGTGTATGTGCGTATGTGTGTGTGTGTATGTTACCAAAAATGTCACTCATTTTTCTCAGAGATGGCTGAACCGATTTTGACACGCAGAAAATGTCGATTTTAATAAATTCTGCAATGAATGCATAAAGGTGAAATTTTTTCGAAAATATGACCACAACTGCTTCGATTTGTAGTATTAGGTCACTAACATCCATTCAAAGTCTATTTGGCCACATTGGCCACCATCATCGGTTCCGGAAGCCCCGGCGGAAGTATCTAAATCCAGAATAACAGTCACATCGGTTTCTCGGAGATGGCTAGACCGATTCGACTAAACTTGGCCTCAAATGAAAAGTATTGCGTCCCCGTAAATGGCTATTTAATTTCATCCCGATCCGACTTCCGGTTCCGGAGTTATAGGTTGTGGCGTGCGATCACATAGCAAATTGTGATTCAAACCGATACTCCGATGAAAGCAAAAAAGGTAAAAATTTCGCTAAAATGTCTCTCAAACAACTTAAATTTGCTGTTCTAGGTCACCGACGGCCAACCAAACTTTCGTTCACTACATTGACCACCATAGACGGTTCCGGAAGTGCCCGGGAAAAGCGGCCATCTTTCAAAATTTACGAACTCACATCAGTTTCCCGGAAATGGTTGGGCCGATTTTCACAAACTTAGTCCCAAATGATAGCTATAATATCCCCACAGATGTTTATAAAATTTCGTACGGATCGCTTATATGGGGCCGGAAATATAGACTAAATCGTCCGGTCACATATGAAATTCCCATATAAGCCGGAACTCAAATTTTTTTTCAAAGGAAATTTTTTTTTCAGAAATCGAATTCGTATTTTTGATGCCAAACATCTTTAAAATGCATGAAACGTCGAGATTTTATGTTATCTCGAAAATTTTTTTTTTTTGTAAAAATCGGCTTTTTGGGACTTTGCCGAATTTTGCACCTTTTTTTTCAGTTCAATATTACCGTGGCTGTTTTTTCTTCTTCAAAATTTTAGAACTCGAATAATGATTTATTTTCCTGTATATAGTTGTCATGTGATGTACAATAATAAAATGCAATATATGCATTTAAAAGCTTTTAATTAATATAAACAGCGCACACATTCTCGTGATTCATGATTGAGAAAGGCACAATTGCACCGCTAGGTGGATTAAAATAGGTTTTTATTTGGTAATTTCACATAATGTACTTATGTATATATTATTTTTAAAACATAGATATTCGATCTGGCGCCGCCAATCTTTAGTATACTTGAACTTCTGACGCACGCGCATCTTTTTCGATTGCACACAACCATTTACTGTGGGGTCTGCCCGAAGTCGACGATTTCTTCTAGATTCACTTCTGAGCGCAACTTTAGCTGGTCTCTCTTTTGGCATCCTCGCTACATGTTCAGTTCACTGTAGCCAACCGTGTTGTATCAGCCCCCAAATGTCACCATGTTGATATACTCGGTGCAGCTTGTTATTCATGGATCTGTGCCATTCTTCATTTTCTACTGTGCTGCTGAGTATTGAACGCAGAATTCGTCTCTCAAACACAACGAGCGCTCGATAGTCTGCTTGCTTAAACGCCCTTGCCATATGGCCGTACAGACTAATAGAGAGTATCTGCCTCGCTCTGTACTAACTACCATGTACTTTGTTAGAGTCTATAGACCAATTATCTTGACCTCCCCTTTGAAAGACAAAAATGCCTCTTCCACTGCTCTGCAATCAACGCCAATGATGTCGATGTGTAAATTATAGTAGCATACTGAATTTGTCTGGCTCGTTTTTTAAGGATGCTTACAGAATTAGCGGAAGAAAGTGAACTGAAGATGAAACTGACACTAGTATAAGAGAGGTGTATGTGAGAAAATACTTCATACCCAATCAAAACGGGCTTGTCGGAGTAGGAGCTAAAGCGGATTGTCTGGTTTTACTATGGCATCAGCGGCTAGGTTTTCTGTAGGCTGGTTTTTTCGCATGCAGCAGCTTTGAAGTTCAGCTCGACTCAGGCGATTTTCTCGCGACACAGCACTTTAGCAGCCTTTTAGCACATTGTTGAAACTTATTTCTGTGTCAAGTGTTTGACATAGAGTATTACTATATTATCTGCAAGATAAAATTAATGCGATCAACACAAAGTAAAGCAATGATTGAGTTATCGCCAAACCAAACAACGATCACCTTATCAATAAGATAGAATAGTAGATAAATGTAATAAATCTTATCGATCAATAGATACTGGATTGAGCAATCGTTTGTAGTTTAGCATAATATGTGATCAGCATCTGTAGTTTTTGGTTTGACGATAGCTGGTTTGCGACAAAATTGTATTTTTCAGTTTGATAGAGTTACTAAAGCACGGCATAGTAGATAACGAAAACATGTGTGAGGAGTGTCACATGACTAAACTGTAACGTGTTATAATGGTACATTATTGTTGTATTCATAGAACTTGTTGCAAGGGATACTTGAATTATATAATACATTTCACTTTCTTCGAAACAAATGCGGTGTTTTTAGGTTCCAAATACTCCTCGTTCCATAATGGAATATCTTCGTGCTCGATGGGCTAGATTTTCTATTGTCTAGGATTGCGGGTAATCACTCTCTGTGGAGCAGGGCAGAGGGCCCGCTGGTGGGAATGTCTGAGAACCTTCCCTGCGAGAAATTGTATATGTTTTGGGCCACATGGGAGGGACCGGTCGGTAAGACTCATGTCGATATTGACGGCAAATATTGTGTTAGTTCCGGTAGTTTTATTCAGTTTTGTGGCGTGTCTGCATAGCGTTGGGAAACTGGCAGGGTTAGTTTGTTGACCTAATAAATATTTTATTTGTTCTTTTCTAAGCGTACCATCGCGTGTTCCTGGATTTATTTTATTATAACCAAAGTGTTCTGTCCGAGATTTTATGTGGCCATTGTTGAAAGTTATCAATGTGCGTTCAGGTTAGGTCGGGGAAAGATTGCAATCACGAAGTAAAATATGTAAAGTGAAAAGAACGAAAAAATGCGTCGCCATCGGAGTTGGCATCCATTAGTGTATGTTTATTTTACTTCGCCAGTATCGCATGTGAGCTGGACTAAAATAAAAATGTTTTGCTAACGTGCAACACATGGACGTGAAAAATTATTGGCAATTTGAGTGAAAATTCAGTTGTTTGGTCTCGTGATAATAATAAAGAAATATAGAATCGATGGCGGTTAGCACGGCCAAAATAGTAGTAACGCAACTTATGTTATTTCATTGTATTCCGGGTAGATTTCTTTGCACATTTTAGCATATAGTGCAATGATAATATGTAAGTGTCTTTTTAATAGTAATTCAATATTTCAGAAACTATTTCGTCAATTATGTTTTTATATTTTCATGAACACATTTCCAAACATTTTTTACATCGTTTGTGAAGTAAACGTTCGAACTAATAATATATAATAAAAACGAATTAAGTAACATAAGAGGCATTGTTGACAGTTTCAGTCAACTTGCTTTTAGGGATTATTCCGAAACTACAATCTCCAGTAAATAAAACAACCGACGTATGGTTTCGATTAGACAGAGAGAGATTGTAATTTTCCTGTATAGGATCAAAGGTTTTAACATGGTAAGTTCGTTGGTAAGTTTCTAAATTTTAGTTATATATGTTGTTTAGTTATAAACTTAGATATAATTGTATATAAGAATAATCATTAAGATCATAAGTTTTCGACTTACGTTTAGTTCCTTTTAAGGTGTTCGTAGCCGGATGTCTTGCCAGCAATTCAGGTGTTTATTGGCCACGGACTATATCCTGTAGTTTGTAAGTATTTAGTTGTAAGTATTTAGAAGATATTCCAGTAGTTTTTAGTTAGTTTCTCACCTCGTAGTAGCGCAATGATGAGTAAATGTTAGGTTAGAGCACAAAATCTCGTGCGGGCAGTACCCTGCTAGTTAGATAATTGTAAATATATGAATATATCCCAGAATACCTATGTTTTAGAGTTTTACCTAGCTAATAGTGTCACTCCTGTGGATTTAATTTTATCGATATTTAGGTAGTATTTGAATTTTAAACTAAACTTCTATCTCAAAGGATAACGAACCTCACACGGTGTTGAACTTGGACTTTTTGCTTACTCACCCTGGGTGACAAATCACATAAGTCTATACCTGCCGAAGTGACACTTGACAGGTGTCTATACCTGCTACGAGCCCAGTGGGTTGGCTTTCTACGGTTCGATGCGTGCAGAGTGCGGACCAAGGCATGTAGCAGTAGAGGTGCGCGCGGACCAGTTGTGTCCGATAACAGGCATATACACTGTGTAAGAGGAATTATGATATTTTACTCGGTGTGGTTAATTGTTTGCGTTTCGACTTTGTCATGGCACTAGTTGAAACGCAAAAACCTAGACGTTTCAAGTGAAACTATAACAGATGAGCTATAGTGAAATTGAAAGATTTTCAAAAACAACCTGGAATGGTTCAACAATCAGCCTTAAAAAAAACTGGTTCTGAAGTTCCATATACTTTTTTATTGCGTTACAAAGTCCATTCTTTAGCTGAAAATAATCCGAATGAAAGTTTCGTTTTCACGAGTTAGCCTGTTTCTTGGAATTTCTTTCTTGGTTCAATTGTGAAATAAACTTCTTTCATTCTCCTCCGAAAAAAAAATCGCGAAAGATTCAAACCACGCCGCTCCCTACCACATGGTCTCTGCATTGCAGAAAATAACGATTAAATTCCTTTCACGGCCCAGTAGTTGTCGACATCCATAATAAATATATTCTCTATGCTAGCGATTACTTTTGTTTCCACCATATAACGGAAGTTTTCGTTTGGTGTACCGGAGTTGGAAAAGTTTGGGCAATATATCCACAACCACAATCACTAACTTTCCTAAGACAGCAGCTTTTCATTCCTTAGGTAGCAGATTTTCATCAAACGTAAAAGGGGATTGAACCATTATTAACAAATATGCTAGAAAAGACATAAGAAAAAGTTTTCAAGTTCTTAAAGTGTCTGTTATTTTGTATGTGAAAAATGTTGCTCATGATTTGGAAATAATTATTGCTATTTTGTTTTATGTTATTATAAATCATTGTATGTTACTTCAAGTCTTCCTATTTTTCCCAACAGTATAAATAAGTTTTAATTTGTAACGAAACATGGTATTTGTGCGTAAAAACATATGCATGGTTTTGTAAAGTAATATTTTTTCTCCAATATTTGATATTTATTGAATAACATTGTGCTCGAGGTGAAATGCTAATTTAACCTTGCAAAATCACCACTTTCTCTGTAATATTCGACATTTTTGCTATTGAAAGTTTACATTATGCATCAGAACAGTGTTATATCATAAAGTAAATACTTACTACAGATACTAGTTGGTGATTCCTTACAGTAGCGCCTCTAGTAATTATTTCAATTATGTTTATATGTACCTATGGTATTTTAGTAGTTGGACCGCTGTAACCCAGCAACGCACGCGTCTTGTTCACGGTTACGAGTACCCGACTAAAACCTATCGCACAGTGATTGTTGCATAGGATTGGAGGAGGTTTCCCAAAAACAGCATTTCTATTGACTGGATGTGCTCACTGCTGTATGTTAACTTATTAAATACCGAAATATCGAAAAAGCTTCAAAACTAAAGTCACTCCGGAGTAAACAGGAGCAACAAATTCTTGCTCCATTTTACTCCGGTTTGCTACCAGAAGAAGAAAAAAGAGAAGATGTGAGTACAGGAACGACTTTCTTCGGAGTACTTCCAGTTTCTCCTGGTACTGGAACAAAACTATAATCTGGGTCCTATTAGAAGTCGAAAAGGGCACTGTGGCAATCTGGACTCAATTTGCATATTCTCCACGCAGTTGGGAGATTTGGCAGCACGAATCAAAATTTTTATGTGTGATTGGAACAATATGAATGTACAATATGGGTATTTTGGAACAAAAGTCCACATTTTGACAAATGCGGGACAAGACTTCGAAATCCATCCAGCCTAATCCGGGAGGTCTGGTCACTTTAATTTAACGTCTATAAGGTGATCACGACGGTTGCCGTATGCATATGCCAATAAGCGGAACGCAAAACTTTAAACCCATCTTACTAAAGTGGATTATGGCTTTATGCAAAATAGTTTTTACTACAGACGCTTTACACATAGACTTGCGGATAGAAAAACAGTAAAACTAACCACCATGAATACAAACTGGCATCACGGAAGATCGCATAACTGTCCTTGTATGCAAAAGTGACGTAAACGCCATCGAGTAAATTTTTCAGGAAATCAATTATTATCTTGCATGGTGCGGGTAAAAGCATGCTTTCGTCGCATCGTTTTTCGCGTTTCAACAGATCATTTTTTATTTTTATTTGAAATGCTTGTACTGAAAGATGCAGATTTTCGTAGCGAGCTTAAAAACACTTTTGCATACAAGGGCAGATAAGCTTTGCATGGCCTTCCCCATATAGTCCCCCTCACAGAACCCTCGTGCTATTTTGGCTGCATTTTTTTTACATCTTGCTAATCCATGTGTTAAGAGTCTGCAACTCAATTCCACCTTACGGATAGAAAAAACAAAGTGCATTTGTACAACTCTCCGCTTTCAATCATTCCGAGTATATTCTTCACTCTTTCAATGGAAAAGGGACCGTTTGAGTAGTTTTAGGTTATATTTCAACGAACTTTATTGTTGTTGAAGAATTCGATCTATTTCACCTTTTACCGGGCCGAACGCAATTTCTAGTCATCCTGTATGAATGCAACACGCACCGTAGGTAGTTGAAATGATTCTGGGCGTACAAACAACTAACAGTTCTTTTTCTTCGAATCGTAGGTGGGAAGCAAGGATCAAAACCATGTCAATTATGATTGGCTCAAAGCATACATGTACGACCCCTTATGCCACATCAAACAACTTTCTTAACTAAGTAAATTCGAATCCGAAGTAAAACACGTCATCAAACGGCAAAGTTTTTATCTACACCACGAATAGAGCAATTTACACTTAATTCTACTGAGAAAACGAAAAAGTTTTTTTTGAAGCTTGGTATCTGAAGCTTGATTTATCATATACATTTTGTTGATATTTCACAACATCTGCAATGATAGCAATATAAAACCTTTTACCATGTAAAACCAGGACACAATAAGCTTACTTCTATTTGAAGCTCGTTTCGATATCGCGAGAATGTCGGCAATCTTTCGAGCGTAGGAAAGGAAAACTTTGTTTGAATTTAAAATTAGACTGTCTACCAAATAAAATGATTAGAAATGAATGAGATTCATTGTGCCGTGTTCACCCATGAAATTGCTTTCGTCTTTTTGTGCTGCTCCAGAACAATGATAACTGTATCCGTTTTGGTTACTTGTAGATACGTGTATACTACGTCATATAAAATTATTGCACAACACTTTTCTTTCAGAGACCAATGATGAATAACGGGCAAGCTTAAATATAACAGTATGTTATACGTTTGAAGCGTTAAAATATCAATATAGACGAATAATCTTAACAATTGTTCTTTGAAATCAGGATTAGCTGTGGAAAGTTGATGCCTTCGGCAAAATTGTTTGTTGTTGTAAATTCAACACCGCACATAAAATGATTAAACATTTACCATTAATCGTTTTCACATATTTGACACGAACATCATCTGTTTTCAAAAGTATGCTTATATATTTTCGGCCTGTTATTATGATTGTTGTTATATGTTCGACAAGAACAAATAACATCTGAATGCAAGTTTAGTAAGCTTTTTATTTTATCTAGCTAGGTCTCATCTGTGGCTCAGTGTGCAACGAACAGACAATTAGTAAAACACATTTATTATACATCTACTATCTAATTTTGCCTCAAACATCTTAACGAATCGACATTAATGATCCCCTGCCTTCTTTTCTCAACGATAGTGTATTTTCTGTACTCACAGCATGGATACCATCAGTTTCGCGTATGCATGGCAGTAATTGTTGAATAATGTGTGTGGTAGATTGTTGAGCATTAATTAAATACTACTGCATGGATAGGGCACCTTGTGAATTCCTGCTATTTCAGATTAAACGGTTTTCGCTGATTCGTGAAACGACTGTGGCTCAGAATATGTAAGGCAATGAATAATTATTAAAATTTATGAAAAGCATTTTTTTTTCAAATTTAGAAAATGCCTAAAACCATTGCCTGTTCCTTAAAATTCGAAGACTATATCACATGCGGTGGGTTTTACCGATTTTCATAAATGGTGTAAATGCGATACTATTTCTAAGAATTTTTGTAGTTTAAAATTTTGGTCCTGCTATTGTTATTAATTAAAATAATTATTTTTTTAAAAGTGTATTTATGCATACCTCAAATTATACACGAACCGATAATGTTATAATTACTATGTATTATTATACAACGGTAGTACAATGATCGTGAAAATAAACTAAATAACATAAAAGTATAGAATCCTTTTTTTAATTTTAAATACCGTGCTGTATTTCAGCTATACAAATATTACAAATACATATCCGTATCCACATCAATATCTGTATAGATGAAATATAGTATGATATCTAAAATAAAAAAATTATGTTTTTTTTAATGTAAGTCATAGTTGACAATACATTCATAGATATTTTAAATATCCAGTGAAAATGTAGATTGTAGATTTAGCACTCCAAGTGTGTTAATACTTTTATTTGCATATTTTATTCAAGCTTAAATTTGAACAGAATGGTTCAACCATTTCCGAGAAACTGTCCTTTTGTACACATACATACATTCGTCTTAACACTTGAATCAGTTGTTCAACCAAATTGAATCCCAGCATTAATAATACTCAAATGCTATACCACACAACATGAAAAGTTCGCTTCAGAATGGTTTCCATCATACAAGCGCAGTGTAATCTATGTAGTTATAGGGCGCGCGCGGGAAATGTCAATTTCTGTATTTTCAACATTTAGGAAAACTAAAATGCGACTATCGAATACGAAATTACAATTACAAAAAACGGAAACCAGAAACATTCACGATCGATTCATGCACCGTCGAAACACTGCGCGCCATAACATGCCGATCATTTCGTGTCGGTGGATAAAGAGATGAACTCGCTGGCACAGATGTGAGTGGCAAACATAATTCAGCGTACTGAGGCTAGTATTCAGTACAGCACGGACCATCGAATATCGCACAGGTGTTTCTCCAGAGGCCGTCCGACAGTGTCTGGGAATGATTTTTTTAACGTTGACCGAATGGACAGGTTTTGGATGGCCTTTGTGGATAGATTTTTTCCTCTCACCAGTGACGAGAGCCAGTGTTTTTCAATTTACAAATTAGACATGTGCGTGAGCACTCGGTTAAAATGCCAATCAGTGTCAAGTCAGGAATAAAGTGCTTTCGACAAGCCTATGTGGACGATCGCAGGAAATTCTCGAAGAATTGTAACGTAAAATTGATGGCATTAAGCCATTACTAACAGGAATATATTAGACGTCTGATTTGATTGCATCCAATGCATGGGAATGAACGATAAAAGTGTACAATAGCAACGTGATCTACGGTCAAACTAATAAATCTTTACTGCAAAAGATGTGTGAATAAAGCAGTGCAAATACATCTGAGAATAATCGGTAGGGCGGGATAGTGATTCCAAGTAGTTGGACCAATTTCGTGAAGCAAGAAGTAAATAACAATAAGAATAGTTATCGAGAATTTAGTATCTGTTCATAACTACCTGTTAGAATTCTTGACTGGATTAGTACGAAGCATGAAACCTTTCTTGTATTTAAGTGGCAAAGGAGGATTCTATTGGAAATGGAGGTAAAATTCTGTTCCTAAACTCATTCTATGCTGAATTCTGTGTAGTGTAAAGATTTAATTATTTTGTGGAATACAAATATAGTGTGATTCTGATCCGAAATCAAAAGTAAGGATGATTTGCAGAATTTGGTGTTTAATGGTCAAGGGTGTGGTCAGTACAAGGGTGAAAATTGAGTTATCATGCTGACCGAACCATAAAACATTATTGGAGTATCAAGAAATATACTTTTTGAAAAATTGAAGGCCTGATATGTACAAAAGTACTCCTATTTTCCGTTCTGGTTAAATCTGCATTCATTTAATATTTTCAAGATAATTCAAAATGCAATTTGTTTTGTAATTCCTTTCAACTAATTCCGTTTTATTTTTTTGAAGAATATTTTCTTAAAAACCCTTCACTACTTCTCTTAGATTTGAAGTGATGCTGAAATTGATAAAACGTTGCCCGCCATCTAATGAAACTTTTTTAAAACAGCCAGGTATACAATATCCATCTCAGGATAGAGTTAAAATTTAACGACTGTGAAACATCGGGACCTTTCCTAATTTGACCCATGACTAGTATAATATTATTGATGATCACTAAATGCTTATAAGATATGTTAGTAATTTAAGGAAATTTTCCTTTTTCACTAGTTAACATGTAACAAAGTTGATTTTTTCCTCTTTGTCACGTAGATTTTAAAACCTAATTTGTACATGGGTTGAATATTTCCGACCCACTTAAGAATCGTAATTAGCATCCCATACATGCAAGCATTGGGTATATGACTTATTTCCAAGAAGCAAAGTGGCCTAAGAAATACATCAATTGTTCGAGAGCTGTTCAACTCGGACTACTTCAAGAGTGTACCCACTTGAATTCACGAAAAAAAAAATGAATAAATAAATGCCCGTAAAACTTTTCTGGTTGCTGTTTTCGAAGGAGACACTAAAATAGCTTCTCATTAATCATGATCTGAAGAGCAACGCACCTCTTCTTTTAGGTTGTCATATTCTCGATTATTAGATTAACATGACTTACATTAACTGAACTCCTCTGAAATATCTGCGTTTCATCATTTGAAAACTAGCTTAGCAATGTATCGTACCTGTGTTAACATTATTTACCATGTGTATCAATAGAGATATTTTTCGTTTCATTTCTTGTTCTCGTCGTTATATTATTAAACATTGAGTCTCTGAGTTGAACTATTCGCCAATTGAAAATCGCGCTAATGAAGTTAATGCCGCCGAGACTGGTTTTATTGACAGATGCTGATTTTTTAGCCAATTATTGCCGGGATTCTAATAACTCGATGGTAATGATTTCTATAAGTCTTGAAAAACAAGTTGAAGTCACATAAAACCAGTAAAGAAGTTACAGTGTGATTGAGATGAAAGATCGGAATAATGTGCTTATTCATTACCGCGTCATTTATACCTTCGTTTTTTTTTCTTTGCAATGCGCTTCTTAATATCTCATCGGAAGCGCAATATACAAGGGCATTCAGCAGTAGTATCCAGTTAAATTTGTGAGTAGATAATGTCCACGTGAATAAAGCAAGAATGTTTGAAACGACCAAGTGGATAAGTACCGGTTTCATTAGCTAGCTTACTGAGAAACTAATATTATTGCGCACTGGTTTAACTCGACATTCCTAGCGTATAGAGTTAATAGCAGTTCAATCAATAACGGAATAAATTTGTACCGATTAATGTTTTTGGAATTTAGTTAGAGGACCTGGTACTGATATTTTTATTTCCGGTGCTCGAGTATAGGTTATATCAAATGGGTCCATGATATAAGAAAAAGAAAATCAACAACATAAATGGTCGTTTGCTTGGTAGAGACAGGGCTATAAATCGTAATGATTATTGTCAAGATGGGACAGTGAAACACCTGAAGATTATTTACTACCTATCCTTTTACGCAGAGATACGCTTGTTAGTGACGATTTATAGGTTTTATTGTTGTATTAAAGTTGTTCCCATTTCACGTTTGTTTCGTTCTAGTACAACCTGTATAGTACATAACATGGATGACTGTTCAATTTAATGAATTAAGTGAAAATACGAAAGTACGATATATAAGTCATTTTGCTATAGGATTTCATCGACGAAGGACAACTGATGCAATTATATCTATGAGACTGTAATTGCAAGGAATAAATAGAAATTTTATAACGAAGGGCAGTACAAATACAACGAATGTAAAATACCGAACCACAGCAATTCGTCTAGCAAACAGAACTCTTTCATCTGTGATAATGAATAGCACTAATACGTTAGACTTAGCGTATGCTGACGGATCAATGCTGATTGACGCGGCGTTATTGAACTATGGAAGTATGGATGAGAATTTAACGGACATTTATGGCCCCAAACGCGATCCACTTTATGTTGTAGTACCTGTCACTATCATATACGTACTAATTTTTATAACGGGTGTGATCGGCAATATAAGCACCTGTATCGTTATTTCCAAAAACAAATCTATGCACACAGCTACCAACTACTACCTCTATAGTTTAGCTATATCGGATTTTTTGCTATTATTTTCTGGAGTGCCGCAGGAAATTTACTTCATTTGGAGTAAATACCCTTACATTTTTGGTGAGCTATTTTGCATCGTCCGCGGAATTGCAGCAGAAACATCGGCGAATGCAACTGTTCTCACAATCACCGCATTCACCATCGAGCGATATGTCGCAATATGTCATCCATTTTTGTCCCATACCATGTCTAAGCTTTCCCGGGCTGTCCGTTTTATTTTCGCCATATGGATTGTGGCGATTGTATCCGCTGTCCCGCAGGCGCTGCAATTTGGAGTGACAAACCAGTCGGGTGTAGACCAGTGCGTCGTGAAGCGGATAATTATTCATCACTCTTTCGAGCTGTCGACATTTCTTTTCTTTTTTGCTCCAATGACGCTCATAACAGTGCTATACGCATTGATTGGACTGAAACTGCGGTCCTCCGCATTGATGCAGCGCGACGGGACGCTACAACGAAGGAACAATGCCTACCCAAATAACCGACAGCAAGGAACCAGTCAGGGTACCCGGCGAGTCTTGAAAATGCTAGGTAATGTTGTGTGTCTGAAGCATTTTGTTTATGTTGATGTATATATATCGTACGCACCAAGTATTCAACTGAATATTTGATTCTCTAACTTCGAAGCATTTGGTTCAGTAATAAAATGGTATTCAATCGTAAAATATAATCGGTACATTGTAATGCCATTGAGTTATACATATTACGGAGATGCTTAGTGCGTACTTTAATGTTCATAGTTTTTGAAAAAGTGCGATTATACTCACCATATTTTTATGATTCTAACAAATTTGTGTTAACGTACCCCTTTCCAGTTGCTGTCGTGGTTGCATTTTTTATCTGTTGGGCCCCTTTCCATGCACAACGTTTAGTGTACATATACGGAGTAGACAAGGACCATCAGCCAACGGATCCGCTGATACTTAAATTTTTCGTAGTGACTACTTACGTATCCGGCATACTCTATTACCTGTCGACATGTATCAATCCGCTACTTTATAATATTATGAGCAACAAGTTCCGTCAAGCTTTTAAGGTAAGCTATTCGATCCATATTTACTAGCATGATTACTCTGCTGAAACACTAAAACACCTGATGTCTAGCGAAAATTTTCCTGCGTTGAATAGTTTTCCTTTTCTACTAATACTCCCGGCGGATATTCATAAAGACATTTTGCACCCCCAATATTATCCATCATCACAACATTTTGGAACGTCGCTCACCGCAGATGAGAAATCATCCAATCACAGCGTATAATTCACACCTAGCTCCCGTTTCAACTTGCTTCATCAACATCATCTACTTTATACACAAGCTCTGACTAAACTCAGCTGTGCTGTGGTTCATCATTGGCTTGGCTCTATCAGATAGGCATGCTTCGTAAGATTGGCCCTAAGATCAATCAAGTTTCTACACGCTCAATTTAATGACAACACCGAGCAGATATGTTTTGATAAAGTTCAGTAGAAATATTATTCGCCCCGGATAATATCGCTGAATAAACATTAGTTCAAAATTTATCGATGCATGAAAATTTATAAATAATGTTGCTCTTTCTACGTTTTTGTTGCACGTATAAGGGATCATTCATAAATTACGTAACGCATAAATTGCCCAAAATTGAGTCCGTCCTCGTCTCATTCAACAAATTGTTACAAATTTCCATTTCCCACACCCCTAGTAATTATTGAAAAACTTTTTTTTCTTCAGTAAAACATTATGTAAAGTTCTAGTTTACTCCCTTTCCTCCATATGTCTTAACATATCACATTTTGTCTTACCCCTCCCTCCCTGAAAGTGTTACGTAATTTATGATATTAACGCTAATTTTAATTTTGTTTCCTTGATGTTATTCTTAGATATTTTATTCCTCTTCGGTCATTTCGATTATTATCTCCATTTTAAAAGCCGTCCAAAAGCTTCCATAACGTGCGTGTTATCACTCTATTATGTAAATCTCTTCAAAACATGTAAATTATGTCAAGATACACTATTTCATAGGTTCACTTACTACAGCGTTACTACTGTTGTGCTATCTTATGATCTTATGCTATCTTATGCATCATTTAGCACTTTTCGAGAAAAATGATTTTTAAAGTTTGTGATTGTCGTATTCCACGTACATATTACATATCTTGAAACCCACAAATCAATTAATAGAAGACAATTGATGTTTCTATCTCTACTAATCTCCCAACTATTGAGATTTTTTGCTTAAAATGTAAATCAAAGTCGTACTCACACGTGTCATAAGTGAGTATTGATGATAAAATAGGTACTTATTACGTGTCATAATTGAGCGAACTTTATTCATCGACAGCGTACTTTTTTATCTGCCCCTCGTTTTATTTTATGCATTGGACATATTTGGTCAATCCACTCATTGAATGCTTACTAGAAGTATATGCTAGAAAATGCATAAAAATCACAGCAAAATAAAAGAAACGGGAATATAAAGTATGCTAACTCTGAATATTTTAATTTCTCAGTTTTGAAAGATGTTTTATTGAAACTTCTAATCGATTCAAAATCAAGAAGTAATGCTTGAACAGGTTTTGTACGAAGCCTAACATCACTTGGTGGTAGTTCAGAAGTCAATTTCTACAATACAATTTTGCGAAAAAAATGTAGGTTCAAGTTTTTTTTCTGAGCAGTCTTAGACTAGTAGGGATGAATTGAAATAAAAATTCAGCATTTATCATTCCTTACCTACCATTTAACCTTCGTGCTCCATTACTCATTCATAGCACTATAATTAAATGTACATTTCTTCTATGATCAGCTAACACTAATGTGAAGCACTGCTTCATGTTCTACTTGATAACTTGTTATTTAAGATTCATTTACAGTCTATATTGTTTAGGAGACGCTGGGCAACGGCTGTTACTTTACGCGGAAATCCCGCTGTAAGGAGCGATCATACCGAACTCTGTGTCGAAGGGAGCGACATCCAACTTCAAACAAAGAATCTTCTGAATTCTCAGGTTCGTATTTAGGTGTGCTGATCTTTTTTTTTGCAAAACTCCTCAGAGGAATATTTTCGAATGCAATATACTCGTCAGGAAGATAAAATTGAATTATTCTAATTTTAATCAAAAGGATTTTGTTTTTCATTAGCGATCAGGGAATAAAGTTTTTGGTGAACATTTTCATCATCGTTAGGGATGGGATATTTAAGTGTTTCTTCAGGTGATGAAAGTTTATATATATTACCGTCTCATCCTTGTGTATCAATGTTGGCATTATCTAAGCTTCTAGCGTAAACGATAACGGTATCTGTTTCCATGCACCCGTATCGCACGCTCAAACGTTGAATAGAAAACGAAGAAGTTACGTATGCTATTAAATAATTCATGAGGGTCTTGTGGAAACTGTTGCGAATAATCTTAGGTAAAGGGTACTAATAGATGAGAGGACAACTAAAAATAGGCAGGTTACATAAAGGATTAGTTTGCAATGGTAATTACGTGTTCTGAAATTTCATCCTTACCTTCATTTCAACGTAGTCTTATTTAAGGAGTAAACAGTTACATGTTCCATTCACGTTTTAAAACATGTACGTTTGAAACAACAATTCAAAGGACACCGTTTCTATCTTATAAGATTTTTATGCCCTATAAGTAACGTTAGTTTTGAACAAACATAAAAAGTAAACAGCGATTGTGTACCAGAATATAACATTATTTTAATCCTAATCAAAAAAATTATCCCAATCGAAAAAATACAAAATATGTTTGTTTTAGGCAATTCCATCCAAGACGACAGTTTGTACTCATCCTCTACTCAAAAACAGTCACTTGACTCCATAGCACTATCCCGTGGACATTCTGTAAAACCTTACTGCCAAGAGAGAGCAACGGAACGGGAAAATACTCGTATTCTACTGCATCCAACAAAAGGAATGACCTTATCAGCTCATTTGGATCTCTACACTGACGGTAAGGAACTCTGTTTAAGAATTTTCTCGTCGAATGACTCGTTGTCTCGGTCATCGAAGAAGATGATCTGCCGTCGCATGTGTCCATCCACTCTTCCAAAACCAATACCGGTCATATCTTCGGAGGAAAATCCTAATCAGTCTTCTACGTACGACAGGACATATGACATGACGGATCTGGACGAAATATCTAACCACCCAGTGAAAATATCTATAAGGCGAAGTAAACTACAAAAACGTAACAGACTGAACTTTTTGAGATGTTTTCAAGTTGCGTCTTCAACAAAAGGTAGCCAACATCAGCGACATCGAACAGCCGTCCATTTCTACAGTTCCGTGCTATGCAGCCAATGCAAAAGTTCAAGAAGTGAGCAAAAAGCGGCTTCATCGATAGCAAATGTTAATATTGATTTCGGTACGTTTCAAGATAAACAAGAAGAGGATGATCTGGAGGCCTATATGAATGAGATAAAGTTAAGAGAAAATAAATCCGAGGATTTTTTTAATGATTCTAATATTATACACAGACAGGCAATTTGAATTTTGGTATTGAATTTTGTTACACGTTGTCAGAGATCTTAACATTATTTTTTTTGGGATAATTCAAATAACCGAATAATAATGAAAAATAAAGTATAGTTTTTGATTATAAGTAAACTTGTATGAAATAAATGTACTAAATATGATGTGTATAGTCATATAGGATCAAACCATGTTCTTACCGTTGAAAGCAATTCGTTAAAAATTGTAATCGATACTTTGAAACGACATAAGCTCTCGATTACTTTAACGTGGTGCATAAAAACAGCTTCCAGTAAGCTTCATATTGAAGTTGTTAAGCTTTTCAAAACAAGTTCTTACTTATCGCATAGTCTTAAATATATATTGACATGGCTGTGCATAGGTTTATTCTTTTATTATTATTTTTTAATATGTATATTTGTGATAAGTTGAAAAATATATGCATATGTACCTCAAACATGGTTCATTCTAATACGCTTCATTTATTTGTGAAATACATATACTTTTAAGATGTGCTTCAAAATAAGGGAACAGTATCTTAATGGAGTTTATTGATTCAAGTGTGCCTACAGATGTTGTCAAGATATTTTTTCACGTAACATTACACATACTCGTTACTATATACTATTCATCAAAACGTACCATTTCCTAGTTTGAACAGAATATTGATCACCAGTTGTGTATCAAGTTCGGGTAATACTCAGCAACGCGTTACGGGACAAACGATGTACATACTAGATTTGACACTTTGTAGTTCTGTTCTACAAGTATATATGACCAACTGTCGGTTATGCATTGTATTGTTTGATAAAGAGCAGTTCCACGCAGGCTCGTTAATTAATTAATCATTCTTTTGTTTTTGTAGGGAAGCCCGGAGCAAGTTGGCGGTGTCTTAAATCTTTATTTTCTATCTTTTTCACTTAGGTAGATCGTACAAAATACATCGCATAAAAGGGCAGACTTTTGGGTACATCTTCGAACTTTATTAAAGTGCTTGATGAATTGTCTTCAATTTTGTAGATGTAAATGTGCGATGCACATGTAAATTTTATATTGAAGATAGTCTTAAGGCATTCTGTCATTGGTATCAAATCATTCATATTTTAATTCTTTTTAAAATTTCGATTATAGACGATTTGAATAAAAATATTTTTTACATCTTGAAAAAAACATAGTCTTGAAAAAGTTATAAAATATGATTGCAGTTTCATTTAAAATAAATGTGACTAAAGGAAGACTGACTTGTTAACGATCCTTGCCAAAATTGCTCTCTGTCAGAATGTTCATTGTTCAACCGACACTCTTACCTCCTAGATGGAAACCCTAGACATAAACGTAGCGTTTGTGCATAAAGCTTTTGGGTGGATATTGGATAGTTACAGAGCTTTTTCCTTGTTGATGTACTTTTTTAAATAGCTTTCAAAATATGTATTTACTTTCCTGTAAAGCTTATCACCTAAACCGACGCAGCTTTCATGTGAAAGTCCTGTATAGTCGTTGAGCTTCACAAGATTCAACGGGTAGCTTTCCAATAACTATCATTCGTGTACGTATCCGATTCGGAGAAGTGATATTTTTTTGTATGTGGCGATTCTTTACACTAATATTTGAGTTGAATGTATGATGTATAGTATACAATTACAGAATAGTTACGACTCGTGGGATGATTTCTCCGAATTATCGTTTGTACGGGATTGTTGTGGTTACTTTCATTAACGTGGTGAAATTTGACGTGAGTTAGTTATGCTTTTTTCCTTGTGTGAAATGGAATCAACTGATAATGAGATGAATAAAGATATTAAGATAGATTTGGGATATTCCTATTCCTTATGTAATGTGGAAGGTTGTAGATTTTAGATCTTAATTCACTTATTTCTTGAGCCTCAATTATACTATTTAAGCTTGGTTAACATTGCGTCTGGTTACTGCAACGATTCATGGGATCCACAACAAGTATTCTTTGGGAACGAACTATCGGAATTTGAGCGTTTGGATACATTCCTAAAAAATGCGATTGTATTAATAAAAGGCCAGAATGGTAACTGAAACAATTTGTAAATATTTCCAGCAACATAAACGTTTCCGGATAAGTAGATATAATAGATATAGTAGTCCGAATGCTTCGATATTTGGATCATCATGTTCATGCATCTAAATAATGGAACAAAAAGTAACATTTTCTTTGTGAAACTTAAAAGTTCAATTAGATGTGCAAAAGTTACTTGCTTACCTTAAAAGCATTTCGAAATTTATGGCTCATTACATTGTACAACACGGGATTTATACATGTGGATACAAAATATAGAATACCGGATATGTAAGTTAAAATTTCGTAAGCCTTTCGAATTGCTTCGTTGTGATTTTGATCGTTGCCATACACAGCAAATAATCGCTGGGCGTGAAATGGTGCCCAACAGAGGAAAAAAGCAATTACAACAGCAACTGGAAATAGAAGATGTAACGCATTTTAAAATAACTACTTACAGTTTGCAATATGGTACATAACCAGCAATCACTCTGTTTGTTATGACACGAAAAATTAAAAATTCTTTTGGGAACTTAATTCTCAAATATAGGTGGAAAATCCATGAAGAGGGTCTTCCAAGACTGGAATTGAGCTATTTTTTGGGGAATAAATTGTAACGTATCAGCTAAATAGACCCAATGAATAGAGAAAGAATGCGGGTTATTCATATTTCTTGTTGTGAATTCATTAATATTTCAGTCTTTTTTATATTTGGATAGGGAATGGAGCAAAACTTTTGATTTTTTAGCGGTATATATCTAAAACTCAAGAGCCTCACCGAGATATAATGTTTGACTCATCAGACTTACTTTAGTTTGAAAATGTCACTTGATATTGCTATAAGACAGTGTATTGCAAATGTACTAGATCATGTGATGTGGGTGAAATAATTATATTTCTCAGTTGAAAAAGGAACATGCTAGCTAATACGCACTGTTTGTAAAATTGAATTATTTTTTTTTATTTAAATATTAAAAAAGGAGGTTTACAAATTACTCTTTTCAAGTTAGAAAAAGATGTTTTATAAACGATATAAGTGCACCCACAAATAAAGATATTTGAAGAAATGCTAGAAATTTCCATATTAAAGATCTTTATTGTGATAGACTTATTAAGCATTCAGTAGGTATTTTTTCGAATTAGACAAAGCAACTGAATATAGTAGAAAATTAATTTCGCTGAAAAAAATATTTGAACTCACCCAACATTTTTATGACGTGCCGGCTGTTATGCGCTCGGTTGGAATAATTAATTCGACCATCATCAGACGATAGCGAGTTAGTTTGTTTCAGTATAGAGTGCATTAGACTGCGTTTATGCACTATATTATTATAACTCATAGATCCAAAGTTGCTGTTTCTGGTATTGATATTGATGGATAGCTTAGCCTTCAAATGTTGTTGCATTATGACGGAATTGCGCGTATTTTCGCTAATGTGTTGCAGTGATTTTTTTTGATAGTCAACGATCGTAGAAGTCCTGTGAGAGCATTTCTTGTAAATGCTGTGCTGTGTTGATAACAAAATGAGCAGATAATTGAAAACAACAATTACTTACCTCAATTTAAAAAAGAACAAAATACGAACAAAGCAAAATCAATCGTGATTCATAGGTACTACATATGACGATTGATATTGCCAAAACATGTGTTTTATCCATTCTGAGATAGCAGTCTAACCCTATTGTCCTATATAAGGCTTCGTATTATTTGGCAGTCTTAGACACTCAATTACATACCTTAAAACGTACACTACTGCTATGAATTATTCTACGTTGCAAAACTTTCGAGCGGCGAAGTTGTAATCCGATCAGAATATATAGAATGGTTAGCACACACATCGGGATCACAAACACAATCACCGTCGATATAGTGAACACGTGCAGTTGCTGATCCCACCGAACGGTACAGGTGCTGAATTCTTCGTCAATTTGCAATGCCAATGTCTGGAATGGTTAGATTTGTTGCGATGCTCATGCACCCTTCAACTGCATTCACTAACCTGTGGAACTGCCAAGCACATCGATATGATCCAAATAGCGAGAATATATCGTATAGCTCGAGATAATTTTGACATTGTGCGCGATTTGAAGGGTCTGCAAATTGCAACGTATCTGTAATAGAGTAAGATTAAAATAAACTATTTAATCATAAAAAATATGCCATGTTTTTATATAATAGGAATATGAGAAATCAATCGGTTTCAAAAATTTTATGATAGAATCTTTTCCTTATCTAATAAGCATGCTGTAAGTGTGTAATTAAATAATTTAATAATTTTATAGCTTAGAAAGAATAATTTAAAACAGGAAAATATAAAATCAATTTTGTGTAACGTGCCTCTCTACCGTAAATGCTGTGATGGTCAGAACAGTTGCATTTGCTGAAGTTTCCGCTGCAAAACCTTGAAGCATGCAAGTATTGTTGTTGAAGGGATATGGGTAGCGATACCAAATAAAGTAAATTTCTTGTGGCACTCCTGCGAAAAAACACGTTATCTCTGGAGACATTGTTTGTTTTATGAGAGTTGAAAAACATTTGACGTCATTCAAATAAGTAATATTTCTTTGTAACTCAAGTCGAGGTTTTTCAAGTGTATTCCTTCGTTTTGTGGATTTTTAAACCTGTAAGGCAGTACTGTCTTGGAACCACATCTTCCGAATTCCAACGAAATTAATTTTGCGTATTCGTTAGGAAGATTTTTTGGTTGAACTTCTTATGAACTTACAATAACAAATCACATGCAATTTTTAAACGTAAAAAAATTCAGCTCAGTTCTATAAAGATTCGTTTTTGTTTACTTTCCTCTTCATAATTAATTTATTTTGAAGTTTAATGGTACGTTTTCGTCAAAAATCCCGAGATATGATCTCGGGATTTTTGACGATACGCTAAATTCAACAATTAGCGAAGACGTGTATTAATTTGTTTGCATCTCAACCAAAGCTTTGTTCAAAGAGGGGGCATGGGAAAATCCCGACCTCACGGAAGACACCCTATAGTTTAAAAAAAATAAAGACTTCAAAAAATATTAAATCAAAATTCTGTGAAATGTTTTACATATTACATTGTCATGCTGGTTATTGCATTGAATATTCTCGTTTTACGGGAGTTTGGCTTAAAGCTTGTCCAATTCTTCTTAGTTTCTAGTGATCAAAATCAAGTTATGGTTATTCATATCATAGAAAGAGCTTAGATTTAGATTGAGCAAAGCTATTAGGTAGGTTTTTTATAACATAAACTGATACTCCATTGAAATTTGTGTTTCAGTCAAAAAAAAATTTTCGGCACAGATGTGCCTAAAATATAAAAAAAACTGTGAAGATCTAGGTAAAAATTTCCAAAAAATCTGTGGATATCTGGATTATTTTCATAAAAATGCCAATAAGCTGCCATTTGTGAAAAAGCATCTGTTATCAAATATCTTTATACGAATCTGTGACATTATAGAAAAATCTATGAATGCGGCAACCCTGTATAGAATACTAACCTGATAGTAACAATAGAAGATCTGAAATTGCTAAACTAAATAAATAGTAATTAGTTGTACTGTGCATAGTTTTATTTCTTGATATTACGATGCAAGTTATCACATTGCCAAGTACCCCAACCACAAAGATAGTTGAATATATGATGCTTATTGGTATTACAATCCACAGGGAATCGCGTATTTCATAGTTGTTTGAAACATTATGATTTCCGTTGGCGCTTCTATTTTGATTACTAGATTCACTCAGATTTTCAAGATATTCGTTGAACATGTTCACTTCAATGAAGGGAGTTAGAACGCAGTGAGAGTATATTTAGAAAACTTGATTCGGAAGTAAATCGTTTATACTAAAGCTTTTCCTTCATCACTTTTTCTTATGTTAAAATAAGTCATATTGCACGCGTTTTTCCATATTTTCAGTTTTGCACAAGTCATAATGACTATTAAAATACTCTTAAGCTCTATGCCACATAGTTCTGCTCTTGAATTGTTCTATTACTTATATGTATTATAAATCAACTGACTTTTTTTTTTTTTTTTTTTCATACGTTTATTTGACACGGCATTTGCAATAGCTTTTTACGCCAGTTTCTTTTTTTACATAGCACGTTACAAAAATCCTTAAGACTAATTTTAACTATACTAGAACTTTGTCTAAAACTAACACTGAAATCACTTTATTGTTTGCTTTTTTCCTTACATTGTTGTATTTCATACTGATCTAGTATTTTCGGGTGTATTTATTTACTTTTTTTTCTGTTATTGTCTAAATTTAAAAACTAAATATTCTAGGTTCCTTTAATTGGTGAATGATTAGCCTTGGATGAGAGTATGAGGAGATGAATTTAATTAAATTTTGACAGACGCTGTTTTTAGAAAATGATAGATAAGTTCCATGTATAGAGGATCGCGATACGCCAGGATGTCTCTAACAGGAACATGGATTGGTCTTCCTCGGACTTGTAAAGAATCTACTAATTGTGATCTGGCTTCACGATATTCAGTGCAGGACCAAACAACATGCTCAATGTCATGGTAACCTTCTCCACAAGCACAATGATTACCCTCAGCGAGCCCAATACGACGGAGATGCGCATCTAAAGTATAATGATTGGACATGAGCCTAGACATCACACGGATGAAGTCCCGACTTACATCCAATCCTTTGAACCATGCCTTCGTTGATACTTTAGGGGTAATTGAGTGTAGCCATCGTCCCATATCTCCATTGTCCCAAGATGTTTGCCAACTAGCAAGTGTCCTCTGTCGAGAAGCGCTATAAAATTCATTGTAAGCGATGGGTCTTTCATATATTTCACCATCTAGTGCACCAATCTTGGCTAAATTATCAGCTTTCTCATTGCCCGCAATAGAGCAATGGGCGGGGAGCCACACTAGGGTAAATTTATAACATTTTCTTGTCAGGTTACTCAGAGATTCTCGTATCTTCCCCAAAAAGAATGGATCGTGATTATCAATCCTCTTTGAGCGTAGAGCTGCAATTGTGCTGAGACTATCAGTGAGGATAAAGTAATGGTTCGGGGGTAAAGTATTAATTATTTGCAAACTATAGTGAACTGCTGCTAGTTCCGCTATATAAACAGAGGCGGGTTCTGCAAGTTTGAGAGAAATTGAAAAATTATTGTTGAAAATACCGAAACCAGTGGCCTCACTGATTCGTGACCCATCAGTGTAAAACGTTTTAAGGCAGTCTATGTGTTGATATTTACTTGTGAATATTTTAGGGATCTCCCGCGAGCGTAGATGATCCGGAATTCCACGAATCTCTGCTTGCATGGACGTGTCGAAGAATAAAGTGGATTCAGGAATATCTAGTATATTGACGTATGTGGGAACATACCTAGCAGGCGTTATTTCTTGTGACATGTGATTGAAATACACTGTCATGAATCTGGTTTGGGGTTGAAGCTCGACAAGTCTTTCAAAATTTTCAATTACCAGTGGGTTCATAACCTCACATCGAATAAGTAAACGAGAAGAAAGATCCCAGAATCGGTCTTTTAAAGGAAGAACTCCCGCTAGTACTTCAAGACTCATCGTATGGGTCGACTGCATGCAACCTAAGGCAATTCGTAAACAGCGATACTGTATCCGTTCCAGTTTAATAATGTGAGTGTTCGCAGCTGAACGGAAACAGATGCACCCATATTCCATTACTGAAAGTATTGTTGTTTGATACAATCTTATCATGTCACTTGGATGAGAACCCCACCATGATCCAGTTATTGTTCGCAGAAAATTTATCCTTTGTTGGCATTTCGTTATTAGATACCTAATGTGGCCTCCCCATGTGCCTTTAGAATCGAACCAAATTCCAAGGTATTTAAAAATCAGGACTTGGGCTATCGTTCTACCAACCAACTGAAGCTGAAGCTGAGCTGGATCACGCTTCCTTGAAAAAACAACCAACTCTGTTTTCTCCGTAGAGAAATCGATGCCTAACTTCAAAGCCCAACTTGATAAATTATCCAAACTATCTTGCAGTGGTTGTTGTAAATTTAAGGCTTTTGGTCCTGTAACAGAAACCACGCCATCATCTGCAAGTTGTCTTAGAGTGCATGGGCTGACAATACAATTATCAATATCATTCACGTAAAAATTGTAGAGAAGGGGGCTTAAACAAGAACCTTGTGGGAGGCCCATGTAACTTATTCTGAATGTTGCCAAATCGCCATATGAAAAATGCATGTGCTTTTCTGACAATAAGTTGTATAAATAATTATTTAATATTGGTGAAAGACCACATTGATGTAGTTTCTCTGAGAGAACATCAATGGAAACAGAGTCGAATGCTCCTTTTATGTCTAAGAACACAGACGCCATTTGTTCTTTTTTTGCATAAGCTAGTTGGATTTCTGACGAAAGTAGCGCCAGACAATCATTCGTTCCCTTTCCCCTCTGAAAACCAAACTGGGTATCTGATAGCAAGCCGTTCGCCTCAACCCAATTGTCGAGACGTCGTAGGATAATTTTTTCCAACAATTTCCTGATGCAGGATAACATTGCAATCGGTCGATACGAGTTATGATCGGAGGCTGGTTTTCCCGGTTTTGGAATAGCGATAACTCTCACTTGTCTCCAGTCGTGCGGGACAATGTTCTGCTCAAGAAGCTTATTGAATAAATTCAACAAGCGTCTTTTTGCTAGGTCAGGCAGATTCTTCACCAAGTTGAATTTAATTCTGTCTAGTCCCGGAGCATTATTGTTGCATGAGAGGAGTGCAATTGAGAATTCCATCATTGTCAAAGGCGAATCTATGAAATCGTTACTTGTGGGAGCATCGCGAGTGATTTTCTGCGCAGGAGCAGAATCGGGACAAATTTTCTTGGCAAAATTAAATATCCAACGATTCGAAAAATCTTCGCTTTCATTAGTCACGTTTCGATTCCTCTTTCTTCTGGCTGTGTTCCAAAGAGTACTCATTGATGTTTCTCTTGACAAGCCATTAACGAAGTGTCTCCAATAACTAGATTTTTTGGCACGACGTATACTGTCAAATTTGTTTTGCAAAATGAAATAATTTTCAAAGTTCTCACGTATACCCCCTTTCTGTTTCATAATTTCTTTGTAGGCAACTTGTTTAGCTTCATATGCATCAGAGCACTCTTTGTCCCACCAAGGATTAGGGGGCCGTCTATTTATTGTCATTCCAGGATTGCATTTCGTTTGGGCTTGTTCTGCTGCTTCAATAATTAAACCCGCTAGGAATTCATATTCTTCGGTAGGGGGTAGCTCTTCTGTCGAAGCAAGAGAAGTGGAAATTAATGTTTCGTATGTTTTCCAATCAATATTTCGTGTTAAGTCATAAGGAACATTGATTGAATTCGTAAGGCCTAATTCACTGTTAATTGAAACAACGATTGGCAAATGATCGCTACCGTGAGGATCAGGTACAACCTTCCACGTGCAGTCTAACCGAAGTGATGTCGAGCACAGAGATAGATCTAATGCACTTGGACGTGCAGGAGGTCTGGGGATGCGTGTTGTTTCGCCAGTATTTAAAACTGTCATATTAAATTCGTCACAAACATTGTAAATCAAAGAGGATCGATTATCATTGTAGAGGGAACCCCACAATACTCCGTGCGAGTTGAAGTCTCCCAGTATCAGACGCGGAGCAGCCATGGATTCCACTACCTCAAAAATTTGACGTTGTCCAATTTGAATTTTGGGAGGTATATATATAGAAGCGATAGACATGTCTTTGCCTTTAATGTTCGTTTGGACAGCTACAGCCTCAATGCCCGCAAACAAGGGGATGTTAATTCTATAGAAAGAATAGCACTTTTTAATTCCTAGAAGCACTCCTCCATACGGGGTGTCTCGGTCTAGGCGAATAATGTTGAAATCATTTAAGTTGAAATTAATGTTTGAGGTAACCCATGTTTCACATAGAGCAAAAGCATCGCATTTTAAATTATGCAGTAAAATTTTTAAGGAATCAATTTTAGGTATGATACTTCTGCAATTCCACTGTAAAACAGTGATGGAATCTTTCATTGGAGGAGGTGAATTACCCATTGAAAGATACAATCGCTGCAAGGATGGGCCATTGAGCAATCAGCTGCTCTAAAAATGTTCTAATTGTTGGGAGGAAAGCTGAAAGTATACTCTTTAGTGGTTCAGAAATATTGAATGCTTTAAAAATCCAATCAACAATTTCAGAAAATTTCAATAATCCTACCCCTGGCTGAGGCTCAGAGGAAGTCGAAATTTTATTATTACCAGTAATGGTGTTCTGTTTGGATTGTACGTTCCCAAAACCGGGCGGAATTGATTTCGGTTTTGAATCGGAATTTTTCGGTTTTGGGCGCAGTTTATCTATTGGTGGAGAAATTTTAAGGCCCTTGCTTGGCAGCTTGGGAAAAGAAGACTGTTTTCTTTTTCTGGAATTTCCGGGTAAAACAAATGATGTACCTTCGCACGCTCCGTCAGAGTCAGACTGTTCCGAAAATAGAGATGTGTAAGTGTTTTCTAAGAAGATGGGTTTAGGGGTAGCATTTTTCAACATTTCTGCATAGGAGCGCTTAGACCTCTCCTTCAAGGATCGTTTAATTTTATCCTCACGCAATTTATAAATGGGGCATGCAGGGACCTCATGTGAGTTTTCTCCGCACATTAAACATTTTTCTGAATTTTCATTACATGTATCCTCTTGATGAGAACCCCCACATTTGCCACACCGTGCCTTATTGGAACAGTAAGTGGCTGTGTGGCCAAGCTGTTTGCAATTAAGGCAATTCATTACACGAGGGATAAAAAGGCGAACAGGGAGACGAATCTTATCGATAATGACATAGTTGGGCAGCGCAGACCCAGCGAAAGTCACTCGAAATGAGTCAGACAGTCGATAAACTTTTTTATCTCCTTCGTGTGATACTGAATGCAATTGCTTGCATTCAAGTATTTTTACGTCTTTAAGTATGGTGTCTTTGAAACGACCAACCCCATGCTTAACTAAGTCATCAACAGTCAAACTCGATTCTGTGATGACCCCATCAATTTCAATTTCCTTTGAAGGAATATACGCTCTATACTCACGCGTAAAAAGCTCGCAAGAAGCAATTGCATTGGCTTGTTTGAAACTACCAACGACAATGCGTATTTTATCTTTATTGACTTTGACGATCTCTTTTACATCCGAGAATCGCGAAGTCAAATCTTTAGAAATTTGAATAATATTTAGCGCCTTTACTTTACGCCTAATAAATACAATCCATGGTCCCGTTGACGACTCTGGGTAAATTTTAATTCTAGTCGGATTTACATTTTCAGCATAAGGCTTAGGGGGAGGGTCTGTTACTCGTTCTCCCATCTCTTCATCCATTTTACCTAGCAAGAAAAACTAACACAAAAAGGAATGAAAAATATACCTGTTATACCTGTAGAACACACCTCATGTGTTACGTTGTAAACTCGGTGCCCGTTGTTTGACAATGTGACACCTGCTGTTCTTCTTCGTCGCGTTGCTTCTTCAGTAGAGAAATAGTCCTACCTGCAACACTTCAAAACTCTCTCCGATTAAGCTGCTCGTCGGTATCACCACCACAAGCGCGCTCTCTCCGTTTCCACCACCTCGGTAGACAAATGTGGCTACCTGTGGCTTGCTGCGAAAATCCCACTGTCGATGCGGCACTTTTCAGTGCCACTTGTTTTCCTTATTCGTCGTACCACTTCTGCGGTAGACAAATAGAGCAAATGGGTCTACCTGTGACGCTTCCCTCTCGTCGATTAGAATTGCCCGACGACACCAATACACTATATTTTTTTCTGTGGGTACAGGCACGATCACTGTCGATCACTGCCACCGCGGTAGGCAAATTCGTCTACCCGCGGTTTGCTGTCAAAACACCACTTGTCGAGGATGCCGTTGACCACGCCTCCGACGTATCAACTGTCGACTCAGACTTAACAAACTGGTCTCTCTCTCTCCCACAATAACGCATACAGCGTCTCGCACTCCGTCACTCTCTCGAGAACAAATCCTTCCACCTGGAGGCACAACCGTCTCGGTCGGTTGCAAAAACTGTTATGATGAAATCAACTGACTTAGTCGTGTTAAGAACGTTAGAAACCACTAGCATTTGTAGAATGTCCACGAAAGAAAAAAATATTTTTAATTTTCATTAAGTTATTTAGTTAATTGTCGCAGGTTCCTCTCTAGTGACTGACATCTTCGACGGTTTCAGATAAACTAATAAATAAAATAGTGCAACTGATAAAAATTCTGCATCTAGAATGCGAAGTATCAATTTTGAATCGAGTTTAAACACAAACAGCGCATGACTGTTAACAATCTGGTATCCCGCTGAAAGCTGGAATATTTTCAACAGTCACTGTGCAAACATTGTCGCAGTGGGTCCTAGTTTTCTATGACCGAAAACGTTTGCAATTACCTTGTACAATATTGTACGATATTAGTAGCTAATTATCTCTTAATTACGGGTGACCTCAGTACTGGAACCATCGATAATTGCAAATATTTCGCTATGTCGACTAATCAACGTAAACCTTGTGCTATGTGTACCTATAGGTAATTTTATTAAAAATTGAACGTTGTGAAAGCTGTTACTATTTATTGTAACATTTAAAGTGGAAAGCGTTTCAAATTAATCTCTTCAGTTTATGGCGGTCGACAGGACCACCATATAGTCCTTGTGGTCCAGTTGGCTGCCTTGCACTGAAGAGATGAATTTGAAATATTGAACCCAACTTATTGATGTAGTTACTGTTCATTACAGCACAAATGGGTTTAACCTACGTTTTCTTCATGGAGAGATATACAACGATTATAAGGGAATTATTTTTATTTACATAGGTTTGAAGAATATTAGTCAGTAGCACAGGCTAATAACATGAAGAAAAGTTTAAAAGTTAATGTTTATCACATTTTATCATTGGCTTGAGTTTGGAAGTTTCTGAAATTCGAGCGAGCTTAATTGTCCCTAAAAGCACATTAACGGAAACAGTAATTATGATTCCATTTCACCATTCGAAGCATATATAAAAGCTATGAATGTCGATCAATGTAATATACCATTTTAGTTGCATTGTTCGTTATATAATTATAAGCTGACTCGCCATCGGAATCTGGTTTTGACTGCCATGCATTAATGTCACATTGGCAGTTTCCTTTATTCGCGTGGTACGTATGGGTCGAGTTGCTAGTATGCCCACTCCTAATATTTGGCTTAGACGACTAAAACGGTAATTGATTTCCACAACAGTGCGATGAGTCAAATTAAGATAGAATTATTTCAGATTTTACTGGATTATCATTAACGGAGGATTGCTTTATATGACAATAAGTTCGTCGTACATTCTGCTTCTATCGTATCTCAACAACCCACTTACTTTTTCCATTGATACTTCTTAGTACGTTGAACTTAAAGCGAGTACAGCAAAAATAACGTTCATATTTTTTTTAGTTTGCATTGGAACACGACGTTTCCGGCTGTTAGCCTTTGTCAGGTTTTAAACGATGAGACTATGGCAGATATACTTGAACAGTGAGTCAGTTAGCCTTTGCTGTTTTAATTCCAATATCATTTTTACTGATGTATAGATAATTAGAAGAGGTTTACTAGTATGTGTGTATATTATTATTTGACACAGGGAAATTGGTTCCGATCGGAACTATAAGCTCGATAACGTCATGAGTGATATCGCGTTTTACGGAGGAACTTGTTTTTCGTGCGAGGATTGCACAGAAGGTCGTTTGAGATGCCCAACGCACTTTTCTTCCATTGTTGAAAAATACAGATTCGGATGCTCTGAGTTGATTTCTGACTGCTTCTGGCAGAACGATCCGTTTGATTGCTGCCAGCTTTTCCTTCCATTACAAACAGAGTTTGGCGAATGTTACAGTATCAATTCTCAGAATAGTCGCCAGGCAAACAAGGAAAAACTAGTTAATAACCGCAAAACGGGACCTGGTGTTTTACGATTTAAGGTGAAAGAGGACTTACAAATATACTTACATGACGAGCATGCGGTTCCATTCGCCTACACCGATGGAACGCTAAAGGAGACAGTGCTCTGGGGAACTAATAAAGAAATTATATTTAAGATTATCGGAATGGAAAATAACGCCAATGTGCAAGATATACCAATCAGTCGTCGGGATTGTAGATTTCCATGGGAAATCTTGAATGAGTGTAAGTGATATGACGCAAACAGCAGGCAGTTCGGTGACTCCTAATTGTAATTTTATATCATAATGGTTTAATTATAGCTACACAGCTATACGATAGTTATAGCTATTCATCGTGTGGTGTAGAATGTTTCATGGCAGCACAAATAAAATTCTGCAATTGTACTCATCATTTGATGCCAGTTTTGAAGCATGGTAAGCTGCACAAGTAATACAAATTAAATTTATGCAATTATATGTTCCTGAATGCATCTTTTTCAATTATCAAACTATAGATCAACTCCCTATCAACATTTGCAGTTATCATGGATTGACTTGTTTAACAGAAAATTCAGGTTAAGATAAAAACTATTTAAAGATTATTTATTTTAATATATTATGCCTGTACTTGTATAGTGAAAATCGCAAAACAACGGAAACAATGTCAATGTTCTTCATCTTGCCTGGAGCCGGAGTATCTCGTAATTCACAGTTCCGAGAGGTAAATATCGAACGTTGAAAGACAAAAAGTTGACCAGTATTACGATTCATTACTTTACAGTGAGGTAGGAAGTCAACAAGATCAAGTCAGTATTAGAATGCTCAATCTGCCAGAAATTAAATTTGTAAGGAACGTTGCCAAAACAAATATCGACATATTTAGTAAGTACTTCATTTGTTAATTTTCTTGAGTTTTAACAAAACAAAATATGATATATAATTCCATGTACTATTTCTATACTATTAAAAACATCTCGAATATTCGGTGTATGGAAAATTAGCAAAATTAATGTTTCTTTACAGTATCGTTAGGCGGCTTGGTGGGACTCTTCTTTGGTGCTTCTTTACTGTCCATTATTTACGTCGTAACTTGCATAATCCGTTACTGTGAAATAATTAGATTTCAATGATGTAAAGTGTAATTCATAACTTAAAACGAGCATATTAGTATGTAATATATGAATAAATGGAATTATATCTATAATGCGGTACTTTAGTCGTACTGAATAACTGCTGGTTGGTCGAATAATAAAGATATATCTAGTTTATATTTATTTGAATGCATACTTATATTGTACCTAGTTGGTACCCAAGCAACCGCAATTTTTTTATCTGCTAGTTTTACAACCAGAAGTTTTGTGTAAACTTCGAGTGACTTTTAATTGAATGAACAGTCAATCAATGGTTTTGCAATTTTCAATCTCTTCAAAATTAATCTCTTCAAAATTAATATAATCCATGCATATAAACTGATCTAAGCGCAATCAAATGTGTCAATTTCAATTTCAATAGTCTCCATGCGTAGCTTCTTGAACACGCCAATTGCCCGATTGGAACCGTTGTTTTGGGTACGATTGCAATTTTTGGTTTCAATCTTAGCACATCTCTAAACAAAAGCATCAGCTCGAGATATAATACATGAAATTCTGTTATTAGACAACAAATTTGGATGCCATGTTATGTGCGTTAACTGTAATATTAATATTTTTAGTGCGTGGTTTTAAGAGGTTCATACCATATTTTCTGTAACCATTTATGTTCAAAAAAATTTATTTAAACAAAACTTTTTGAGCATTTAAGTGGAATGTCACAATCAACTCTTTGAAATGGGAAACATCGGTCTTAAGAGGGTTAATTAGGTTTGCATACAAGGTCTGTGTACTGATTGCTGAAAGACTGTTGATCAACCATATCGCCGGTTATATTTCTTACACCCATTTCAAACATGCTTGGATGTCAATTGTCAGTGCTACTAGCAATGGGATTACTAGGGGAACTGTGGGTGAGACGGATAGGTGGGGTAAGACGGACACATGGTAATTGTAGGTATATAACACTAAACATTCAATTGCATTATGTGTGTACCCTCTCATTATGGATATCGTTGAATTATGAAATACTCAGTAGGCCTTGTATACAGTTTAACGCGTACAATTTAAACAAACATTGATATGCATTAGTGAATCTTCGTGCGAATGTAATTTTAAAATCTCTGATTTTAAGGTTTATTAAGGAACAAATCAATTTTTTGGCGGATTTTTTCTTTTATTTCGATAGTGTAACTCTTAAATGACATCTTCGTGGAAAATTGATAAATGAGTGAATAAGTGCAGACATTTAAAAAATATTTGTAGTGGTGGAAAAAGACGAACAGTCTTGACTAATTGTACATTGATTGATCCTTATAGGAATGTCTCTCGCGTCTCGCGTGCCGCGAATCGTATATACATTGAATTATTCTGTCTCAAAATAATGAGTTTGCTTAAATCGTGGAAAACACTACACTATCAAGACTTTTTCCCCAATTTTGTATTTCAATCATAACATTCATGGTGTGTCTCAAACTACGGTAGACCAACCTACAAGAACCCTAACTTGGTTGATTTTCATTCTGTGTAAACTAAAATTATTATGTATGCAACGAAAATACAAACTCATGCCCAATCCATTTACTGCTATTATTTAGTCGACTAATCGATTACTACTGACCAGAAGTGATTAAACTTGAGGTGTACTGAAATCAAAAATTCATGTGTTCCTCACTACAATTTACGCTTTCACATCGACACATATTGCGCATTATAAAGTGCACATGTAGTGAAAAAATGTACTATGATAGTGCCGAGAAGCAAGACGAAGATAGTTTGCGTGGCTGCTTTAGTATCGACAGTAAACATTAGGTTGATTTTGTTTCAGTTTGATAGCATCCATCACATGCCGAGCTTTAGATTCAGTAGGATATAACACCGGCTATAGTGTTTGCCTTAGGAAGGATACAACCGCCACGGAGCATAAAAGGTAGAATCAGTATTTGCACACCTGCTGGAGAGTCATCGTCAATCCTGGATTGGTACTATTCACATTACTAACTTGGCTCTTACCGCTTTTCCGAGGTCTATTCTACTGCCGTACGTTAATATTTGAAGTGTGCACGAACAGGAAAACATGGAAACGATGAAAATAAATGCTGGAAAAGTTGAACACCTAGTTTAGTCCTTGGCGAGAAGTGTTCAGAGTCGGTAGTGGTCTAGTGTATCAAAGTAGTGCTGGTTAAAATGGTTTGGTCCGCTATTATTGAATCCCTGCAAATACGTTACTAGTGAAATTGTGCACAGTTCTACATACGTACCAGTAGAGATTGCGTGTTACCTTTTTTTAGCTTATGAGACTCGTTTTTTGTGAAAATTTTATCCAGTCAGCGTGATAAAAGCACTAAAGAAGTTGCATTGCAGGTATAGTTCAGCGGAAAGCATCCCGTGAATATTAAACCAAGGATAATGCAGATGCAAAATTCTGCAGAAATAAACGGATTGGAATTGAAAAAATTTAACTATAATGATTTTTACAGGATAGCGTACCTTAGAATAAGAAGATTTAAAGTTACATCAAAATGGCATCCCAAACTAACAATATACCTAGTAGTTCCGGTAGCAACTCTTCCTTAACAAATACGCACACCGACGAGCGCTTGGTGGTGAGTGGATTAATATATTTGAAATTTGATAGCTCTTGGAAATGTTCATTTCCTTAGTAAATTCTGCGGGTATAAATTAAGAGAAATAATTAAAAATCATGAATATGAATTGTATAAGCACCTCCATACATTTTTTGAATTTAATGCAACATTATGGCGGTTTTTCACTAGTACACATAATTGTTAATACCGATACATCCAATTTTCTTAGTGAAACATGTTCCAAAATTAATCGATTTTAGATTAGAACACATGCAGTATGCAATTCGGTCAAACATGTATGTAGTGCTAAACATGTACCTTTATTATTGAAATGAGCATCTCTATAGACCAGCAAAGAAGTAGGTTTCAGAAATCGTTTATGCTAATTTAGTATCAACCTTTTTCCCATGTTTCACCCCTGAACTAGGTCGCTGTACGAATACGTCCTTTGAGCGATGGCAACGAGTCCAACTGTGTGCAGGTTCTTTCCCATCGGTCACTGCTCTTCGACGAGGGCAATCGAAATAAACCAAAAAAATATAATTATGATTACGTATTTGGCGAAACATCCAGTCAAGTATGTCCCTTCTGTTCACGTCAAGGCCAATATTAATAATCTAAATTAGACTCCTTAATCTTCTTATTTTAAGTCTGCCATAGATTAGTTTAAAACTATAATAATTCTACATAAAAATGCACTCTCCTAGTGCGTTTTCCACATTTGAAACAAAAAAAAATCAATTCAAGCGACAAAAAATACTTGAAAAAAAAATATTTTTACTTCTGATGTTTGTTTTTATGAAATAAAAATTAACATGCATTTTTAAATACATTTTATTCAATTCAAAAAATAATATTAGCCGACAATTGAAAAAAAAATATAATTTACATAATCAGACTTCAAGGTAGTCTTTGCTGATTTATTTTACATTCTCTGTATACAAAAAGAAAATATTGCTAGTTTAAAAGTTAAGTTAGGCTAGATCGAGTCAAGAAAATCGATATTTTCGGCTCTTTTTTCTACCTTATCCAGGAAGAGGTGTACAAAACAACAACAGCACCTCTCGTGCAGGACGTTTTAAATGGATACAACGCGGCAGTGTTTGCGTATGGGGCAACCGAGTCCGGAAAAACTCACACTATGCTAGGCCAAAGTCCAAAGAAGTCTAGTTCATCATATGATGAAGCAAAAACGCAAGAGGATGGGCTAATGATCAAAGCAGTGGCTGATATATTCAAGTTCATCGAAAGCTCAGAAAATCCGGATAACTTCAAGGTAAGTTGAGAATAATGGCGAAACAATATGAATCAAACACTCCGCAAGACTTTGGAATGCAAGATGTAACATTTCAATCGAGTCGAATAAGGATCGGGATCCGTTAGGTTGTTGACAATAAGATTCGTGGGAGGCTGTTTGCTAAGCAAGATTACATTTAGCCCGTGTACTATCGATTTGCTGATTTTTTAGAGAGAGATGTTTGGATTCCATTTGACCGATATACATCTTACTGATTCTCCATAGTGTTGGTGGAATTAGAGGGTGCCATAGCAAAAGGTCAATAATAAAATGGTGATTGATTTGTTTATTTGGTCATTTACTCGAATAACAAAGAGACCATTCATAAATTACGTAATGCAAAAATTGCCCAAGATTGACTCCCCTCACTCCATGTAACAAATTGTCATAAATTTTTCTACACCCCTCCCCCCATTTATGTAACAAATTCCTCGAACAAAAATTTTGTTCAGTAAAAACCTGTTACGTAATGAACTAGCTTACTCCCCCTCCCCCCTATGTCACAACTTGCCGTACTCCCTCCTCTCCCTAAAAGCGTTACGTAATTTATGAATGGTCCCAAATGGGAAAAACTTGAAAAAGTCAAAGTTATGCGGAATATTATGAATTTTGAGTCTGTGTCTTGGTCTGTGTTGTTTGTTGTATTGAATGCTTTTATTTACTACAAACGCAGGTAAGTCCACTTATAGGATTTTCGATTAATGTGCACTGGTGTTGTGGAGTGCACTGGTTTTGCACTTTCTAGCAGAAGTGCCAATGGAACATACCCAGTTTTTTGCACTTCTGCTAGAAAGTGCAAAAATGGTGCAAAACCAGTGCACTCCACTACACCGGCGTCAATCAATCGAAAACCCCATTAGTCTCCTCTAATATTGTTACCAGCGTAAGTTTTACACAGAAAAACCTTTTAGTGGGATTTAAAAATATGGGGCAATATTTAAAAAAGTATTCAGTTTTCTATTAATCATATATTGTTCTCGTCGATTTTTCCGCCAAGATATTAGCAATAAATTAAAGCTACGTGTGCATATGCGTCTATTTCCGCCTTTATAATCTGCTGTGATTTTTATGAACTTTCTAGCATATATTTCTAATAAGCATTCATTGAGTAGATAGACTATGTCCAATGCATAAAATTTACTACAGAAGAAACGAGAGGCAGATAGTGAAATATGCTTTCGATGATTAAATAACGTTCTTATTGTTTTTCAGTAAACAAAAGAACTTTTTTCGTTTAATTTTTAATAAGAAATCAGTGTTTCAACCATGATGAGATTATAGAACATTGAAAAATATTATTCTTTTATAACTGAGCAATGCTTCATTAGTCATTAACAATGGCAAAAACAAAGAATTCTTCAATATATAACTATATGTTGATGCTTAAGCAATATTTCCAATTATATCTCATTTTCGACGTTTTCTTTTATTCTGGTGGGGTAACATTGTTGTTCGAATGAAAATCAAATATGTCTTTTTGTTTATTTTAACAATCATATATATAAATTATTATTATGTGGACACAACGCAGTATTAAACAGAGCTGAATGAAAGGTAACTAATTGTTTGTTTTGTTAATGGGGAGCAAAACACGGCTTCAAATCTGATACATTTCATAGAGGTTAAAATGAAGAAATAATCAAACTGGTGTTGGAGAAATGTAGCGTTTTGCTCCCATGGTTAGCACAAGGAATTAAATAGCTAAATACACATCACGACCACGAATTAGTTTGATATGACATAATTTAATTTCCACCTAAACGATTGGTACAAATTCAATGAGCTGAAATGCGAAAAATCATTTATTATCGGTTTCAATCATTAATATTGCTGGACCGCAACCAATGCTGTTTCACAGGCTAGAACCGAGTTGACATTGCAATATGTATTGCAAAAGAAGAAATTACATTGTGCATAACAGAATGAACTTTTTCATGCAAAAACGACATAGTGGTATCATAAATTATTCCTCCTATTATATATTTTTTAATTCTATGGTTGCAATTCCTTTCAACGCGTCAATCATGTTATCGAGCCTAATTAATATTTAGGTTAAGTGTTTCAAATAAATCGACTTGCATAAATAAATAAAACTATTTCTTGTTTTAAATACAGAATTCTAGCTACTAATAAATTTTTCGTTTTCATGTTCATCATGCTGCTATAATGCTCTTAAATTGTTATTGATCATGTCCATAGGACATTCATAATTAATTTGCCCAGAAAATAATATTTGACAACCCAAATAAAAAAAATGTTCATTTTTGCCGTGTTACTTTTATTTCATATTAAAGGTCGGCAATTTCGTATGTTCTCCTGTAAATTCCTTGCTTGTTGATGACAGAAAACAACGTAGAAGTGTAAATCGGATAAAAAACCGTACTGGTACTCCTTGATTATGTGTGTACTGGTGTTTTTAAACGTTGTTGCCATTATAGTTTCACACCATTCTCTCAATAGTTTACACCATTGGATGTCATTTTATCGTTCTGCCGGATGCCATCACTTAGAAGCAAGTTTCTTGCAGAAACTTCTCATTTTGTGCATCGCGTGCAATAAAAGTTTACTACGTTTATCGAATTGCTCGACGACAGCATTAATTGCTTTTTATTGATCACGAACGTTCGAGGTCGATTCTTGTTTGATTCAAGTTTTTGCCGATCTTTGATAAACCCATACTGCTTAATTATTAATATTAACAGGAAGAAAAACTCTATTTTAAGTATTGTATGGAGTTGAAAGACATACAAACAACAAAAAGCATTAGTGAATTTAAAGTTAGTTTCAAAAGTTTTGTGGGAACAATTTGTTTTCCTTCCTTCATTTTAGCTTATGGCACTGTAATTAAATATTAAGTTTCCTAATAAATTGGTCATATTTTGCTTATCGAAACAGAAATAGAATAACTGCGCCAGTAACCGCTAAGTGTTGACAACGGATTAATGGCGCTGATGTGGTTTCTAGAAGTGCTACGCGTTGGCATTAAACGACTTTAGCACAACTTTCTTTAACGGTTAGGTTACTCTATATTAAGTACACGTTACATGACAAGGTAATTAAAACTCATGGCATGAAAAGTTCAAGGGAAATATTGCACGTAATAAACCGTATCAGCAATTTGTACATCAAGTCCAATGCCCTCACAAAAGAGTATATTAAGATGTCATCAAAACGAACTCAGATTGAAGGCTTAGCTTCAGTGACGTGTTGGTGCTTAGAGTGCTAGTCACGAAAGAAAAAAGAAAATCGATTATTACATTAAACAGCACGCAATCCTTTAACTAAAATAGTTTCGATTCTCTACATCGTAGATGTGCATAATACATATCACATAAACATAGATGCGTAGAAGATAATTAATTTACACGCTAGGTCAACATTCTTTGTACAATGTACATAATATAAATAAAAAATCTTCCCGACCCATAAAGAAGCGAATCTATCAGGAATAGTGATGACAAAAGCGGTGTTTAGAGATTTAACCTGTTTATTTGGCATGTTTTAGTTGTATGTTTTAAATTAACCTTCACAATTCCATATTTTTAGTTTCTTCAGTCCTCAACGAATTCTTGAAATACGCTTTGCTTAAAAATTTCATTTTCTGAGTCACTGTTGTGTTCTAACATATCATTAAATGACATGCTGATATCTGTCGTAATGGGATTGAATCTATGATAGAACGTGGTTCTTCAAAAATGTCGATGTAGACTTACTCCTTACTATTATTATTATTGTCTATTGGGGCTCTAACTTATTTGGTTATTCGCCCTAGACTGACTCCTTATCTGATCACCATTTTTGATAACCTGGAAGTTGTATCTATTTTGAGAATAGTAAAGAGCAGTGATGCAAATTTTCTTTTTTACCCCAACAATGATTCAAATTCATAGCCTCCCTTAATCATTCACTTTCTAGTTAGTGGGATTTTCATGACTAAACCGTAGGTCTTCATTTCAAATTGATGTTATTTTCATTTACCAACCAAAGTTGTCATCTGCTCTGCAGAGGCCAGTTTAGGTTAAATTTTGACATGTTTTGCGTTTTCAAGCTTACATGAACAGTAAAAAGTATGTTCAGAGTAGGGTCAATGAAATTGAAAAGGAATGGAAAATGATTGAGCAGCTCGGCTGTTTGAAAGAATGATGCAAAAGAACAACTGCGAATTGAACATAGTAGGTCATGATTTGAGATTTGTTCTTCCTTCAAGTTCAAAACAACCTGTTGAAAATTTGCAGCCTTGGTAAAGAGTATCTCATTAAAAATGCGATAATTGGATATTTCTATAATAACAAAGACAGCAGATCCCAGAGCACAGATCGTGGGAAGTTTCCCCCTTTTATGGCGTATACTATATCTTTGTCCACTGAACAAATGCTCTTTTGGATGAATTTTTGCTCATATCGTTGACCAACGACAAACATTCTGTACTGTAAAATTTACCTGTACTAATCAGTAATCAGGAGTTGGAATAAATAGACACAAAGTTATTCTCTTTTTTAACATAATTATAGGTAGCAAAAACTTGGCATCATACCTGACTGTTTTGGTTTTTCGATGAACTGGTTTTACATTACCGCGGTCCGCGACTGGATTTTTTTTTGTGCTGATAAATATAGAATTTAAAACTTTAACGATGTTCGCTCGTGTTTTTCTAAGTCGAATAATCTGGTCAAAAATATGCGGAGTTGGGAATCTTAGAAACTACACAATGACGCCCCTACATCGAAGTTTTCTCGTAAGCCTTTTTGATTTTTTTTTGAAATTTGCTTCTATGTTCTATAAATTGAATAATCCTGTCAATCGATTCAGTTTCATAGGTTGACACGAACTTTTTATAATTATGCTTGTACATATAACAAATCATGATATCAGCAATGGAGAAACCGCCAAACGGATATTTCCAAAATCATTTACGGGTTGAACATCACCATTTTTTCTTGAAAATATATCAATAAACAAGATAACGATCAATTTTAACCTTCCACATGCACATTATTTTGAACTATTCCAAGATAGTTTAATAAACCTGTTTTCCTGTTTTACTCCATAATGTTCAGATAACCATGTCATACCTGGAAATTTATAATGAACTCATCCGAGACCTTCTGAATCCAGGTGGTCCTCTAGAATTACGTGAGGTAAGTCTTCTGCTGTTTTTCCTTGATTACCACCGGAATGGTTCACTGCATCTTCGAATAGAAAGTCACTTATTGTGTTTTCTTTGCCACTTCTATTCGAAAAAGCAACACCAACGCACAGAGCTGTATACCTTGGTGAAGATCAATGATAATTTTAATAAGACAGTACGAAATCCTATACTATTCACAGGATAACAAAGGAAACCAATCAGTGACTGGTTTGTCGGAGATATCAACTACCTCAAAACAGGAAATTATACAATTGTTAGTAAAAGGGAACAAGGCTCGTACCGTGGAACCGACTGCAGCTAATCAAACTTCATCTCGAAGTCATGCCCTGCTTGGCATTACGGTTTTAAACCAAACTTCTATCGGTATCAAACAAGGGCGTCTATTTCTAACAGATTTGGCTGGTTCAGAGCGAGCACGGAAAACCAAGAATCGAGGCAAACGTCTTCAAGAGGGAGCTCATATTAATCGTAGTTTGCTGGCACTAGGAAATTGCATTAACGCTCTGGCTGGTGGAGCAAGATATGTGAACTATAGAGATTCCAAATTGACACGTTTACTTAAGGAAGCCCTTAGTGGTCGCTGTAAAACTGTTATGATAGCTCATGTAGCTCCGGATGCAAAACATCGCGATGAGACTAAGAATACATTGGTCTACGCTGATCGAGCAAATCATATCACTACACGGTTGCAAAATCCTACAATTTTGGAGGAACATCGAGAATTACCGATGGCACACTATCAGACACTGGTTTCTGAATTACGGGAAGAAGTTAGTCGGTTGAGGGATAAAATGTTATCTGATCGACCACGAAGTGGAGCTGCTCAGAAGCAACAACAGGCACCGATGATTGACGATAATTCATCCGAGGATCAAATAAAAAAAGTGGAATTGAAATATCTGAGAGAACAAATCGTTCATACATTTAAGCTGCAAATGAGATTAAGACGTAGGCTATTGGAAGCAGATAGTCATTTATTAGGGCTGGAATTGGACGCGGAAAGGCAGCACATGGTCATATCACATTGGCAGAGTCGACAGGGCAAGTTGTATGATCGAATGGATGCTGATGAAGGTGAAAAATGATGATAATTAAACGTCGTAGTTTACATTAGATTGTTTCCTAGATTCGGATTCGGAGGGTAATTCTGCTTTACGCTCGGCCTGGAGTGAATTGTCAGCCATAGAGAAAGAAGTGAAACGATATCGCGAAATAAGACTAGCGACGGAACACGATTTAGAGGAATGTCGAAAGAAGGGAGTAGCTTTGGAAGATGTAAGTGCAAAATCGTTTCTTATTATTTGTTGTTATATTGACTTCTTATGTTGAAATTTTGAAATGAATGTAATTTAATTAAATAGTAGCTTTTTTAAATTTACTTATTTTTTGGTAGATGCTATTAAAAACGTTATTATCAATATTTGAGTCCGTTAACCTTTAAAGTTTTTTTATTCTCATTTCATGAAATAACATATTTACATTAAAAACATTACACAACAATGCTACGCTAAGGAACTTCCGGAACGAATAAGTAGCGACGAAGAACGCGAACTATTATCATTATTGTGCAGAGTGCACGAGTTAGAAGCAGATAAGGTTTGTTTTTATATTCCTTTAGAATAAAGTGACCAGACGTTCCGGTTTAGTCGGGTCAGTTCCGGATTAAAAGGACTTGTCCAGCACGATGATTCTCCCAAAATACCTCAGGAACACAATTATTGTACAAAAATCATGAAGGGTTTTGTGTCGTGCTACTTTATCCCCAAATAATATGTGAAACGTGCAAGGTAGTTCTTAATTCCAATGATATCCGTATCGACTAATAGCATGAGTCAGTTCATAGATTTTTGCGATGTTTTTTCAGTCTAACAAAAGTTGAACAACTATCTAGCAAACATACATCTTTTATAGGTTTCTTGGAAACTTCCCGAATTTATTCCGAAAACATTTGGCCACTTTACCTTAGAAGGTAGTCCATGTTACAATTTCAGGATTTTTTTTCTATTATCAAGGTTTCTCTACAAGCAGAGCGCTTAGCTAGACAAGCAGAACTCAGGCGTCGCGATCTACAGTTGTTGCGAGCTGAGCGTCAGAGAAGATTATGCGAAGATATCATCAGCACCCAAAGAAGAATAATTGAAAGTGAGTTTAGAGATTTTTTATGTACCTTGAAATAAGCCTTAAAATGAATTTATTTTAGATGGGAATGTTGAACTTCCAGATGAGTTACGGGAGCTATATGCACTGTATCAACAGGAGATACACGCAAGCACATATACTAGTGGACGAAAGACGGCAGGTTATGAATACAGCGATAGCAAATTGCCTTCGATTTATCACAAGGATCGTGGGTACGTATGTGTGTGATACGCCAGGGTAAACGCTGTTAAAAATTTACTTTTTATTGGCCCTTATGGGAGGACGACATTGTAAATTTACACGTTGTTTCAATGCTATTATGATTTAAAACTGTTCAGTTTAGTTTGGAAATGAGATATCAACCCTGTTCAAATAACAAATTTAATTCACTGGTCGGAACGTTTGACATATCAGAAACTATCCAATGGAAATGTTGGAAGTCTAAATGCATGTATGCATATCTCTAATTGTCAGTTTGATTTCCAAGTAAACTTGATATGAGATTTAAACAATGATCAATAGTTCAACTAGAAAGCGATTATGAGAACGTGCTAACTTGTGAATTAACAGTATTTACAGTGAGTACGAGTATAGAAATTGTCCAAAGGTTTTGAGTCTACGTGGTATATGCAAGCCCTTTGGACTCCTACACAATGTCGGCGATCGACCAAAAGAAATTCAAGAAACAATTTCTGCACGTATCATTAGTATAGAAATAATTGTATGTTCTACAAATGTTTTCAGCATCACCTCGCCAGGCAGCTCAAGTTCCGGTTCGGAATGGTCCCCGTCACCGCTACCACCAATCGATGCAGAGGGAAATGTCATCAATCCAGATCGCGTAATGGGACCACCGGTGGGTCCGAAACTTCCGTCTATCGATCGCTTGCGTAGCAGCTACGGAAGTACTCAAAGCACATCAAGTGATGATTGAAAACTATGCTGAATAACCGTCTAGTTTCAAAATGTTTGCACATAAGAGAAGCAATAAATACTTTATTTATTAAATATCCTGCAATGATAATGAGTTTATTGGATTAATTTGTAAATTCAAAGGCGATAAATGCAGTTGAATAGAAAAACGATAATTTTGCAATAGTACACTAATAAATACCAATAGTTGTTTATCTTTTGAGTATAAGGTTCTATTCGCATTGGTTTTCGTTAAACATTTTGATTTTATACGCATGGTTCTACGTAATTACCGGGGAACAAACCGGTAACACCATCCATAACACCTTCCCACCAGCCATCATCGTTTTTCTTCAGTACGTACAGTACTGAACTCTCTTGGAAGCTTAGTTCGTCATCCTTATCAGCGTAATAATCATAGATGGCGACTACTTTTTCAATGTAGTTCTTTGGAACCCATCCCGGTAAATTTTGATCCTCTGGAACAATCGGAGCAACAAGACTTTGAGTGTTTCTCGGCCTTCCAAAATCAGCATGATCCGATTCTTCTGGAGGCGGTGGGGGAGGCAAAGGTGGTGACTGCGAACCGGGACGCGGCATGTTTCGACTGAGTGTATGCATTCCAATGTGACTATGGTCAGGCATTTCATGAGTTACCGTCAATGGAGATGGTGGCGCTATAACAAAGAAATTAGTTAGTATTAAGAATTGAACGAAGCATAAACATACTAACGTGGCATACTGTTGCGTTCATCAAATGTCGACTGATGTTGAATAGTAGAAGGTGGCATCGGATGCACCATACTAACTTGTGGTGGATGATGCATTGCAATCTGACTTGGTGGCATTGGCATTGGGAGAGCACTGTAACCAGGTCCACGTTCACCACCAGATCTTCTGGGATGCCCTACCGGGAAATTCGGAGCATAATGTGATGGGACTTGGGGAGGTACTACCACAGGTGGCGTACGATATTCTCGCGAGGACTTTCCCAACGTTCCTGTATTGTTTGTGCTTTTTCCAAGTGTACCAGTATGTCCAGCACTACGAGTCATTTGTGGTGGCGTTGGAGGTTTCGTGGTTGGCGGAGGGCCTACCGAAATGTTAGCTGATAGTGACTGGATCGACCCTTGGCTTGATACACGATGCTTTTTCTGACTGTTATTGGTTAGTGCTATACCATGACCAATATCGTCCAACAGGCTATAGTCGATAGGCTTGCGTACATATTTGATAGGCTTTTCCGGATTCAGTGGTGCCACGATCTTGTACTGTCTCGTACTTACTTTGTTGGCAGTCAATACGCCGATTTCGCGTCGAGCTACCTTTTCTTTATGAATCATCACCGTTTGGGATATATGATTCATCTGAGACTCCATCTCGGCCATCTGAGTGGCTTGAAGATCCATCAGCTGCAAAAAATTATATGCCAGTGTGTTGATTTGATAGGCCACACTAGCTAAAGACTGCGTTGTGTAATTTTTCGTCTCCTCAAGAGAAACTTTTTTGTTATCAGACCTACAATTAATATTAATTGAATGGGAATTAAGAAATTAAATTTAAAGGAAGGTTATCTATCGGTCCAATTAGAATAAGGTATTACAAATTAACAATACATGCATAAAGCAAACCAATAGTTTTCAATTAAATGCACTGATTACCCCACCCATATTGCTAAAGCCCGTATTACTGTTTCGTAAGATCATTTACCCACCTGTAGTAAGTATCTTCGCAGTACTCAGCTACACGTTCAAGATTTGTATAACTTTCTAGGAGGTTTTGCCTTCCTTCCGGAATTTCGGTGCGAATAAGAGTAATTAAATCGTCCATTTTCTCTCTGAAAATATGAAAGTGAAATAGTCAGCAATAGTTAATTTCTTCACTGTCTGCACTCGTTATTGATTATCAGTGGATATTGGAATTAAATGTTGACATTTTCTACGACTACTGGTAACGATAATTAATTATTATTTACCAATTGCTGGATATTTCGTCAACTGAGTCTGTCACTACTTTCAATAACTTTTATTAAAATGGGCATTGGGCACAACTAGATGTTAATATAAGGTGGGAGTTATCATTACGTTTATGAGTGTAGGAGAATAAACGTCAAAACGATCGTTTACGTCATATGCCAATGTGAGGTATTGAACAGATGAGGGTGAACGTCATTCTTTAATGCATCGACACAAAAGGCCTCAGAAAGGTACGCAAACAGTGTGCAGAGAGTGAAGCCAAAAAAAGTCTACCTATCGAGTGTGGTAGGTAATCCTAGAAAAGAAAATGATTACTAAAGACTTGCTTTATATTATACTTACCTTAGATTATTCAGCAGCAATAAAAATAAAAAAAAATACAAGCTAAACGAAGCGATTACATCGCGACTCAAAAATTAATAACAAAAAAAAAATTATGACAGTTTGGATATTGAGAACCCTTTATCAGAGTCCATAAATACAAGTCGCGCCAAGGAACCTAATCACAATCGACTACTCGTTTACCTCTACGTATCGTAAGCGGTCCTTACACGATTAATACATTTGACAATACTATTGAAAAAAATATTGATGATGTAATGAAAATTTAAGATTGGCGATATGCATTCAAATAAGTTTGACGTGCTGCTAGAAATTGCGTCAGTAAATCGAGTGTACTTATCGTGCAAGATCCACTATACAGATAATATTACAAATCAATATACTGCATGTGTATGTTTGCACATTGCGTATGCAGCGTTATGCGAATCTCGAATTGACTCTGTTTTCAATGAGTGTAGTCAACTGTTTGGTCGCTGCGCCCCGAATAGCCATGTGTGAGATCATCTTCGTAAACGGTACTTTTGTGTTAGGCAGGTTGCAATGGAAGTGGGTGTCAAAATGAGAGTGTATGGCCGGATTGGGAATAGGAGAGAGCTTGGTGAGAGGGAAAGAATGAGAATAACGGGATGAACGGAAAAACGATTCATTAGAAAAAGTAGGCTATGGAATATAATTTCTTTCTTTCGGAAAATAATTTGTCGGCGCACGGACGTGATTTGTAAAACCGATCATAAATTTTGAAAAATAAAATGGCTGACCAGCCGAAAAAGAAAAATCACGACATCGAGCAAAATTAGAATCCAGCTTTGCTGCAGAGATGGATTCAAATTGTGCTCGATAGGTAGATTTTTTTTACTTCACTTTTTGCGCAACTGTTCTCTATAAACTGTGCATCTGTTTTTCGATGCCCAGTTCTAGCTAAAATCGGTTGTGTCACTGGAGCCGGAATACGAACTGAAACGAGCCAGAATTCCAGTTCATTTCCGGCTGAACTTTACTGGGTATGATTACGGCGTAAAAGCCAACTGTCAAAATTTACTTTGAATGAAAATTCCGGACGAACGGTGTGTTTACATTTTTTAATGTGGTTTTCGTTTGAGGCGAAACTGAGTCAGTTCCTAACCCCAACTGCTGTCAAAATGTATGAATTGACAGCGGTTGGGGTTAGAACCTGACTCAGTTTCAGGTTCAAGATAATCGCCATAAGAAAACCAATTGGGTAATTAAGCTATATATAGTTTTCCGTTCCATTCGATAAATTTTAGGTCCAATATACATAATATAACATTATTTCAAAAAAAATATTCGTTGTTATACGTAAAAACGATTTTTTTGTTTTTTAAAATAAATCTTATGTAAACTTGGCAACCATACATAGGAAAACTGCGGTTGTTTACATCTGGCCTATCAGGACAACACCCAAAATGAAAAAAAAACTATATGCAATCGATGGTGTTTATGTCAAATAAAAACAACCCTCCGAGAAAACCGAGAAAACATGCCCTAACTTTTTCTGGTAGGCCTTATTTGCCGTGCTAATTCGATATGTCAAATCCTTCCTATAGTGTCAAATCCAGACTCTCAACATATTTCTTTATTTTAAATTTTAATATTATTTTCACGTTTCCTGAGTTTGCACATTGTTGCAATCACGAAAATCAGATTTATCGATGTAAGTAATAAAAAACGACTTTTTTTTTCTTATTTAATGACCCAATTAAAATCATTCTGAAGTTTTCGAAGTTCAACATATATATTGTTATGTCACATATATTGTTATAGACACACAAAAACAATAGGAAATAACAGTTCATCAATGGCCAATTTGGTAAAGCTAACAATAATGTAATCCATACATTCCAACAGATTTTACCAGAGACTAATTGAGACGGCCTACTCGCGAGTTTCCCGTGGCTCAAGAGGTACTAACTCATGTAGGACTAGAGAGTCCCTCGAAATGTGAAATGGAAAACGCGTTGGTAATCGAGTATGCTTTGCTTTGCTGTGCTGTGTTTTTCTGACAGGCTACCGTTTGTTTATTGTGCATCACGGAAAATAATTTTTCTGTCGAGAAGTTGTTAGCAGCTCGTATGCAATTTCCGAAATTCAATTATTATTCAAAGCAGCACGATTTTTGGAGGACGAGTTTCCAGTCTTTAAAAGCCTTCATAATGGAGTATTGTTTGAAATGACGGTTTTGTTGGAGCAACGTGGGATGACGTCAAAATAACCGTTCAATAGAAGTCCATCATTGGACCCGTGTGGAACGATTTTGAACCAATTTTTGGGATTTTCAGTGGGTACTTACACTCAAAAAATGTAAACGTTATGCCTATTGATTTTACACATAGATTTTTGCAATTAGTGGAGGCAGATAGACACTATTTGCTGGCACATAAAACCCGATTCTATAACATTACGCACATATAACTTATCTGTGTGCATACGTAGTTTATACAATTGACACATAGAAGGTATATGTGCGCAACATATACCTTGCATTTTCCTCACAGGTGCATTTTCTTCTTCATATGGATTTTAAGTAGTTTGAAGCAAATTGAATTAACGCTTGGATTTTTTTCAGTGTAGGCCCTAATAAAAGTTCTGTGTCAAAATAGCCATAAAATTCTTCCGATCAATTTAGCAACACTACTTGAACACCGCGCATACGTCACAAGTGAGAAAACTGGATGAATGAATGAGATTGCAAAGAGATTCCTAGGAATATCAATTGCTTGATTGCTGGAATCAGCATAACGGTAAGGTTTTCCTTCAAGGTCACTCAGAAGTATTAGAATATACAGTCAGCATATGATTCACGGTGAGAAAGTTGAATTGAAGTAGTTTTCGTATAAACAGCTAATCCTTGATCTCCCTAAACCACTCACAACTCCCTTTTTTGTTGCAGTAGAGCTGATTTTTCATAAAATTGTTAGTGAAAAAGCGCTAAAGTAATTCAATTCGCTTGAAGTTTAATTCAATTAAACATGTCAGCCATTGACTTGCTAAAGGAGCTTATCAGAGCTACGGAAAAGGCAGCGAATATTGCTCGAATTTGTCGAAAAGACGAACATCTTTTTAGTTTACTGGTGCAAGAAAAATCTAAAGAAGAATCCAATTCAAGATTTGAACACGATTTTAAAACATTAGCGGACTGTTTAATCCAAGAAGCAGTTAAGCATGATATCGGAAAAAAGGTATCTTGATCTATACTTATAATACGATGGTAATTTCACGTATTATTTAGTTTCCAGGATTACGTGAAAATATTCGCGGTGAAGAAAATCCCAACTTCACTAATTCCAATGGAGAATCGATCGTTGTGACTGTGAGCGAAGACAAAAATGAAACCATTGATAATATTCAAAAGGTTGTATATGAAATATAAGATATGATTGTTACTTGTTACGTAAACATATTTCAGATACTGAATGGGGATAGAGACGCAGCCGTTCAACTTGTCGAAGAGGTCTTCAGAGAAATTGAAATTGATTTAGAAAAATGGCAAATCCCAGAAGAATCTATTTCCTTAGACAACGATATAAATGAGTTGGGCATTTGGATTGACCCAATAGATGCTACAGCAGAGTATATACGTGCCCAAGATAAAACAACAAAATATCCTAATATAAAGGCATCAGGGCTTGAATGTGTGACTGTTTTAATAGGTGTTTACGAGACATTACGTGGAGATCCCATTATTGGAGTTGTAAATCAGCCTTTTGCTAGCAAAAATGAGGCAGACTCTTATGAAAGTCGAATATTTTGGGGATTGACCATTGGTGATTTGAAATATAATAATGTAATGGCTGTCGAAAATGAGGACAGAATTGCAATTCTATCACCTTCAGAGCAGTCTAAATATGTAGAATTTCTAAAGAATCAACTCAAGTACGACATTGTTTATTCGTCGGGTGCAGGTCATAAAATATTGAAGGTTGTTACTGGGGAAGCTGAATTATTTTTGCTTAGCAAAGGTACAACCTACAAATGGGACACCTGTGCACCTCAAGCAATTTTAAGATCATTGGATGGGGAGTTATTTAATTTACAAGACACCCTCATCAACAAATCGCTGAAGAAAATATCCTATCACGATAAAAAAATTATTCGCAACACTGGAGGGTTAATTGCATACCGAAACATCGAAAAATTTAAAGATTTTTTGAAGTTGTAAGGATATATTGAAAGATTTTTGTTAAACTCCCTAAAATAAAAGTAACCGAGCAGTAAAATATACCTTAAAATATCTAGTCACAAATGGAATAGCGGCTGTTGATTGTTGTCAATAAGTATATTACAATGTTTACATGTTACACATCCTAATCAGTAGTTGTAGATATCTCTATAGTCGAATATTTGTTCATCCTGAACATAATCATTGCTTGCTGATAGTTAATAATATACCATACAATTCTCAACGTGCTATTTATATATTTTAAGTTTGCGGAAAAAACAAGTGAAATTCATTTAACTACTAACCAAAACTTTTTTTTTGGAGATTAAGATTTTGTGACAGTATTAGAGCTGTGGGACATGATGAATATAGTATAATGTTATTATGCTGTTTAGATATTTAGAATTTTTTTCTCGTCCTCACAGGTGCATACTGGCGTGAGCATCGGATAAAGCCCAATGGGTATGTCTACTAGTAAAGCCATTAGAGGGTTAATCCCTAGCCAACCGATACGCACGTCAGTTAATGTTTTGTAGCTTGAACGTCAAAACAGAACAAACTCAAATCAACATGATTACGAATAAATGCATATTAATGTAAAACGAATATAAAACAGATATCAATTAGAAGAGCTTTAATGTATATTTAGAATGTAGTTGGGTATTTGATATGCCAAGATGATGTTTATATGTTTTGTGGAAATAAAATCACCAAATGCGTTGTGAAAAATATCTACATTTAATAGTATCGTGGCCTGAGCCATTTCAAAGTATCGTGGATCGTATATACATTGTACTTTAATTAATCCGAACCCATTTTAGATTCTGTCACTGTTTGTTAATGCTGTCTTTAGACAACATTATAATCTGACCTTTACGTATTCTATGGGGTTTCCTATATGCATGGGACATGGATGCATAGAGGAGCAGTATGGATGAAATTGAGTGGCGTAGAGTTATAAATTGCAACATGGAATTCCAATCCTTATACTTGCATAGAATATAACAATATTCCTTCGAGCTCATTAACCTGGACTCTTCTTTCCTGCAGTACTTGCGTTGTTTTACCATAGTGTCTGTTTCTTGTTGGTACGGTATTCTGGTTGCAGTTGAACATCGAAATAGTGAACTTGCGCCTTTCGATTTTTCTCCTATTTTCAGCATGCGGAACTAAAGCGCAACTTTTGTAGATGATGCGCAAGTTGATTCTTTAACATGTACATAAGATGCGCATTAGTTGCCCACTCTGCAAATAGGGAAAAAACGAAAGGCGCAAGTCAATTTTTCGATTTTCAACTGCAACCAGAATAGGAAAAATACAGTATATAGTCTAACCCAGTATAGTCTAATCTAATTTTGCACAACTCATCCATATGCTTTTGTGACAGTATTAGAACTACGTTTACGGTTAGCGCAAAAATTCAATCACGGGAAAAATCGATACTTAATTGAAAAAAGGATATAATTGATTTGATCAATTTTCATAATCGATGAAATGGTTACGAGAATTTCCAAGACCCTAAACATTGCTGAAGCTTCCAAATGTAGCTTTTCCCGTATCATAATCGTTTTATTCGTAATATTGCTAATTTGTGCAAAAATTGATTACGTCGTCTACCCAATAAGCATTCTGCGCTAGTTCAGCGCATTGGATGTTTGACTATATGCAACGGTCGTTCAGCATTTCTAAAGGGCCGGTACTAAACAACTGGCGTAAACAAAAGGGGAGCTGCATCGACATAACGAACAAAATTATTTTTTACTGATTTTATACGGAAATGTGTAGGGCATGTTCAAGAGTGGTTTGCACAGTTCATGACACTTCTAAAATTATAAAACTATAACTTGCTTTGTATTGCAGTAGTATTAGTGAATCTGAATCGCTCGTACTAAATATAATTAATATAGTAATTCAGGTACTTAAACCATTTTAAGTATTCATGTACATATCTATAAATCACATGTTTTCTGCGGTTGAATTGCTGTAATTAACTTTAAATAATGGCGATTTTTTTTTAAATAATGGTACTCAAAGTAATTAATTACGTGACTTTTGGCACTGGATCGCATTAAAGATTAAATTTTAATGCTTGCTCCTCTATCATGTGATCAATAATGTTTAGCCATGTGAACTAAAATTTGTTTCGCTCCGCGTGACCCTTAGGTCCGCTTTACATTTACAATATTATTGTCAATACGACGATATTGCCGATATTGCTTCAATACGTCAATCCCATTTGAAATGCAGATCATCAACAGAGATGCCAGGTACTTTTTTCAAATGTCTGCAATAATAATTTTAAAAGTCTGGGAAGAACGAAAAATGTCAGGAAAGCTAGTGTAACCAAAAGCCTTTATATTCAAAAATCTGCAACAAAACTAAAAAATCTGCAAATATCTGCAACCAAAACAGAAAATCTGCAAATATCTGCGTCATCGAAAAAATCTGCACCTTAAATTAAAAGTCTGCGAATTTGCAGACTTGTCTGCAAATCTGGCATCTCCGTCAATTCCATTACACACGCAAACGAAAAAAAATACATAAAATGGAGTTCTTTTGACTCAATCTCGGGGCATCGTGCAGGAAGGTAAAATTAGGTAAACCGTGTTGAAGGTAGTTTTCATTTAACCACAGCAAAAATCACAACTTATTGATAGGTTTTTTTATACTCAACCTTGAATTCAATATACTAAAATTTAAGTTGAATTTACCTAATTTTGAGTATACCCCAAACAACTCAAAAGTACCTTACTGCACGGAAGCCCAGTTAAGCTCAACCGGAAATGAACCGGAATTCTGGCTGGTTCCAATTCGTATTCCGGCTCCAGTGGCACAACCGATTCTAGTTGGAACTTATTCTTTGGATTGTTTTATTTTTGCGTGCACGTACAATGCTTTGGTAATACTACACTCTAAGTGTTGACAAAAATATTAACGTGTAAGAGCCGCTATAAACTTTGGATAAAAAAATATTTTTCCAATTTTAGCTTGCTATAAAAAAATATCTCCTCATTCAAACCAACGTTGTTGGTCAAACCGGCAATCTGTTGGAAACTATTACACTGAAAAAAATCCAAACGTTAATTCTATTTGCTTCAAACCGCTTAAAATTCATATGAAGAAGAAATGCTATTGCTATCACGCGCACACATACCTTCTATGTGTCAACTGTATAAACTATGTATGCACACACATAAGTTATATATGCATACTGTTATAGAATGGGGTTTTATGTGCCTAATAGTTATGAAATGTAAATGTAAGATTAATATTTCTTGTAAATACACACATTAGGTTTATGTTCCAGCAAATAGTGTCTATGCCTCCGTTAATTGCAAAAATCTATGTGTAAAATCAATAGGCATAACGTTTACTTTTTTTTGAGTGTAATGATTTCAGTCTGAATTCCAGCTCAACTGCAACAACCGATCCCGAAATCAGGGATACCTGGTATATTTTTCAAATGTCAATTTCATAAAAAAATGCCTTAACTTTGTCTTGAACGACTAGGATTCTGAATCGGTTTTTGATTTTGAGCCAGAATTCTGCCAGAAATCAGTCAGACATCCGCAAGAAATCTAGAGAAAATTTTCAATAGGACGTAAGTAACAATGAGAATCTCTTTGGGGTCTTTCTCTTCTCTTCATTACTCGGCCATTTCAGCATTTACTACTCTACTCTTTGCATAATATTCTAGTAAAAACCGTCTGCTTTCGATATGTACTGGAAAATTAGTGCAAAGTGTTGTAATGACGTCGTAATAAACGAAAGAGAAAGTAAACAAAGAGAGGCTCTCAATGTTACTTACGTCCTATTGAAAATTTTCTCTAGAAATTGTCTTCAAAATGAAAAACGCGTCTTCATAAATCAAGAGTGCTGATTCAAATGGACCTTAGTGACAAATGTAAACAAACTGAGTTATTTGCAGCACAGCATGTGATTACAACATAGCTAACGAATACCGAAAACGAGGATTCATTATACACAGTATTTATCAAAATAACAAGCATTATATAAAAAGTCGCAAAGTTATCATGATCATATTTTGAAATTTTGCACTTGAGACCTTTTAAAATGAAAGGACCTATGCGCGAAATATTTCAAAACCTCTGCAACTGTTCATAGGCGCCATGTAAAAACGACGCAAGATTCATTTCATTCCATGTTTTCCCCACTGCACATAGGTACCTAGTAAAAACGTCCTAAGCATCAAAATAAAAGAAATTATTTTCTTCTGTTCATGCGACTTATTTTCGAAGTTGAATTTAATAAGTATAATAAATTAAATGATAATTGGAATGCTTAGTTATTCTAAAGTAACATGCCATTCGTTGGTTTTAACCACTTCCAGCCAATGATTTGTTAATATAAACTAAAGTTTCCCGCATTTTTTTCTGCAAGACTTCTGTTAAATCCAGTGCAACTATTTATCATAGTAATGAAGAACATTCGTATTCCGGTGCTCATTTTGTCGAAAACTTTGAAGAAATTCAATATTCGTCGTAAGAGCTACCTTTGCTGAAAAAAGTCGTATGTACAGCGTCGTATGATTCTTGGGCCCGAAAAGAAGACCTATGTGAAAGGTCTTATAATTTTCAAAAGGACGCATCATTCTAAAGCGCTTAAAAACTACATTAGCACTAAACATTTCATATTTTTAGCATTATTTACCTAAAGAGCATAGTCCTTAGACTATATTGGCATAATTGTTCCATCAGAACGCATATTTGTTCTTTAATAGGGATTTGTTTTAGGTCCATGAAACTTCAGCCTCGTTTTTCTCAGTTCGAGCTCAATGTCACTTAGGACCTTTTGAATAAGTACTCTTGAAATTATCAAATGTCATCAAAATAAAAACTTGTCTTCACATCTGGCCAGGGTGGCCAGACCTACCGATTTATCGGTAGTCCTACCGATTTTGGTCTTCCCTACCGATTCCCAGACGACCAAGGCAAAACTACCGATATTTTGTTATTCCTACCGAAAACTACCGATTTTTATTGATTTTGGACACATCCTACTCAACATTCATTTTTTGGGTTGGATTTGATCAGAGATCTGTGTTGTCAGTATTTTACAATTCTATATCAATACTACGTTTTTGGGACAACAACCCGGCCTACCGATAACTACCGATAAACTTTTAGTGATCGTACCGATATTAAGGAATTCTATCTGGCCACCCTGCATCTGGCATCGTTGTCGGTGAGAGAGGTGAGAGAAAATTGAGCATCATTCTCCTTTTTTGTCAAAGCATAAGTTTGTTTGAGCTTGATTATGAAGTGACAGGACAACAGGCATCATAGTCCACATGTGTTGTTCTTACCGGTTGCGTATAGTTGGTGTGTGTAGCAAATAACGTGTTCGCATTTACGGTATTCATTAAACCGAAAGATCTACAATGCCTCCCGTCGCCAAATCCTCCCGTATAAAGGATAAATCTTCCCGAACGAAGGATAAGCCATCGGCCAAACCATTGATTTTATCAAAGAAGGTATATCACATATTTGTAGTTTCCAATATATAACCTGCAATATTTTTATAGCGCTCGTCAAAACAGCATGTAGGAGAACGTAATGAAAAAGGTATAATCTACGTAAAACATCTTCCCAATGGATTTTTTGAAAACCAACTACGAACGTTCTTCTCTCAATTTGGTGATGTGACCCGAGTTCATGTGGCTCGTTCGAAGAAAACTTTACGAAGTCGTGGCTATGCCTATGTTGAATTTCGCTATCGCGAGGTAGCTCAAATCGCTGCGGAGACTATGGATAACTATCTGATGTTCGGAAAGATACTTAAAACTGGAATACTACCAGCAGGTGCAAAACGTATTCCTCGGAAGTACGAAAAAGCTTTTGATTCAAATGGAAAGGAGACTACTACGTATAAACTGTGGCTAAAACGAATGATTTATAAAAGTAATGGACCAGTTACCAAAACAAGAATAGTGAATCGCAACAATCGATCGCTAGCTAAATTAAAAAAACTGAAACAGAAATATGCTGATTTAGGAGTGGAGTATGATGTCACTGAAATTATTCCTGATTTTGATGAGGGCGATATCGTCAAGCCTGTTCGGGATATTGAGGAGGAAATGGCACAAGCTAACAAGAAAAAGAAGAAACCCACCAAGCAAAACAAAGCACAAAATCTAGATGTGTTTCACCAAAACGTAAAGTCTGATGAAGTTAGCGAAGACTCTTCCGATAATGATGAAGACGCAAGCTTTTTACCACTGGAATCCAAAGATTGGGACGCCGCCGAATCTGATTCTGACGGCATATCAGATCAAGCCAGTCAGCCGGCTATCAAAAAGCAAACAAAAGAAGCAGCTCTGCAGTTGGCTAGAAAGTCAAGCTTACGATTTGACAAGATGAAAGACCAGAACAAGGTAAAAAATACTCAGACACCGCTTGTATTAGCTCCTAAAAGTCATTCAGATGATAGTTCCCCTGAAAAAGGAATAGGCAAACCGAAGCAAAAACTTGCACAGAAAGGGAAAAAAATGACAGGTCGAATAGTAAAAATGTCTAAGAAAAACAACCAGAATATTACACGAGAAGCTAGCAGTCCCTTGAAAGCAACAGTGAAAGAAATATTGAAAGATTCAAATGTGAAAAAAATGAAAGTTAAAGATATTATCAATAAGAAGAAGAAGTAAGTGGTAATTAATACATATTTCGTTTTTATTTGCTATAAATTTGATTTTATTATTAATCCTTTTCCTTCGTTGTAGAATTTGAAGTTTTAATTCTTTTCCATTTCATTCGTCGGTTTTGGAACCAAACTTTCACTTGTCGTTCACTCAGATAAAGCGCAACAGCTATTTCATATCGTCTGAGTCGCGTTAGGTAATTTGAATGAGAAAATTCAGCTTCCAGGGCTTTGACCTACAAGAAATCTAATAAAGCGTGAGTGCAATATTCGATTGTATGAATTTACCTGTGATTTGGTAAAGGCTGTTCGCTCTTTTCTGTTGCTGATGTTAGTGTTCCGCCCGTTCTTAGCCGTTGTTACTGAAGGTGAGACTGAAGAGTTTCGCGAAGGAACGGATGCCTGTCTGCATTCATCGTCTGTGGTCACTAATGCGTTGTCTGTGGATATGCATAAACGCCGTTAAAATTAGATGTTTACGAATTTCGTTACAAAAAAGGCTCATCTTGACGAGATAAAAAAAATAAAACAAGCGGGCGGCCGTATATTGCTAATCTGGTTTGAATATAATACAAAGACTGCATATCAATAATATGTAATCTTCGATTAAACTATAAAGCACGCTTAAAAAATGTTTATGTGCACAGTAAAAATGTTTATGTTGTCTTCGACATCGTATCGAATAATTTCAACGCTAACATCGACTTGTGTGCTGCCTATTTCCAGGTATTTTAAGCATTTTAAACAATTGGTACAGAAATAATTTATAAAAACTAAATATTCATTGTTTATTTTTCATTCGAATTATTGACTCTAGACATACGGTGTGTATGATGAATAGACAAGTTGGATTAATTATCGGTTTATAGTAATTTGTTCGATAAGTAGGTTTAAAGAATGGCCGAAGGATTTCTTTGTTTCTGAAAAGAAATCCTTCGGCCATTCTTTAAAACATAAATACGTCATAACTTGCAGCTGTCAGATTGAATTATTTTTGCTTTCAATATCCAACTAGATCCAGAAAGATGCAACATCTGATGGCCGTTGGTTCATTACATATAATCTAAATAAAATATCATTCAATTTCCACAATGTATGAAATTTAAATAAATTGGTCAAATTATTGGGACCATATCAAATCAAATAATCAAAAACTGCCTAGTTATTTTGAAGATCCATCACGCGGGCCAAACTGTCAAATAAAGTGGCTATGTTCCCAAATATAAGTTACTTTGAGTACGTCCTGCTTTTTTGTTCAGTTGGAGGAATGGGCGCGTTGTGTCAGATTGGTCGTGGTAGATTTCGTTTGTGAGTCAGTGAATGCCTGACGAGCAAAAGTGCTTGAGCTGATGGCTATAACTGTCAGCAAAAAATCGAAGATTTTTAAATAAACATTTGTTGTTCAACATGTGCGACATCAAAACAAAGTTTAGTTCAGCGGTCCTCAACCTTGTTTGAACCACGAACCCCATCGCAATCAACCTGGGTGATCGCGGACCTTTTCGCAATCACACGGTTTAACGTCGATTTTGTATGCTGTCAACATTTCAGTCTGTTACTAAAAATCTTGAAATTTCAATATCTATCCTGCAAAGATTTTTTTGTGTATCTCCAGCAAGGACTTCAAGGCCCCCTAGGGGTCCACGGACCTAAGATTGGGAATCGCTGTTTCATGTCCCTTGTACCATACGGAGTTGCCAAAATATATTTATTTATTCATAACACTCATTCTTTTTTCTCCGTATCATTTTAGTTTTCGCCTCTTTGGAGAAGCGGACAAGTATACTCAATAATGCATGAGATTATCTAGAGTGAACAAACAGATAACGAAGACAGACGCTAATCAAAAATCTACAAGCATACGCATACATAATACGGACACCTCAAACAATATTTGATTCCACAAGGCTGAACGATGTTTTAATAATATGTACTCTGTACACAACGCGATAGTATCGTAAAATTCAACGGACCAGAAGGCTAAATGTGGAAGATCTGTTAAGTAAGTAAATTTTATCATTTATAATCGTTGCACTCTGTTATAACCATTCATGCCCATCTCATTGGTAGTTGCTGCATTTTAAGCCAGAGGATATAAGTCTTAGCTGTATTTGACATGAATCCTGAAATAAAATGTGTAACGTGGAATAAATGGACAATCTAGCCTTTTTATCCGCTAAGCCATTTGGGAAACAATAGCAATGGGGATGTTGTAAGGTGTGGTAAAGTCTCTACACATGAGACAGGCCACAACTTCAGCACCATCAAAAGGACTACAACAATTTCGTAAATTAGTTCGACATAGCCGTTTTGATTGAACATGTTTTCAATGTTCAACTTTTAGTTGAATTTATAGGAAAATCAATGTTCTATTTCTCGCTTGCAGTAGGTTACGATAAAATGTTTGCAAATTTCAAACAGAAGTTAATGCTTAATAACCGTGTTCAACAATCGTGTGTCCATGTTACTCACAATTAACATTTTTTAATTGAATTTACTTTGGTTGATGGTTGCAGATGTTCCACCGTTTACGGCCATGAAGCGAAGAACACTTTAAGCATCTAGGTGCAACAATAAAATATAGAAATACTGGTATTTGGAGGCGTCAAAAGCTTAAGAAACACAGACAAAAAATGACTACGAGCATATCCATTTCCTTTTCTATTGTTTTGTTGATATCTTTACAGTTCTCACAACAGTTCTTCGATTTGTGGTTCAGAATGCTTTGAGTACTCTTATAGAAATTTCCTTTTCGACAGTGCACTACACCAATGTAGTCGGTGCTACATTCATTCAAACTTGGGTGTAATCGGTCTTTCTCTATTGTGCACTACACTGGTGTAGCACTAGGTAAAAAAACTTCCAGCAATCGGTATACGGACCATGCGTGCAAACTTGGATATAATGGTTATTCACGCGCAGGTATGCGAAATTGAGTGCGATGGTGATTTAGAACGTATTTCTATTCGAATGTTTACACAATTTTTTTAGCTTATATGTTTGTTCTCTGAGGTTCAACTGAGAAAGCTGTGCCCCGAAAAAGGGTTGAAATTGAAAAAAAAACAGATTATTTGTGAAACGTGGGCAATATCTTCAAAATCATGTTGGATTGTATATTGTCCGCTGAGAAGTCCAATTTTTTTTTCTCAAAATCGTCCACTATCGCCAATAATGGACGTCTTTTAACGTCGTCGAACTTTCATGTCTCATGTACATGATACATTTCATGTCTCATGTACATGATACATAACGCCATCACTATTAAACGAATATGCCAAAATCAAGTGGGGTTGTTTTAAAGCAAAAAACTGCAGTAGTGTTCCTGAGTCCGATCGGCAAGTGCTCAATTGGAAGATCTTGAAACATCTATTTCTTAGGGGGTATCGAACATTCAACAACGGATAATGAATTAGTTATCAGTTCGCGGTCAGTCACTGTCACTGAAGTTGAAAGTTCAGTATTACAGGTTCAGTTTGTTCGCCTATCAACCTCACATGTTTTAATATTATCTATACAGTGGAAAACTAGAAAATCCAACTATTGATTTTTTTCTTGTTCTGTGAAAGCTCATCGCGTCAGAAATAGTGTGTATTATTTATTGTCAGGGAGAATCCTTGTGCGAATAACACGCACTACTGGGGACGGGCATAGCGTAGTTGGTAAATCGATTGCCTTGTACGCAGCTCACCTGGGTTCGAATCCCAACCCCGCACATAAGGTTAGAGAGAGGCGAATGACCTTAAGGTTAAAACCTCTATAATCGAAATAAAAAAACGCACTACTTCCGAGGCGATTTCATAGAACACGAGAAAATATGATTGTCTAGTTGGGTTTCCCAGTTTTCAACTGCACCTATATTCTAGTTGAAAATCGAAATATTGAACTTGCGCCTTTCGCTTTTTTCCTGTTTGAAAAGTGGGCAACTAATGCGCATCTTAGAAAACTAGAAAATCAAGTTGCGCATCATCTAAACCAATCGATTTTCAACTGCAACCAGAATAATACACTCATACTGCAATTGTGCAGCTCTGGCAAAAATATGTATTGCTCTTAAATACCTATTTGGCACACATTCACAGACATTTAATTTTACATGCCAAAATCCTATCATTAACATTAAAATTCGAGTTAAATTTACGAGAAATGGAATGTCATTCTTTCGCAGTTTGTATATTTAAAAGTTCAGATTTACTCAAATCATGGGGAGTCCATAGACGATGCTTGTGGTTTTTGTAAGTGCAATTTATATATAATAATGCAACATTTGAACAATATTTTCCTAAATTTCGATAATAAAATTCTGAAAATTGAGCCAGTGATAGTAAATCTTCGGACGCGTATCGAAGATACAGTGTACGTCATAATATCGTAGGTAATTTCAGCATACTGGCTAATTCAATGAAAAAGGAATGTATTTAATAATTTGTTTTTACTATTCAGATAGTGTTGGTTTATTTAGTTAATTTCTATATAATATTGCAACATTTTAACAATATTTTCCTACATTTATTTAAATAATGAACATTGAGCGAGTGACAGGTCAGTAAATCTTTAGAGGCACTTCGAAAAAATACATCATAACTCGGATGCTACCGAACCAATTGTTTTGGAGTTTTGCACAGGTCTTGTTAAAAAAAGCTCCGTTGGTCGATGTTTTAGAGCAATACTGTTTCATGGCCCCGTAGATAGTAACGAAGTGCTGTTCAAAATTTCAAGACGATTGCTTCAGTAGATAGAGTTTATAATACACGGCAAAATTTGTTTTCGAGGAGGGTCTGAAGATTCACTATTACTCGCTCAATTTGCAATATATTTCAATGAAAATTTATAAAAAAAAATCAAATACTGCATTATTTTATGAAAATTAACTGTATAAAGAAATACTCTCCGTGCCGCTAAAAATACTCAAATGACATTTTTTTTACCGAATTGAACCATAAGTTCTTTACGGGGGTTTGGATTTGTGGGCCGTATATCGCAGGTTTGATTCGTGGGTATTAGTTCGCACAGCCAAAACGGATGAATCACTGAGAACAGATGACCATGATGCAGATCGGTACTTGTAGTCCGATGCGTTACTAAAGTCGTTTTGTTGGATCATAAAATTGAGTCAGGTTCCAACCTTATTGACAGCAGTTAGGTTTAGAACCTGACTCGGTTTCGACTCAGACAAAAACGACATAGGTTTGACCGAATCAATAACTGGTCAGATTGACAACTTTACTATACCTTTAATTTAGGACGTACTGTCATGTCGGCTTTTTTCTTACCCTTTTTTGTTCAAATGCTTACATACGTATTTTATTCTTACTTGATCGAGCACTGAATTCTTGTTTAATTTTGAATAAACAAGAGTTTGAATAAGTTTTAAATAATTATCTAAGATGACCGCTATGCCAGATAACGGCTAGAAACGTTCATTTTAAAAGAATTTTATAATGTATGATAATTATATCTGGTAGTTTGTATGTTAAGGTTTAATACCAAATGAATTTAAATCAAATGTGCCATCTTTTAACAGGTAAGGGTAGCACGTTAAAATTTTCGACTGATATCGATATCGAGAGGTTAAAAAAATTATTAAACAGTAGTTTTGGCAGTAGTCATCAAAATTTGAAATTTCACTTTATTGGTTAAACTGCAGATGCAGATAATAGCACTTAGACCATTCTATTACCTTTTTGGCTTTCATATGCAGAAGATTCCGCTATTGGGATAGTTCCGGTAGAAATATCGGCGTAATCTAAATAGGCTCCTTCTTGATTTGTGTCATGGTCACTGTTGAATGATGTACTTTGGTCAGTGATTCTATCCATATCGCTTGGATTACTACAATATGCTTCGCTGTACATCGTACTAGTGGTTGGACTGAATAGGTTATCGCAGTTACCAACACCTGTCGCTGCGTTTGGATCATAGCAACTATTAACACTATATCTACACTCTGATAACTGATTGATGTTTTGGGGTGGAGCACAGTGCGAATCACTAATATACGAATGAAACATAGATGTTCCGGAATAGTGCTGATCCTGATGCGAAACAACAAACTGATACTGGTTAGAACTTGGCGTGGTCTCTGAACATTCTCGGGATATCTGAGAGGTATAACTTTTGATCCAACAGTTTGTGTACCGTTCTCGATCTTCGTAGTAATTGTTTCCATGTTTCGCACTACAAAAGCTATGGAATATGCTTCCCACTTTATCCAGTTGGTTGATTGTTCCGCAGGTGTCATAATATGTGCCGTCTGTCCGATTTAATTCCAGCACAACATTGCTTTTTTCAAAATCTGGCGTCGTAACGGGCACGTAATGATCACGTGTCTCGATTTTGCAGAAATGTGGATACATGATTTATAAAGAGCACAGTATCAATATCTAGAAACCGTCCGATTCCGTCTAAGTGCATTACACAAATAAGTGATTCTCGCTTAACGAGTCGACTGATCCCGACAAAGAAAAGCATGAAAGCAGACTGTAACAACTACGCCTTAGCCAATCAGCACCCATCATATTTTCGAGTAGGCGGTACTTTCTGCTTCTCCATGATCGAGCAGTTCAGAAGTGTTTGTTGATGACAGATTAATTTATCGCTATTCGAATTTCCGCTGTGATATTATTTTTTATGCTTTTCGAAGAATGGTCAACTTTTCGTGGTTTGTTATGTAAGGGAAGCATTTCAATCGAATTCCATTATGGCCATATTAACACAGCCTCCGACAATTAACGTATTAATTAGTAATCTTTATTCTTGTGCTGATACTCGCAGCGCGAGATCTGAAATAATGATGATGCTATTTAAAAGGAAACCGTGCCAAATGGGATGCATCAGTCATATTTTCTTTTGTAATTTTTGAACGCTGTCAGCACTAGTCTTCTGTTGTGATTGCGGTATTAGGTTACAGGTTTTTTGGGACAACATTGCGACTAAAATTGATATTTTCCTGTTTGTTCAGTTTGAAAATCTATGTCAAAATCATTGACAGTATTTTGCTGTAGAAGTAGAAAAAATATAATTTAATAATGGATTCATCCGCTGCTTATTGTCAATATTTGAACTGATTCTACTATTTAGAAATCTTTGGCATCGATAATTGGAAGGTTTATTTTCGCAGGTTGCTCGTAGTGGAGTGTTCATAGTTTTGTAAGGCTTTCTTTATGTAAAACTAAAACGCTAAACCGGAAGTCGCCATCCTGGTTTTCAGAATCGTGCCAAAGATAGATCTCTGGTATGTATTCGTAAAGTCCGTTCCAAAAATATCCATATTGATTAGATTATTGAGAACTCAGCGCTTGCCAGAAAAAATGGGGTGCCGACAACCGACCATGTTTGGGTGCCGACAACCGACCATGTTTGGGTGCCGACAACCGATTTTAGAAACCTTTATGAAAACTGAACAAAAAAATGGTGGCGAACATTTCGGTGGCGTTCAAAGTTGAATCACGAGATAGAAAAAAATCGGTCGTAAATATTCAATGCGCATGCTTTTTCGATCGATTTACTTTTTTCTACAAAGCAAATCATAAAAAAACTTTTAAGTAGAGTATCATTTCTCGCGTGTTTTTTGAAAAGGGCCAATAATCATACTGTCAAAATTCACTTTGAGAGGAAATTCTGGACAAACCATTAATCGCCAATAACAAATCACAACAGCAGACGAAAGAGAAAACTGTTCTCTTTCATAAAATGTAAACATCCATTCTCGGTGAGCTACGGTTTGTCCGGAATTTTCTCTCAAAGTGAATTTTGACAGCATGCTTATTGGCCGTTTACAAAAACACGCGAGATTTGTTGAAAAAAATATATTCGTTGTAGAACAAAACATTCGAATCTGTTTGCTTCAAAAATCGGCACTAAAAGAACGTGCCAACATAACACACAAATAATATTTATCAGAATGTCCATGTCTACTTTCTGTCAAAAGTTATGTAGGGGTGCCGACAACCGACCAATGAGTGCCAACAACCGACCACTTTCCCCTATATATTTCAGTTCCTGCCAGAACTGTTGAAAATCGGTTGAAAAATATCAGCGTAGCTAACTTTTTGCTGCGGAAAGTCCCAAGAAAAGGTTTGTTTTGTTATAAATCAAGATTTTGGGGTTATATTGAACTGGTCTAACGTGGGTTTGTGTTGCATTTGACTAGACCTACAACCTATACTGGGTACCTTGAAAAGTTAATTCAATATTTCGTCGCTGTTGTGCTATCTTATGACAAACGCCATTTTGGGGTAAACTGAGTTAGATATGCCACATTACTCGTCTAACGAATCTCTACAAGATGGCGTTTCCAGAATTTTGAAATTTTGTTTGGTTAGTGAAATATAGCGAGAAAAGTGATTAGAAATTGTGAGTTTTTTGCTTCAAATCATTATATCTTGGGATTGGCTCAAGTTATAATAAAATTTTAGTTGCTTTTATGTGTAAAAATGTCGTAGGAGCACAATGGCATAATTTTCAAAAGAAAAATACATGTATTGGGAGAAAAACGCAGTTTTAGCTTAAAACTGGAAATATTGCCTATTTGGCAACACTGTAACTAAAAATAACTATTTTTTCTAGATTCCCTGACTCATTTCCTTCAAAATGCATCCAACCGATTGTTTATAGACCAAATGAAGCCAAAGGTATGAATAAAAGTTCATAATTGATGTTTTTTTTTCTTTGGAAAATTTTCCATGCACGATTATGACACGTCATACAAATTTTTTCATCAATACACGTGTGAGTGCGACTTTTGTTTACATTTTTAGTGAAAACTCGCACCATAGTCAACCGATCTTCGTAATATTTGAGAGATTAGTACAGAATAGGTAGAAGCATCAATTGTCTTCTCTGAATTGTTTCTACCATATATAAGTTCCATGATATTCAATCTCAAACTTTAAAAATCGTTTTTCTCGAAATGTGCAAAATGGCGCTTGTCATAAGATAGCACAACAGCGACGATTTGTTTTTGTAGCACCATATTATTATTCATGGCATACACTTTTATATATCCACGCAAAATAATGACGAAATATAAGTGCTATTGATGCTATTGGTCGACAATGACTGGGCAGTGCGTAAGCCTCTCGTACCTGAAGGCATAAAATAGACCCCACTTTCGGTTCTTAGCTTCCTGCCCAGTAACTCCTAGCCCTGGCCTCCTCGTGGCGTCGACTGGGATACGAGTAACCTTAGTGAAGATCGGGTAACCAACCCCGGTGGGAACTTTGGTCGTATGCTGGCAGGGAAGGGGGGGTTACCCTTCTTCGGAAGGTGTAAACCTGTCCTGGTGCCCAGGTGGGACCTTAAGCAGTCCTGGCACGATGGCCCACCGGCGAGACAGGTGGTTGGCGTAGGCCCTATAAGCCACCCCTTAAAAAACCCACATAACGAACAATACAGAAGAGAATACGACCCAGAACAATCGGCAACGACCCAGGCGACGAATAAAGGATCACGATTGGAAACTCGGAACATGGAACTGCAGATCGCTCGGCTTCGCAGGATGTGACAGGATAATCTACGACGAGCTACACCCCCGCAACTTCGATATCGTGGCACTGCAGGAACTTTGCTGGACGGGACAGAAGGTGTGGAAAAGCGGGCATCGAGCGGCTACCTTCTACCAGAGCTGTGGTACAAGCAACGAGCTGGGAACCGGCTTCATAGTGCTGGGCAAGATGCGCCAACGTGTGATCGGGTGGCAGCCGATCAACGCAAGGATGTGCAAGTTGAGGATCAAAGGCCGTTTCTTCAACTACAGCATCATCAACGTGCACTGCCCACACGAAGGGAGACCCGACGACGAGAAAGAAGCGTTCTACATGCAGCTGGAGCAGACATACGACGGTTGCCCTCTGCGAGACGTGAAAATTGTCATCGGCGACATGAACGCACAGGTAGGAAGGGAGGCAATGTACAGACCGGTGATCGGCCTAACAGCCTGCATTCCGTATCAAATGACAACGGCCAACGATGTGTGAACTTCGCAGCCTCCCGTGGAATGGTAGTCCGAAGCACCTTCTTCCCTCGCAAAGATATCCACAAAGTCACCTGGAGATCACCGGACCAAGTAACAAAAAATCAAATCGACCACGTTCTAATCGACGGTAGATTCTTCTCGGACATCACAAACGTCCGCACTTATCGCAGTGCGAATATAGATTCGGACCACCACCTGGTTGCAGTATGCTTGCGCTCAAAACTTTCGACAGTGCATAGCTCTCGTCGAAGCCGAACGCCGCGGCTAAACATCGAGCGGCTACAAGAGTGGCTCAAGAATACGCGCAGCAGTTGGAAGTGGCACTACCAACGGAAGAGCAGCTAGGCGCAGTTGCCCTTGAAGATGGCTGGAGAGATATCCGATCCGCTATAGGTAGCACCGCAGCCACTGCACTAGGTACGGTGGGCCCGGACCGAAGAAGCGACTGGTACGACGGCGAATGCGAGCAGTTAGTCGAAGAGAAGAATGCAGCATGGGCGAGAATGCTGCAACACCGCACGAGGGCGAACGAGGCGCGATATAAACAGTCACGGAACAGGCAGAACTCGGTTTTCCGGACCAAAAAGCGCCAGCAAGAAGACCGAGATCGCGAAGCGATGGAGCAGCTGTACCGCGCTAAAGACACACGGAAATTCTACGAGAAGTTGAACCGCTCGCGCAGGGACCACGTACCACAGGCCGACATGTGCAGAGATACAAACGGGAATCTTCTCACGGACCAGTGTGAGGTGATCCAGAGGTGGCGGCAGCACTACGTAGAACACCTGAACGGCGATGTAGCAGACGACGAGGATGGCACGGTAACGCACCTGGGAGCACGCGCGGAAGACATTACACTACTGGCTCCGGATCTCCAAGAAATCCAGGAGGAGATTAGCCAGCTCAAAAATAAAAAAGCCGCTGGGGTTGACCAAATACCAAGCGAGCTACTTAAACACGGTGGCGAGCCACTGGCTAAAGCGCTGCACTGGGTGATTACCAAGATTTGGGAGGAGGAGATTTTACCGGAGGAGTGGATGGAAGGTGTCGTGTGTCCTATCTACAAAAAGGGCGACAAGCTGGATTGCTGTAATTACCGAGCAATCACCCTGCTGAACGCCGCCTACAAGGTACTCTCCCAAATACTATGCCGTCGACTATCACCAATTGCAAGAGAGTTCGTGGGGCAGTACCAGGCGGGTTTCATGAGCGAACGATCTACCACGGACCAGGTGTTCGCTCTTCGTCAAGTACTGCAGAAATGCCGCGAGTACAATGTGCCCACACATCATTTGTTCATCGACTTCAAAGCCGCATACGACACTATCGATCGAGATCAGCTATGGCAGATTATGCACGAGTACGGATTCCCGGACAAACTGACGCGATTAGTGAAGGCGACGATGGATCGGGTGATGTGCGTAGTACGTGTCTCAGGGACGCTCTCGAGTCTCTTCGAATCACGCAGAGGGTTACGGCAAGGTGATGGTCTCTCGTATCTGTTATTCAACATCGCGCTGGAAGGTGTAATAAGAATAGCAGGGATCGACACGAGTGGTACGATTTTCACAAAGTCCGTTCAGCTACTTGGCTTCGCCGATGACGTTGATATTATTGCACGAAACTTTGAGAAGACGGAGGAAGCCTACATCAGACTGAAAAGAGAAGCCAAGCGCGTCGGACTTGCCATCAACACGTCGAAGACAAAGTACATGATAGGAAGAGGTTCACGAGAAGAGAATGAGAACCGCCCGCTTCGAGTTTGCATCGGTGGCGACGAAATCGAGGTGGTTGAAGAGTTCGTGTACTTGGGCTCACTGGTGACTGCCGACAATGATACCAGCAGAGAGATTCGTAGACGCAGGAAATCGTGCTTACTTTGGCCTCCGCAAGACACTTCGGTCGAACAGAATTCGCCGTCGTACGAAGTTGACCATCTACAAGACGCTGATTAGACCGGTAGTTCTCTACGGGCACGAGACCTGGACCATGCTCGTGGAGGACCAACGCGCACTTGGTGTCTTCGAACGGAAAGTGCTGCGTACCATCTACGGTGGAGTGCAGATGGAAGACGGCACATGGAGACGGCGAATGAACCATGAGCTGCATCAGCTGTTGGGGGAGCCGCCCATCTGTCATACCGCGAAAATCGGACGACTACGGTGGGCCGGGCACGTAGCCAGAATGTCGGACAATAGCCCGGTGAAAACGGTTCTCAATTGCAATCCGACCGGTACAAGAAGACGTGGCGCGCAGCGAGCACGATGGATCGACCAGGTGGAAGACGATTTGCGGACCCTTCGCAGACTGCGTGGCTGGCGACGCGCGGCCATGGACCGAGTGGAATGGAGGAATCTTTTGTATACGGCACAGGCCACTTCGGCCTTAATCTGTTAATAAATAAATAAAAAAAGTGCTATTGATATAACCAGTCCGACACTGATGGGTTGATTACAAACCTACCAGTACATTTGTTTACTTTCGAACATTAGTGATTTTGTATAGCTCAGGATTTCTACTAACACTTCAAGAGCCTATGTTTCGATAATAGTTCACTTATAAATTCTCGAGAAAATATGAAAAATATCAAAATGCAGATGTATTTCATATCATCGTATTGGACATAGGCCATTTAAAAAAAAATCATTACAGTAGCTTTCTTAACAGAGCAGTCTATTTTCTATAAATGTAGCAAATGGTATGCAAAATTCGCTACTATAGATAATGCACGGATTTCAACAATCAATGATTATTTCAAAATGTATAAGCTTCTCGGTATCCTGAGTCATCAATAAGGTCAATAACTACCCACAAAGGTTTTATTTTCTCTAAAATCATATTAAACGTTTGGGTCCAAAAAATCAAAGGGTTGCAGAATCACAGACATTTTCTACATTTATCAAGCTGAGCGGGTCCCAGTGAGATTTTACAAGGTTCAAGCAGCATTTTATAAGAAAAATAAAATAATGAAAGCAACTTCGTAAGTTCATAGTATTTAATAATTGTATGTTTTTCTTCCGTTTGGCTACGTTCTGATAAGTTTGTTTATTCAACAATAAGGAACCGTAAAATAAAACATTTCATCTAAAATGTATGTGTAATGGAATCGTTAGTCAAGTGTCTAAAGAAAGTGGAAAATGACACCACCGACACCCTGGTGAAAGAAAACTTCTATGCTACAACGAAGAAAAGCTACACATCTTGCACATGTTTGACTTCCATATCTTTGCTCTCTGTTTATTTACTCCTGCAGGGACATCCTTTGCCTTATGCTTGCAACAGAAGCACCTTGCGCCACTTGAAATGTGACAAATGACCTGATTTTTCTTGCCATACGTAGTAAACGACGCGTGCATATCTATGCAATCGTGTTGAATTATGAGCAAAGTAATTAGCCATCTTCCGTTACCGATTTCTCTGTCATATAAAAGCGGGGTTACATACGTCGATTTCGATGTGGTTTGATGTAGCAGCAAATCATACGTTTTGATGGTGATGGCGGTGTTTTCTGATCTTAGGTACTATCTATTAAAGCGGATCGATGACGGTTTGCTACACAGAGATACATAGTTCATTCATGAAACGAGTAGAAGCAGAAGCATTTGAGTATGATTTCCCTGAAGTACTTCAGACAGACCGGCTGCGAAAAATAACGGGTTCCTAATAGATCCACATGTATTAAGTCGAACTTTGGCTTTTATTTTCAGCTCAATCTGGAATACTCATTAACTCTGAAGCAGAAATCGAAAGACTATGGGAAAGAGAGATTTTCTCAAATAAATCTATTTTGAAACAGGGGTCTCCCTATAACAACAATAGACTGAATACAGTTTCACACCAAGTTTTGTTTTTTTTCGACCTCTACTTGTTGACGAAAATAATAATAATTTCATGCCATTAGAAACTCATACGAGCACAAGTGAAAGCTTGAATCGAGCAGCCTAGATATATGCAACCTGCATCTTACAAATGGTTGTATGTAAGCTTTCTTGTGTGATTCTATTTATTGCCGCGAACGATCATCAAAATTTCAATTTAATCAAATGTAAGATGAAGATTCCTCAAATTTTCCACACATCAACCATTTGAGTTGTCGGCAAACATAAAGGGTAGTCACCACATAGTGCAACATAAAATGCAATTTTACGCATATCATACATCCTCTGTTTCCATCTCTAAAGATGCACATATGCAACCCAAGCGGTCCGGAAGATGGTTGGTCATTCAGCGACCACACGTAACGATACTGTGACCATCTGGCCACTGTTTCGTAATGCCTTGTACTAGAAGCAACTGTATAGTGCTATACGTTATACCGAAAGTTCATTCTAGATGCTGGAGAGAAATCGTAAACGCGCCACGTGTTTATTTGTTTTGGCTTTTTTTCATCCATTCATAAAAACGTTTGTTTTGCGTGTGACGCATTTCTCCCTATACTTATAGTCAGCAAATTCTTTCACGATAGATAGAGTCAATTCAATTGCGATCACGGTATATGTTGGATGAATTGAATAAACTGGCGTAGTTAATGTGTTGTTTGCACATCTGCATTATTATTAACATATTTCGTCGCTGTTGTGCTATCTTATGACAAGCGCTATTTAGCACATTTCGAGAAAAACGATTTTTAAAGTTTGAGATTGAATATCTTGAAAATTATAAATGGTAAAAACTATTCAAAGAAGACAATTAATGCTTCAATCTATTGTGTATTAAACTCTCAAATATCACGAAGCTCGGTTGACTATGTTGTGAGTTTTCACTATAAATGTAAACAAAAGTCGCACTCACACGTGTCGTAGGTGTGTATTGATGGCAAAATTTGTATGGCGTGTCATAATTGTGCATGGAAAATTTTCCATAGAAAAAAAGCATCAATTATTAACTTTTATTAATATCTTCGGCTTTATTCGGCCTAGAAACAATCGATGAGACGCATTTTGAAGGAAATTGAGCAAGCAATCTAGAAAAAGATAGTAATTTTTAATTACAGTGTTGCCAAACATGAAATATTGCCAATTTAAAAGTAAAACTGCATATTTTTCGCAATACATGTATTTTTATTTTAAAAATTATTATGCCATTGTTTTCTTCAGACATTTTTACATATAAAAACATCTAAACTTCTACATTACTTAAGCGAATCCCAAGATACAGTGATTTAACGCAAAAAACTGACAATTTCTCATCACTTTTTTCGCTAACCAAGCAAAATTTCAAAATTCTGAAAACGCCATTTTGTAGAGAATTTTCATATTAGTAATGTTGCCTATCTAACTCAGTTTACCCCTAAATGGCGATTGTCATAAGATAGCACAACAGCGACGATTTGTTAAACAGATAATTATTACCAGTATTTCTAAGGGAGAGGTGATTTTTTTAATCGAAATAAAACACCAACAATCATTGGCAAATAACTTTTGGTTTTTTATTATCGCATGCACTTTAATATATTAAAAGAATTTCAGACAAATGTTGCAGATATCCGTGCACCGCGACTACGTTGCAGCTCAGTGGCAAGAAGGGCTCAAGTCAAAAAACATCAAAAGTGGGTTAATCACAAATTATTGTATGTTATTATGACAATGACACCGACGTCTTCCCAAAAGATTTAATTTGAAGGGATTTATTTGAATAAAAATATTGTTCAGCATTCGAAATATTCTTCGAAAATTCAATAACGTACAATAATTTGTGATTATCCCACTTTTGTTATTTTTGACTTGGGTCGTTCTTGCACTGAGCCCTTCGAATCTCTTTCAGTAGGTTCAATTTTTCGAGAACGAATGAAGAAATATCCTAGCTTCTAGTCCATCAGTTGTTTACAGTTTGTCAGTGTGGACGAGAGACGTAGCATTCCATGTTGTTGAAACCAAAGGTCTTCTAAAAGTGTGACAATACTGGGAAACCACCAGTCCTCAATCATGTCCCGATGTCGTTCGACAGTGACGTTGATGTTCCAACATCATTTTTGACGAAAAATAGGCCCAAGATGCTATTTGCGTACAAACCGCACCACACAGTCACTTTATAGAATCCAGTCGTGTGTTTTGAACCTTCTCCGGTAGCTCACTGAACACATAGTTTTGTTTGTTTACATAGCCATTTTGCCCAAAGTGAACCTCATCTGTAAAGATCAATTTTGGCAGCAAAAATTGCTTGATCGAACAGTAATCTGTTATGTACAACTTCAAAATTTGAAAACGATCAAGCGTATATTTTCGCATAACAAAATTGTGATGGAAATTGAAGCAAATAAAGAATTACTATCATATGTCAACTCAGTTATCAAGTAATCCTTTAGATAAAATTTAAGATAACTCACATATAATACGAAATAATAGACCTTACATTTATTACAAATTTTAGCTATTCTCACCATATACACTCATAGATCCCAGTCGAGAAGTGGTTGCACAATTTCAAGCATGCTACAATAAAACTGTATACAGTAAAAATGAAGATATTGGTTTATGCGATCTGGAAATGAAAATTACACCCGAAAAGCGGTATTCGAACCGACTTGGATTTATGGTAACCTAGGAATAAAGCACTACGACCGTCGTATATCCATATGTTTCATAAAAAAGGTTTAATGGCTTAATTTTGACGATCTATATCTCCGGAACCAGTTGTCGGATTGAGATTTAAAATTCTCAAAGCATGAGTATAATAATTTAACATTAAAAAAATTTTAAGCGCGGATGAATTGACGGGGTTGTCTGCTAGGTGGATTATGGAGATATTCTTATGACTTCATTAGTTGGCGATTTTCATGCACTGAGAATATTCCGAAAACTATTATATTTGAACTACAATATGAATATAAGTGCTTCAGGGCGCTGGGCATGCCACCAGAATGACCGCAGGCTATCCGACTATTTTTTTTATCTTGCTCCATTACGGGGGCGGGGTGTGTAGTTGAAATTTTAAACGTAATTGTCTTGAAATCATGTTCTTCTAAAAACGTTGTTGCGGTGACTAGGATTGCCGCAAAAGCTTTCAACCGATTTCAATTTTTTTAAATTGTTCGAAATTTATTTATCGTCTTCTTCAACGAATTCATGTATTCGTCTAAATTTTCATATCTATGTTATGATTTTTGTTTAATAATTTTAAATCGTCACCGTTTGTATTCTGATGGCATGGCCGGAACATTGGCCTATCAGGCCGAATGCAGTCTTCAGTAAATCAAAACATACCGAACCACACTGACCCAGAATAAAAATCTTTGGTGCCGGTTTGTCTGCGATTCTGTTACTGATTGAGCTTCACACGTTTGCTCATCGTGGGTACAAGAAAATCGATACCAGCAGTAGAGATATGGGTCACCTTCGTAGCGTCATTTCGTCTACAAGAGGGGGTGAAACACTAGTAACACTATATTGTTTACGAATTATGTTTATGTGAAAATTGGCAGAAACATATTTTTTTAGATCTCAAAAATATGTGCATTGCGTATTATTGATTCAGAAAAAAAAGAATTTCTAATGAATTTGTTCATCATATTGATAACGCAACGTTCTAGCCATTTTGGCAGTGTTTGCGCAGTTAGTTTACAATCTGTGCCTATTTGTGTGCGTGCGTGTGTGTGGACCATTCTACTTCTCATTGACTGACAGCGATTTACAGAAAAAATATGTCTTTATATTTATGCACATACATGATATAATTTCATTCACAAATTTTAGTAGGTGTTAGCTCAATTCAGTTTCCGTATACAGCGCAAAGCGCAAGTCATGTACTGAGGTCATCATTCTATCAACCAACCTGCCTCCATATCACGTTAATATCAATTCTAACAGTATAAGACCTTCTATTGCTTAAAGGAAAATTAACCTATCACCCTGATTGCCACGGATGTTCTCTGAGTCATAATTTGATAGCGCCTCACTCACGACGTAAAATGGCCTGATCACCCATTGGCGGATTTGTTGAGGTTTGGAATCGTTCCGAGAACGCCACTGAAGAGATCTCTACTCACGTATGTATTATACTATCGGAAGTGAAAAAGAAATTATATGCCACATCACAGACGAACTTCCTATTCTAAAAACCAATTGAGTCTGTCTGCCAATTCTGAACTCAAAACGCTAATAATGTGACCATCATATCAGACAAAATATCGAGTATTTTTGTGATGTCTGTTAATATTTGAACGATACTTCGTTTTCTTTGGGCCAGGCACGCGTGTTTTGGAATAAAATAACGCTCAAGCAATGATAGATTGTGTTTTCAATGTTGAGATAGGCCGGATCGATTCCATTGCTATTTTCGAACACAAACAGCCGTAGTGACACGTGTTGTTCTAAAATAAACGTTTGATCCATTCGAGTTACGCTTACGGTGTGAATTACTGAAATCCATGACAAGATGTTCAATTTCTGCGGCTAAAGCTATAATAAACATAAACATGATGATGTGGCTTTGCGTCAGTCGGTGGTAGATTTTTCGGCATTAGAAAATGATCCGTGTTTGTTCAGGCAGGTTTTCCAAAATTCACGCGCAGTGTATTCGTGTAGGTTTGGTTATATCTTTGAAAATCGGGTGATAATTATAGATGACTAAGAGAACTGTACATGACGAGTAATTCATAAAATTAGATCCTACCCATTTTACAAGGTTTTTTAATTGTATGTGCTAGCATGCGCTAGACTGCTAATGTTTGTTTTCTATGTTTCGAAACACTGCTTCGTATTATGTGGCATCTTTTATTTTCATGTTTGTCTAAATATACATGCATACATTATTTTGTTGTAAACACTAATGTGGTTTTTGTTTGGGGCGAAACTGAGTCAGTTCCTAACCCCAACTGTCAAAATGTATGAACTGACAGCGGTTGGGATTAGAACCTGACTCAGTTTCAGGTTCAAGCGAAATCGCCATAACTAAATCGTTATTTCTTCGAAAGACGTATTTCAACCAAATTTAATTTTGCCTGTAACCCAAATCCATCTAGTACATTGCTTGCAGTTAATGAAATCAGTCGATATTCCGTTAAACATTGGTCTATTTCTATATAAACTTGCTGAACATTCGAGAAATGTTTATCGAAAAAAAATTCGTTTTCAAATATTTCACGTAGTACACTAGCGGCTTAAGTAACTCACTCATTCGGTAAATCACGAAGTTCAACTACGGCTAAGCTAGATTTATTGTATATCTGGTAGTAAAGTATTTCTACCATGATAATTACGCCGCGAGTTCGAAACTCAAATTCCTCGACTAGCGATGCCGATTTGTTATCAAGGTTGCCTATCGATCTGAATTTTGAAAATTTTCATTCTGGCACAATACTTTCCGAATACAAACCTTGCTAAGCTAAATAAATGTCAAGTCCAAATAATGTCAGCATCTTTCATTTTTTTTTTGGATTTTGAGCTTAACTGAAGGTGTAGTTGTAAACCCCCATTGGTCTCCCTTTGCCATCTCCTCTAGAATCTATACCATAATCACAAACCCTACTCTTCAATAACAGAATGAATAGCCAATGATTGCGACAAAATATTCCGTGCAGACTGATTTCTTTTACGGCTCAGGGAAACGGAAACATCTGTTGTTTGTGAATAATAGAGAAAAACTACGATGTATACAGCAGAGAAGAAATTGGATATGTTTCTATTGGCGCATGGTGCAGGCTTTATTTATCTCATATACACGTATGTTATAGTAAGAGATGAAAAAATCAGAAACATTTACAGAATGTTTGATTGATCCAATAAACACCGATCTACCGACCCACCTTCTCTTCCAATTGGTGCGAAATATATCATCGGATAGCTTATGACTCATTTGGGGTTCGAAGATTTTAGAAAGAAAAGTTCAATTGAAATAGCGGCACGCGTTATTTAACATGATGGAGTAAATACAGGGAAATGTAACTGTTTTGACAACACATGCACCAAATTAGCCGTAGTAGTTTTTTTTGGGTATAGAATTTTTTAAGTGAATATGTGTCTTATCAGATTGTCAACAATTGAAGGTGGATCTTATAAAATATAATCAAACAAAATGTATCACTCAATTGCAACTGACTTTCAGAGTAATGGATTTTAAATAAAACACCTGGTAAATAACGGAGTAGCTACCACAAGCGATTTTAATGCTTAGTTGAATGTCTATTGTTTGTATACTGACCTCAGGCTTAACCGTTGTTCCCAAACTGTAGGTGTTGTCTCTACCTTGATGTCTTTTAGTATGACGCGCACCTAAGTTTCACTGTCTTTTTGGTATGAGGTGCGTCTTGAATCAAAATCAAAAATAATTTTCGATATTTATCGTTTGATAATCTCGCATAATTGTAAAAAATAGTTACACTTTTTCTTTTTCTACTGCAATCAACTAACAAGCAAAACAAGACAAGGGTTTTGTTATTTTTTATCAAATGACTTTTAGTGTATAACCTCCAAAAGGCACGTTTCTGCATAAATCTTAAATGAACTAGAAGAATTCTGTGAATTCTCATTGTAGATTTTCAGAGCAAAATCTAATGGCATTTTCGTTGTTGACGTGGACCTACACCGTTATAGTTGGTGCTACACTCATTCAAACTTGGGTGTAAAACAATACCACTATAAGTCGACCCTAATTTTGGACTGTTGGAAAAATTTGTTACATACCTACTAGACAGGAATATGTTGTTTGATAAATGGCTTGCAAAATTTTGCGAGTGATTCGAACACTGGACTAAACCATTCAATAATATAAATATATAAATATAAATAAATATAAATCAAATTTTGATACTAGTTAGACATACTTGTCTTTTCTGAAGAATTAAAAAACTTACAATTGTTGTAAAACGACTAGTTTGCCCGTCAAAACATCTGCCTCATTGCTTTGAGTCAGCGAAATGGATATTTCAGTATTGTGATTCATCGTGCCTTCAACGAATGAGGCTTAAAGGCCAAGAGCAGACATAACAGAACTTCGAAATAAATCTATACCATAAAAATGTCACTTGGTTTATGCGCACTGGTATCCATAACAGTATGTGGGATCCAGCGAGAGAGAAATGTTCGACAATTCGTCGTTCGTTCGTACGTCGCACACTTTTTTTCGCTTCATTCGCATTTTACTTGTTCAAATGCTTCTGAACGAATAAACAAATTACAGCTACAGTTTGAAAATTGCAAACATATAGCATTTTTCGGTTGCGCTTCATTATAATTGGTAAACTTAACAAGAAATCAAACATTAATCTATATCGATTATCATACAAATCTTGTCACTTTTTGAGCATTTCTATCTTTAAAGTTTTTTAGTTAGAATGCTTACAGTATATACATAAAGGCGCAGGTTGACAGATAATCGTGCGATTCATACAAATCATCAGATTAGGTTAGCTCCAATGTTTACATAAATCAGCATAAAAAATATTGACTTCACATTTATGTTAAAAAAGGTTTAAATGTTTGTTTGTCTGTGATCATACATCCGCATGTAATATTGTTAAAAATTCAAACGTAAATTCTATTTGCTGAGTGTACACCAGAAATGTATGTGTTTAAATTCATATGAACAAATTTCTAATGTTCGCTTAGCGCATAAAATTTACGAATTTTTAGCAGTGTAACATGCGGATGTATGATCACAGGCAACCAAACATAACACCTTCCCACATGAAAATCTAAGAATCTTGCGGTACAAAATATTAGCTATTGGTATGGCAACAATAGGTAAGCTATTTGAGTGGTAATGCGTAATATCCAGTCAAAGTTACAAATGCGCTAAATAATAGCAGTACATTGAAGCGGAGCATACGAGACACATCGAAGTTATTTAAAGCTGACTTGTTCAAGCGATCGGAAACAGTGTTTTTTACCCATCACCTCCTTCTTTATCCGGTCTTTGCACCAGCATGCTAATGCATAAATCTTATCTGTTGCGTGCATATTCTCTTTAGTACGCCGTGGTGCAAAGAATTCTTTCTGGGTGAGATTCGTTCAAACGATGATGGAACTGATGATATCAGTGCCTCACCTCTTATATTGCCAGACCTGGATAGTCAATATACAGTAGCTACCTTATTTCATTTCGAAGGTACAGTAATGTCTAGGAAAGTGAGATCATAGTCCTTGGGAAACACGTGAGAGTCAGAGAAAGGTTCAAATTTCCGTCTGGTTCGCTCGGTACACCGGAGTTTAATATGATTCAGATCGTTCTCTGTTCTCTTTTTCTTCAGTGTAAACAATTCGCTCTCCGAGGTACGTTTCATTCGCATTCAATGTACTGTAAAAGCGAGTTAAATTGAGTTGAGCATAAAATCGTTGAACATGTTCTCTGGTGTACTTTTTATTTTATTAATAAAAGCATATACAAAACATTCGTAAATACCTATTATATTGTATGTTTTGTTTGTATTCACCAATATCAAAATAGGAGTGTTAAGATGTGCTTTTTGATCATTATTGTGATTAGTTCTTTTTTCATTTGAGTGCAATCGCTGGTTGGGACACTACATTCGATTAATTAGTACGTCGGCAAACAGATGCCAGAATCTCTTTTAATGTTTTCCTGCTTGTTTGTAAAAGGCATAAATAAAGAGCATTTCAGTAAATAAGTCGACCATCGCATTACGACTGTATCGACTATTGCAATTGGTGCAAAGACACCTCGCTTCACGGTATCACGATATGCCCTCGATTGAACACTCTCGCGACTTCTCATTTGATTCAAACCATGCAGTAGATTGTGCCAACTTCAGCTAAACAGTCGCAGCAGAGACCGCGGATAGCAAGGATGCTACAGAGTACCGGTAGATTTTCTTCCTGATTGAACGTTGCGTGTGATAATTCAAATTAACCATCGAGTAAAAAAAAACATTTGAGGTGCGTTTTGTGTGAAAGAACGAATCGACAAAGGATTAGCCATATTCTAATTTTACATGTGATCAGTGATGTATTTGGAACCTTCTTTTTGACTGTTGAATATGCTATAGTAATAGGGTGAATTACTAAGTTCAGCACTCATATCGTGTTACTGGTTGATTGCAGAAAGTCGATATAATCCAGATTGTGATATCTTAGTGCCATATGTGTTAATATGAATAGAATGAGAGAGCTCCTATGTGATTTAGCTGGGTCCTGACAAAATGTGCCACGCTCGTTATTAAACCCGCAACAGTAAAATAACTGTCTTCCATCAGATGAAAACTATTAACGCTGCACATTGCGTTTATGAGGAAATACAGTTGTGAGTTAACAGGAAATAATAAGTCCGCGAAAACAGTAGAGAAAATACTGGACGACCTTAGCCTTTATTTTGATGTGCGGTGACCGAATAGATCCGACAGGTCAACTTGAATTGAAGCTAGATTAAGCGCACACAAGCACCATTCCTCAAGGTAGGTCGACACTGCAACTTACAGTTTTGGCTTTTTTGGGTTACTGGAGTACGTTCAGTTTTCTGCCCTTGGATGTTGTAAGAGAATAACCAAGCGAACCTAACTGGCGCATATCGTGTCAATATCGAATAACTAGCTGTGTTTGTAACGATGTTTCCATTTTTTTTGTCATGATATCACAGAAGGAAAATGAAAATTGCCGTCTAGTTAAACCGCGAGACTTTAGTAAATTATATTTAGAATTTAATACAGCGTTCGTAACACATTTAAATTATCTTATGCAAATTAAAGCTTTGTTGGTTCATATCATGACCAGGGTGCATTTTCAAGCTTTTGGGATTTATAATTGATTTCTTACAATCGAGTAGAACTCAAAGAATGAGATTTGCCACCAAAATATCGAAAAGTGAGTTAGTGAGATTTAGTAAGAAAATCTTTAACAATAAAATTATTTTTATCTGCAGCCCAATTCAAGTTAAAAATATTTTCGTTTTTCGGGATAGGAGGGTAGCGGTTTTCTATCATGTTTTTACGCAATCTCATTTTTTTCGAAAACGGGATGGCAAATATGAGGCTTTTTGTCTATTGCAAAACACAGTTTTGAACTGCATTTTTTTTAATTTTTTTTATAGAAGTTTTAACCGTAGGGTCAAAAATTTCTAACCCTATGTGTGGGGTTGGGAATCAAACCCAGGTGAGCTGTGGCGTACAAGGCTATCGATTTACCAACTACGCTATTCCCGCCCCTGACCTGAAAAACAGTTTTAGTTGTGTGCGAAAATCCCTTCTTGAAATGCATGTAAATGCAAAAAAATGATGAAGTGCAGTATCATATGTTAATCTAAATGAAAAATTCAAAAAGAGTCTTCTAGCATACTCCTTTTTCAATAACTCAAAATTCAATCTGAGCCCCAAAAAATCGTCTTTAATTGGATCAAAAAACATTTACTATTCAAATGACACAAAGAGAATGATTAGATAATTTAATAAGCTATTAAACCAAAAAAAATCTGAGGCTTAAACGATGCTTGGGCTGTAAAGTTTTGCGTGTAAAAAACGCTTCCGATTACAGCTAATATAGGATTATGATTTTTTTTCTCAAATTTTTAAGTAGGTCCTCAACATTGAGTTCGACGATTCTGTTTGAACGCGGAGCTTGAAATCAACAGCTGAAATTTTATCAATTTCTTCAAAAGGTTTCGAATATATGTTCTTAAAATATAATATTTCATAGTATGTAAACTGATAAAAGAAATGATTTATTCAATGCAAAAAACTCATAGCTCCTTAAGTAATTCTGTATATTTATGTCGTTTGCTTGGTAATGGATATGATATGGTGTGGTTCTCTGATATGGAATCAATATAACTGAAACTGTCTCTACAAATATTCTTTGAGAAATATTATATATGTTGTCTATTTTTTATTACAGTGTGTAACAAAAAAATGAAGCAACACCACGAGATGGATACTTCTGGATACATAAATGAAGGTATGTAATATAACAAAAACAGTGATTTGTCATTTGAACACATCAGGTTTACCCTTAAAATACCTCATATTATAGATCGGCGGACAATGTATTAACTCTTTAGTTAAACTAAGCTCTAGATAAGAACTCAACTACAGAATGTGAAAACGAAATAGCACTGGTCAGCAAACAGATTACAATATTTAGTACTACTTCGTTTAGTATACGTCTTCATATCGGTTCAAATCGACACCAATTCAAAAATGCTCCAACGAATGATCAATAACGTTATAGATAACAAACATTATTTTATTACGGTGTTTTGTATTCTTATCAGCAGTAGTCAGCATTTTCAATGTCAAATTTATCGACCAGTCGTGAGCGCTGTGGCAGTTTGCGTTTCGAATAGCTCATTCCAATGAAATAGTTCTTAACTCTAGCGTTTTAATTTTCTCCAAGTTTAAACCATGTGTTTGATTCATAGTTGTGTACAGTTTTGCGACTTGTCAAGACATCTGGGAATTCACACCCTGCTGGTAAGAAATACTTAAAAGTTGAAGTAATATACATCTCTATTTCTCTTAGCATTATTTAACTTAGTGATTAAGTTTATTTCTCGCAAATGAAAAATGTAGTTTACAAAGATCACATATTTCATATTTCGCTATCGTAATTCTTTACAAGCTCATTCGGACTCGTCAAATGAAATTGTGTGGCATTTTACGTCAAAGATGAATGAATAAATAAATAACTAAATAAATTTCTGCTTGTTTGAACACATCGAGTTCAACTTGTATACAAGAATGGGAAATATTTAGAACAAGAAAACAAAACTTTGGTTTTGTAATTATTTTACTATAATTTCGGATTGCTTCCGAGATTGGTATACATTTCGTAAAACTATCAACATGTTCTTAAGTTGTGGTGCTCTGATATTATTTTAGATTTGTAGTTTTCATAAATATATTTAGGTTTTTTTTCCAGTGCTAGGATGAATATTAAGAGAATGATAGCACTATCTGAAAACGAGAATTGACCTATAAGGGGCGACACAAGCTAGGGTTTACACTTCATTCCTTACATCTTGTAGTTTCTAGTTTTTATCATATTGATATATTTCGTTTTTTTGACCGTCTCACTAAATTGCTAATTACATCGCAATATATAGAAAATATCGCAAATTACATCGCAATATATAGAAAAGCCAACCGGTGCCCTAGCAGAAACCAGCTCGAATTCTGATCCGCTTTCCGGATGAGATTACTGGGACCTATTTTAACTTGCATGCAATAAATTTTGAGTAATACGATAAATGAGTAAATTACTATAATAAAACAGTAAACGAAGCAAAATTTGCTTGAGAACAGCAAGTAACAAGGTTTACAACAAACTGACGGCAAATTTAAATAATTTTTGTTTACTCTTCTTCCTAAAATGCTTAACTGGATCAACAACTGCGATGGACATGACGTGGAATGCCTTTCTCGGACAATTTACTCCGCTTTTTCGTCTTACACTTTCGACAAAAAATGTAAAACAAAAAACAAATTAACTGACCAACCGCGAAGATGATGAATTGGAGCCGGTTATGGAAGAAGAAGGTAATTGAGTTACGTCTCGCTTCTTGCATACCTTTCCCTTTGATGGCGTCAAGATTCAATCGGTGCTTTGAATATCTCCGATCTGATTATGATTCCGTTGCACACGAAATGACATGCCATTTTCAAGATCGACGGGTTATTGATCGCTTCGCTGATTATTCGGCGCTTTTAAAATCTGTGGGCAGTTGTTTAGCATGTTGCTTGTAGGACTCGTGATTGACTTCAGATTGTCATAGAAAAATGTCGACCTTCGTTATTTCATACGCATGCGAACTACACTTTACAATAAATGATCGTTAAATATTTAACCTTGGTGCAATCCGATTTTAAGAATTTATTTTATATATTATATAGTATTTTTTTCAATTATGTAGTCGTTGAGCCGTTTAAAAATAGAGACTATATTATTAACATTTTTTAAACATCTTACTATATTATAATTGTGTACGTTATATTTAATTTTAACATCAATTTTTCTTCCATCATTCAATACTTCTATAGATTAGTGTTTTATATTCCTTTATCGCAAGAACAAGACCTACTATAAGCGATTTGTGTTTAACCTAGTGATATTGTCGCAGCAGGTTTCTATGCAATGAAATCGACATCTGTCTCCGTAAAACCTGTTCCAACGCCCCCTCGCAATGTGAAGATTCAGACCGTAGTGCTAAAGTATAATTTTTACTGAGTTGGTATCGTTGTAATCGAATAAAATATGTATAGTTGGACAATGCGCATCATATGAAACGATAGACTAAAGAACTTAAGTATTTAGGTTTTGTATTCGTTTAATATATTGAATACAAATCATAACTCCTACAATTCATTTCCAATGGAATGAGCACAGAATATTTATTGTCGTTATGAACATAAGATGAGGTATTTCTTCCTGTGAATTTGTTTTTTTTTTGTTTACAAAAAGTGCCAATATTATTTCCAGCTTTTATGCGCAGGAACATAAACTCGTTCCATTCGTCGCTTGACGGGACTAATGAGCTATATTAATGTTTGTGCTTCCCACGATTTTCAGCCGATCAGATTACATTTCATACCTCGCCGTTCGAAAGGTTCACCCTTTAGATGAAGGCGATGGCACATGCTTGTAGAGAAATAAGAAAGAAATAAAAAGATGTTGACAGTTCAGAGGAAATATTTGTGCATAAACTAGTAAGGGCTTGAAGCTGGCTACTACGTCAGGATTTAACGTGCTATGTCGTGTTGGTTAATTATTCATAGCAAAAATTTCATTTAGTCACTAAATAGCTTTCATTGAACAAGTCATGTTTTTCAATGTAAACATTATTGTATAAGTTTGAAAAACTTACTCAGATATCCGAACAAAATTCCTAAAAAAGTTCACTGTTTTGGGTATTTGTAAATACACGGTAAGGCACCTAAACGAAAAAATGGCTACCAAATTCCCAAGATGCTTCTATTTCGTAAGGATTCTATTGTAAAAGATGTAGATATGGATGATTTATCTAATATCTTATATTTGCGTACTAGATGCTCAGAAAAATTTTAAAATTTCCTAAACCGTATTTTTATAATTTTCTGCATCATACTTGTGCATTCTTGTAAATTTTTGTTAGGTGGACCACAACCGGGAACATAAATTTTTTCTTAGTCAAGTTAGTCGTTACTCCTGAGAAAATTGCTCATAACTTTTTGTTTCAAATTGAATAAATATACTTTCTTAAGCGGATAGTTAGGCATTTGACACACCTTTCGAACGGTATATAGAGTTTAGCATACAAATGATCGAAACAAATTTTATGGACAAAAAACAAAACCCAACCCACTACCGGGGATAGTCCCCTACAATTAGCAAATCATTTAATTTAATGGCTTTTCCAACAGTAAGAAAATTGTAATACAGAAACTAAATTGTTGACAATACCTTCAAGATAGGTTTTCTTCAATCGATTAATGGTTTATAGAAATCCACAACCTAATCGCAACATTATAGTCATATGAATATCATATCACACTTAATATAATTCGCCACACAAGATAAGTTTTTTTTTTAAATTGAAATAAAATGCGTAAAAACCGTTGACAACCATTGATGTACGTGTGTTCTGGTAGAATTTACTCTACGATTTAATATTTTGTAGTGGTTTCAGATGAACGTCCACCGTGACTATGTTTTGAAAATTACTTTCGTTCGGTCTGATTTTGGTCATCTTTTCGAGCAAAACTGCGGAAATTTCGTGAATAACGCATTCAATGTTTGCCTGTTACTCATCAGTTGCTTGCTGTTTGTTAGCACTATGCAGAAAATTCTAAGAACGAGGCAGCCAATCGACATTACCATTTTCCGATAAGACTCGTCTATCGAACATCGTCTTCAATAAATCGATGGTTGCAACGGCTGTTTGACTTGTCACAACTTATTTAGACAAAAGGTCTTTCAAATCTTGTGTAACAACATTATTTTTTTTCTTTTTAATTGGCAGCATTGGGGGACGGACATAGCGTAGTTGGTGAATCGATTGCCTTGTGCGCAGCTCACCTGGGCTCGATTCCCAACCCCGCACATAGAGTTAGAGATTTTTCCAAAAAAGAACCTTATTAGAGGTTAAAGCCTCTAATAAAAAAAGTCGAAAAGTCATGTTTGATTGATCATCCCAAAAATTAAGTTGATATGTCAACAACCATAAAAAATCGCGATTGAAAAAAAAATATAAAAGCATCCTTTAGGCTTACTGTGCCCTAATTTATCTTAGCTCCTGTATTCATCCCACCCATTTGAATATATTAGTTAGAGCAGTGTCTGCTATCTCTATTCAACGCATTAGGTCAAATGGTTTTCTTCCGCTCAAACTCGAGTAATTTACATTTTTCAAACCAGATTTTTTATGTTACTGTTTCTTAGAAACGAAGCAAGGCTGCTGATACCTATTTTAGCGAATTCCCATAACTGTAAACCGAGTTGCACTCAAAATAGTGTGACATCCTGACTAATGAGATGAATTAGGGCTCGTGTACCCTATATTGCAACTATTAGAACTAGTCACTGACGCAGGTGCGCGTTTTACCCCCGTGTGTTTATCAGGCGAAAGATAATAAATCTGAAACCTTCTGGTAGATTTCACAACCACGAGCTTTTCAGCAAAAGCAAGAAACAAAACCATTGCAAGGTAAAATTGTTCGAACATAATATTATAACACACCACCTATATTAGGTCCGCATAAGTGAAACAATCATTCTTAAATTGTTGATGATTAAGTATTATGAGCATATTTATATACTATGTTGCTTTTGCAGTGACGGAAAGTTGACTGTGTAAATTCATGACTACAACGCTTTCCTGTTTACACGTGCTGTGTTCATCCATATCAACCAATCCGTCCGTTATACAGCTGTGTTAGCTGTACTTTGAAATTTTATGACGAGTTGTTTGCGTAGTTATCTTGGGAAGTGCGAGCAACTATATCATTTTGCATAGTGTTTTATCAGTTTTTATCTCTTGTGGAGTGTTTATTTTCTGAATATATCTGAATGGATTAGGTCATCAGGTATACAAAATGAGCTCATTTTCCATAACTGGTACGAATTCTCCTTGGGTAAATATTTTTCTTGGTCACTTGAAAAAAAAAACAGAACAAAAACCTATGTTTGTACACTGATAAGTTTAGGGACACATTGTCGATTGGATGAGATAAAATTGAAATAATATGAAACAAAAAACTTTGGCTCCAAGGTTGCTATGCGAAACTTTTGCCACCTATTTCTACTTCAGAACTGATTCTCAGCGTACAATATAATTGCAAACCTAACGCTATGATATACTAACACGGGAAATCCTGGGTGGGGTACTAATATACGAGACGCTAGAACTCAGCGGCTTACTCTTTAAACGCCACATCAGGTAAAAAATAAAATTGTGAATCAATTTCTGAATTTTCAAGATTACGAGAGTCAAGAACAAAGTTCATCTAAAACAGTTACTGTAATTAAGTAAATTCTTTTTGAAGGTTTGAAGTCAATTCTTCGGAGATGTATTTGAAATAAAATGTCGTCAGTTTATCTTTGGTATAAGTTAGCGGATCTCAACCTTTTTCATACTACGGACAAGGGAGAAATCACTCTGAGTTGCTGCGAACCTCCACGGATAAACATCGATTTTGTATGCTATCAATATGTTATTTTCAGTTAGTTAAGAAACAAGACTTTACACTCGGAAAAAATATTTTTCTTCGCGGACTTCTAGTAACGACCCCGCAGCCCCCCTAGGGGTCCGCGGACCCCAGGTTGAGAATCACTGGACTGGAGTTACGGTGGACATGATGAAGTTTTAAACTTGATCAATAGTTGCGGGCTTTGCATAGCCAGCAGTTATCATAAAGCTTATCGTTAGTACAAATATTCTCAGATTTTATTTGTTTATAACAAAAAATAAAAACTAACCGCGTACCATTACTAATCAGCTGCTGTTTTAGCAGCAAGTAAATCTTTCGAAGCGAACTAACAAAACTATACACATGTACGATCAGAGCGATTGTATACGTGAAAATGAAGAGAAACAAAAATGAGGAACAGTCTTTATTGCTTTCGATAGTTTGCTAGCTAGCTGACCCGCCTAACCAGAAGCCAAACATATTGATGCAATCGTTTGGTTGAGAGTATTAATTTCATTGACATGGTTGAATAGAACAGACCGCAAACATTTTTCCGTAATTTGAGCCACCGTGTGGTTAGAATATTTATGATTCCGCCTATTTAAATGATCAGACGAACTGATGCACTATGTTGTTGCATATAAGCTCTACTTGTCCGAATAGTGCAACGGCAAAGAAAAATAATAAAACATTTTTTTCATTGGTAAGGAATTCATATATTATTCGAACTGAAATTGTATCAACATACGGCAATCAATAATGTTTAATCTCAACAATAACATACAAGCACACATTCACGGTTGGTCCGATGACATCATTTTTCTGAATTCATTTCGCTACAGTAGTGCAGTGTGACGTGTGCGACGTGATATTCTAATTAACACCCTATTTTTTAAATAAGAAGCATCTATATGGGCAACATGGCAAACACAAGAGCGCAAGGTTGTAAAAACAGCTTACGTTATACAGACGATGCCAGTGAGTATTGCACCTACCTCAAGAATTATTTTCCATCCCGCTAAATTATAGTTGGTCTGCCTGAAATGAAAAGTAATGCATTTGAGAATATTTTTTTAATGGTATCGTAGTGGAAAAATAAATTTAAGGAGTATATATTCTTATACAAAACTTGGTTATTGTTTTCATTTATAACAATAGAATACTAATAACGAATGTAGCCGAACTTGTTTCTTCCTTCTAAATAGCAAACTACGTGCCTACCACATTCATTTTTGTTAGATTGTGCGTCTTTCAACATTTCGTCAAAATAATTCATTCAATAAGGGCTGAGTTAACAATTTTATCAACAGGTAGGTGGATTATTCCAAAAAGTCTACGGTTCGATGCAGCATATTGAAATTGGGTGTACAGTTTTCTTCCTCCTAAATTGTGAATATAGTATGGTGATTGGCCTATTTTAACCCAAACAAGGATGTCCTATTATTTCGTTCATTACTCGTCTTATAGTCGATGTAATGCATAATATATTGTTATTGATGTCACTGTTTAGCTTTTAAGAACGCCTATATTTTCACGTTTCCAATTGAGTCAATACGTCGAACAAAGATGGCAGCCACTTCTGTGGCGAATGATTGCAAACGAGTAGGCTAACAATAAAAGTAGAGTCAAAATAGACCCAACACATTATACGCTTAAATCTGTGTATGGGAAAACATTTTCGGCATAGCCTCAAGCAACTTGTTCACCTACTCCGCATTCTTTGTCGGGATCTATTTTAAATACGTGCATTGTATGATCCGCTTTTTAAAAATAGAACTTTGCCGCCGTATTGATATTCGGATATGCAATTTATTTTGCAAGAGTTAGCTTCCAGTAGCACATTATTGTGGCAGTACGACATGTGCTAGCCTCTGTGTGTCATGGGTTCGGATGCCTTAGGTAAACATGAAACACTTCGTGCGTCTCCAATGAACAATATGAAAAATGACGGTGATATCATTTCGCTCAAAGCACACCTATCTGTGTTTCCTTCTATCATTTTCTTTCTCTTCGGTCATAAACGATTCATTGCTTCGTTTAGTTAAATATATTTTCGAATTTTTAACAATTCTTTTAGTGGATTGTTTACGACAGAGCAAAATGTAGGTTAACTGTAGTCACTCGTCTCCGTAATATCAGAACACGACAGTTTCGATTACGCATCCAAATCGTTATGCTTTCACCCTCTTCGAAAGTTGTACAGCTGTAAATGCATATCAGTTTTTATTGTAGGCAATAAGGAAGCTATTATTAACGATCTCATTCATGAGATACATTCCCGCTCGCTGGACAGAACGGCCCATAGCTATGGTGTTTATCAATTTCGCATTTGTACTTATTAATTCATCACTGGAGTGTAAAGAAGAGAAGAAGGGCCCTTTCGCCGCTGTCGGTCGAGATTTTAGTATTAGTCTATTAGGGAAAATTTGCTATTACATTCTAGTTCGCATGACGATTATTTTTCTCGTCCAACAGCACGACTCAATGCAATACATTGAAAATTAAGCAAATTTAGTTATGATTCATTGATGCGAATTTCAAAAACGGCACATTCCTTGATAAACACATTTTTGCACACTCTAGGTCTAGAGGTGCACTCCATGTCGTGGGGAAGGTCAGTGCTTATGACGAAGTCTTCGCTGATACCGGCCACGTATTTGTGTTTATTGAGATGATGTCATGTTATCGCAAGCGTAAATTTACTACATTATTTGTTTTTAAGGGTTGTATGTCTTTTTAGTATTTACAAGAGTGCAATGAAAAGTTAATCGGTTTTGTGTTGTGCAGTTGATTTTAGGCCAAGAGTAAAGTCCACGCTTTGATAGAAATGCTTCGAACAAGCGATATTGCAGTGTTTATTTGCCATGAATGAAATCTGCATAAGACCAAGCAGATGTTATTACCATTTACCAGGGCAGATGATATCCCTCTTGTTAGCTGTTGAATTAAATGATGCGATGATGATGATGCGCTTGATTAGTTTTTAATTATGTTGTACTGGATAATATTTAAACAGCTCATGTCCACATATCTTGCACTTTTTTCGTTGCTTGAAAACTGTGCTAATGTGTAGGTGTCTTACAGTGTCAGCAGTCCTGACAGTGATTTATATTTTTTTTAAATTTCGATTATAGAGGTTTTAACCTTAATGTCACTCGCCTCTTCGGGTTAGAAAAATCTTTAACCCTATGTGCGGGGTTGGGATTCGAACTCAGGTGAGCTGCGTGTAAGGCAATCAATTTACCAACTACGCTTTGCCCGCCCCCAGTAAAAAAATGGAATTTTTTTCTAACTGGTGCTAATTTGAGTACTAGTTTGGATACATATAAAAAAAAATCTGATTTCGATGTACCACGGCATAAAATTGAGATATCTGACGTCTAAAATACTCACACTGATATCTCGCATTTTTATACGATCGCCCTCCCCTTAAGCCCAGAAGCAGTTTGTTTTCCAAACGTGTGATTTGTTTCAGTGCAGGTCTCATAATTGAATTTTTCTGATGATTGAATTTTATCGTTTTATTGGCAACTTTAGGAGGTCAACTGAAATCCAAAAATGGGCAAAAATACATCATCAACCGATCCCCGCGTGGCAAGTATATCCCGACCTGGTGCTGGTACTTCACTATATTTTTACTCACAGTGCTGACGTTACTGTCGACAATTTTATTAGTGCTATTGATTAATCAACAACGGTGAGTAATTTTCTATTTTTAAGCCACATTACCATAGTGTCCCACTCATTTTTTTCATTAGCTTTCGGAAACCGCGTGACTAAATACAATACAAACGCATCGGGTGCAGGTTTCCACGCAAGCTGGCACCTGTTTAAAAGTTATTTGTCAAATGTTACGATTCGTCTTAAAATAGTACGAGAGTTAAATTCACATTGATTTTTTTAGATTATTGAAAAGTAAATTGATTTTCGGAAAACGTTAAACTAAATCCAGGTAATGGAGGTATTATATTTACACGCGATTCAAATTGTCATTTGTTGCTACTGCGATTCTTTGTAAATTATTGATTGTTGTTTTGAGCGGTTTAGTTTTAAATTCGAGCGAGTGGAAACACTAACGTTCGTATGTGCAATCTATCGGTTTGACAATCTTATCTACTAACAAATATGCTTAGATTACAAATGGAATATGATGTTGCAACAATTAGTATATTTATTCTAGATTTTGTTCTTCCGAGTATGGCCAATCGAACGGAAACACTTCCACTCTCGCAAAAGGGTCGATTTTCAATTCCTTAAGCAGCAATGGGCATGATCGAACTGGTGTTGGTAACTCAAAAAAGTGTACCCATGATCCTCGACTTAACACGCATTCTGCGAGTGCTACTCATACCCTAAATGAAGACTACATTGATGATGATGGTGCACGTTTTACGGCAGATATCGATGAACAGGATATCATTACGCGAAATAGTGGCTGGAGCCCATTCCATTACAAGTAAGTATGATTGCAGAAAGAATTAAACAATCGTCAGTCATGCTGCCGTAAGTTACACGCATCTACTAGATTTACTGCCACTAGTTTGTTTCCAAAAATAGATCGTTTGATTCCCTACTAGACGATCTCTCGGTTTGAAATAAACAAAACAAATAGATGCAGCACTAGGGCAAGTTTATTGACCCGAGCATCTCCTTCTATGTATCGCCCGGTCAGCCATTTTTATTATATTCCAGCATAGGCCGAGCAACTTCCAATCGACGAACCAATTTAATTATATTTGATACACAGAAAAAAATGTCTAATTTTACATTTATTTTCTTGCATATAATTGTAGAATGCATATAATATATACCAAATTAAATCTTTCCATAAATACACTCAACTTATCAAGCTTTCTTCATCGAATCTTGTTCTAATTTTACACGTTGATTACAACAATTTCATTAATTGAAAAATCAATACATTTCTTTTAGGTTTTATTACAACATGTTTGAAAAATATATGACATGTGGTGTCATAGGAATGAAAGTGTTATATCATAAGTTTTTGATACTCCAATTATGTGCAATCATTTTACCTTAATATGCAATCAAATCTTCAAGCAATGTAGTTTTTCTACCGTATTGATTTACATGTCATTTAAATTTTATCATTTATTAACGTGTAGGATGATTAGTCTACTTGGTAGGCGTCATAATATTTAATTTATAATTAGAGCAACAATCAATGGATTGTGCAAACATCATTTCAAAGTAGAAAAATAATATCCAAATGCATGTAAATATATTTGAAATATTCAATAATTCGATTCTAGTGCCCCTATATACACCCTGCCACTTGAGCCAACGCCCTGAACAAGAGAACGAAATAAGATCACAATTCGCGCTAAATAATACCCAATAAAGTGGCGCCCGACGAAAAATCGGATATCCACGTTATTTACTTTCTGTGCGTGAAACCTTTCACTCTTTTGTCTACGGAATTCATACGATATAGAACGCAAACAGGTTATATGTTATCGTTTTCCCTTTGGGTGTTTTGCCCACCGATTCATTAGGTGGCAACCGGCATGTAATCAACATTACTGAATTAATAACTAACAATCATATATCAAGAAAGTAGGATTTTTTGCATCGCAAAGCACCCTCCGTATATACCGTTGTTGCGCTGGGAAATGCAAATCTAGGGTGGATGATCTCTTATTCATCTCATTAGTGACGTGCCATACAATTTTGTCGATCTCACTATACAGTATCGATTGGTACGTTCCTCAGAATCGATACAGCAATAAAACAAGCATGAAATGGCAAAAAAGTACGTTAGTTTTAATCTTCATATGGACAAGTGGATTTAAACAAATTCTACAGCAAAACCGGTAAATAAAATCATTTGCCGTATGAATGACCGGTCAGGTTAACGCCCTCAATAAACAATTTGCCAACAAATTAAAAAACCCTTCCCGATAGCCGCTTGAATACCTCTGAATCTTTCTCAATGGCCGTGTTTAAATACCTACAATTCTTACTATGTCGCTCTGTCTTTGGCGTTTCCCTTTCCTGATGCATCGAGACAAAACTGACTGGGGATAGAATGCAGTCATCGCTGCTCATGCATCAATTACGTTGGTGAATTGTGTATAGCATTATGTACATACGTCGGCATTTAGTCAAGAGGCGCATCGGTACTAGATTATAGATATGATTAATTTAAATCTTCTCAGTGCTATCGAAACCATTTCAATCGAGTTGCTAAGCGACATGGTCTGAAAACTTTACTCTATACTCATATTTTGCAAATATCCAGAGTGTAATTTTAATTAACAAAGTGATAAGATATGGTCACTATCTCTTTACAAGTCTAAATAGTTAGCGTTGAAAACAAACATAGGTAGCATTCGAAGTTGAGATTTCATTTGGAATTTATTTTTCTGTGTTTTCTATACTGATGACAGCACAACTTTTGTTTTATAATGCAAATTCCATGTTTGAACAAAATTGTTTGTAGTGCAATGGGTATTGCTTTCAATTAGCTGTTTATGCAGCACCCTTTGACTCGTCGAAACTACCCGCCACCAAAGTGCATAACATGTAGACATTACAGTAATGGATGATGTCATATTGCTAGCGTTCGTTTGTAGAGAAACGCCAACCTAAGAGATGACGATTGCCTGTTGGACAAATCGCTTCTTATAGCGCTTAGTCTAATATTCAGTGCTATGTAAATCTAGATAAGACTACTTTATACCAAACTGTATCTTCTAGTCAAACGAACCGTTGAAGTCGGTAGCTTAGCAACAAAAAAATATAGTACTTCAAATTATTAATATATTACTTCGTTTTATTTTAGGTTGACCATAGAACCAAATTTCGAGCGTTCGGTAAATAATGGAACCGTAATCATAACTATTCATCGAGACTTGTCGGAGGATAAAAAACTGTTGCCAATTGTGCTAGATATAAATAAAATTGAGATTTTAGCTTCGCAAGGTAAAACAAAATGTCGTTGTATTAAAAGAGGTAAGCTCATCATATTTGTTTTAGTGTTGGATCACAACAATCAAGATATTGCATACGATGCATTCTACGGTAAAAACAATCTTTCCTATAACATCGATATAAAGGAACGAAGCCGAAATTTACAAAATGTGACTGTAATATTTGATTTTGAAAGCAAGCTTAGTGACACGTTGCAAGGTTTTTACAAGGGATATTTTGTAGACGAGGAAACTGGAAAAAAGAGTTGGTTTGCCAGTACCCAATTTTCTCCAATCGATGCTCGTCGTGCTTTTCCCTGCTTCGATAGTCCGGATATGAAAGCAACATTCGAAATATCACTGGTGCATTCGGCAGAACAGAAAATGTTTCTCTCGAATACGGATCATATCCGTACTACAATATCCAGACCAGGTTATTTGAAGGAAGATTTCGAAGTAACTCCAAGAATGAGCACTTATCTTGTTGCATTCATAGTTTCTGATTTGAAGTTAGTTCAGCGTTCGCAAGGATTCACTCCTCAGATCAACATTTGGAGTCGTCCGGAGGTTGGTAGAATGACCAGCTATGTTCACAGGCTAGTTGTAAAAATTTTACCTTATTTGGAGAGATACTTTGATATGAAGTTTAACATGAAAAAGATTGATATGGTAGCTGTTCCTGATTTCGGCTTCAGTGCGATGGAGAATTGGGGTTTAATTACTTTCCGGTACGTGAGTTGATAACTTCATTCATTTTCATAACAAACATCTATTGGTTTTAAATGTTTACTCTTTGTAGAGAATCTGCGTTCTTAGTACCCGAAGATAATAACAGAAGTTCCTCTGCTCGTCATAAAGAAAGGGTAGCTTCCGTGGTAGCACATGAGTTGGCCCATCAATGGTTCGGAAACCTGGTGACTCCTAGTTGGTGGAATGATCTTTGGCTGAAAGAAGGGTTTGCGACATACATGAGCTACGAGTGTTTAAACTTTGTAAGTTACAATTTCAACAATTCATACATCAAAACAAATATTTTTTTAATATTGTTTAGGCTGAGAAAAAATGGCACATTTTCGAATCATTTGTCCAAAACGAACTACAGAAAGCTTTTCAGAAGGATTCTGATCGTAGCTCCCACCCAATTTCATTTCCTGTCAATCATGGGTCGGACATACGACGAATTTTCGATCCAATAACATACTCTAAAGGAGCTTCGATAATTAGAATGATGAGCAGCTTTTTAGGGAAAGAAACATTCAAAGCAGGCATTATGCAATACCTAAAGCAATACCAATATGGAAATGCCGATCAGGAAGATTTATGGGAAATTTTGACTACATATGGGCATACACATAAAACTCTTCCCAATACGTTGGATGTGAAACAAATCATGGACACTTGGACATTGCAACCGGGTTATCCAGTAATAACAGCTGAAAGGATAGGCGAAAGATTTTTGAGAATTTCACAGCAACGTTTTATGCTTCCAACGAGGGATGAGACAGATGAAACCAGGTGGTACGTTCCAATTACTATAGTTACCGAATCTTCGCTCAAAAACACGATTCCATCATTTTGGCTGAGTTACGATAATGCATCGATTGAAGTGGAAATAGATACAGATCCTGCTGATTATTTCTACCTGAATTTCGATCGAACCGGTTACTATCGGGTTAATTATGATTATGCATCATGGAAGAGATTGACCCACAATTTCCCTCATCTACCGCCATTAACTAGATCACAGTTGGTCGATGACGCATTTAATCTGGCGCGGGCCGAATTCATCCAGTACGATATACCGTTAACATTGATAATAATATTGTCCCGATATCCCTTTGATATTCCTGCCTGGTCTTCCCTGAGTAAAGGATTGGTCTTTCTAGACGATATGATGGCGCGTGAGGTGGCTTACGAAAGCTTTTTAGCAGTTATGAGATCAGTGCTTAGGAAATCGTTTGAAGAGCTAGGATTTGAAGATAATCCGCAGGACGATCATTTGCAAGTGATGCACCGGGAACGGATTGTTGGGTTGTCTTGTAAATTTGGAATTGATAAATGTTCGGTTCGTGCACAGACACTTTTCCGGCGCTGGATGACCGACTACAGTGACAATCAAATTCCACCGAATCTCAAACAAGTGATCTATTGCACTTCCTTGCGAGATGGAGGAGTTCCAGAGTGGAATTTTGCATACAAACGATACAAGGAGACAGATTCTGCATCTGAGAAAGAACTGATACTTAATGCACTTGGATGTACAGTGAAACCGTGGTTACTGTCAAAGTAAGTGATTTCGAAAAGAGAATTGTTTAATGTAATAAGTGATCGTTCCTTCTATTCATAAAGGTATTTGAATATGACTCTGGATTCTTCTTCCGGAATACTGAAACAGGATGGTGCAAGGGCTTTCCAGGCAGTCGCTAAAAATTACGCAGGAAACGACATTGCTTTCAATTTTCTCTATGAGAATATTGAGCAAATCGCGAAATAGTAAGTGATTTTGTATTCGATTTCATTCAAAATAAAATTAACAATTAATCCTTTATAGTTTTGGAGATGGATTTTCAACGTTAACTAAAATGATAGATTCTGTTTCATACCTGATGAACCAAAAACACCACAAAGAACAATTCGATCGATTCGCCCGTAAAACGCGAAAACTTGGACTGAAAACGATAGAAAAAAGTATACACCTAGCGGAAGAGCAAATTTTAAATAATATCTACTGGCGATCGCGGTCGTACTATAAACTGCAAGAGTTTTTGAATCAGTTAATTCAAGATTTACATATGAATATGTACTAGGCAGCTAACTTACAATGAATGCATTGTAAACCAAGCAGAGTTACGTTAGAAGTTGTACCACTACTAGAATGTGTATAGATATGATAACAAATTAATCTTTTCGTTGGCAAAACTCAAGATCCTATGAATAAGCCTCGCAAATTAATGTTGTAGTTTTCAAAACTATTCAGTGTATTTTTGATGAGCGAAATAGGACTAATTGCTTTTCTGGCTGTGTATAAGTGAATTTATCTTCGCTGACGACCATGGTAGAAATTATCACAAGTTTATCGAGAACAAAAGGGCTACTACTTAACTATGTAGCTCTTCGAGCAGCAAGTGTGTAATATGTCACAATCAGTATTTATTTAAATCATCTTATAACTTATGTGAAAGCGGTAAAATGTACGGAATATGCAAAGAAAAAATAGTCTGCTAGGATAATAATTTTCTCAAAGAAATAAGTTAAGCAGTAGATTTCTAAGCGTGTTTGCCATATTTTCTGTTATAGTACTAGTTATAGTTAAAGTTGGATAACGATGTGAAATACACTTGCACGATTAAAATAAAACTTTTCTTGGTAGTATATCTATAGTAAATGCGAAAATTTGGTTATACCGACTAATTAACTGTACGAAAGACACACGAATTGTTTGAAACTTGATGATTTTTTTTCATTCGCTAAACATTGCATATCCGAAAGCAATCAGATGAGCGATGAGATATTGTAGATCTAATTCCCATCAAACAAAGCGTTGTAGTTTTGATTCGAATTAGTGTTAAAATTGAACCAAAACCTACTCGGAATATTATTTTCCGGATCTTCATTGAACTGATTGCGATGGACTGAGCATGTGGTCCGAATATCGAACGACATTTCGGTGATTTTTGAAACTGGCCCAACTTGTAGTTGGTGCTTGGGAGTTGTCCTGAGAGGCTAATAATGAAAAGTCATGAACCGAATTAACTTGGAGACATCTTGATAAATTAAAGAATATGGCTTAAATTTGAAAGAGAAAGATACAGTTCGTCCTGGCTAATTTGGAAAAGATCAAATTAATCTTTGTCAATTGAAAAAGTAGATTTGCACAATAAATTTGTGTTATTTTGGATAGCAAAATCTTAGATAATAGACTACAATGTTCGAACAAAGATGCAAAAACGCTTGCCGGTACTGTCGTGCTATCATATGAGAAACGCAATTTTGGGGTAAACTATTGTGAAAACTAATTGCCTGAAGCGAAAGGTTCTAAACCTATCTGTTGTCAAAATGTATGAACATACTGCTGTTGGGGTTGTAAGCTGATTCAGTTTGACGAGGTCACGCAAAAACGGCATAAGTAAGATATGTCATGTTACTGAATCATAAATCGGCAGAAATTGGACTTTCCAGAATTTTAATAGTCTGCTTGCTTACTGATATATATATATATATATATATATATATATATATATATATATATATATATATATATATATATATATATATATATATATATATATATATATATATATATATATATATATATATATATATATATATATATATATATATATATATATATATATATATATATATATATATATATATATATATATATATATATATATATATATATATATATATATATATATATATATATATATATATATATATATATATATATATATATATATATATATATATATATATATATATATATATATATATATATATATATATATATATATATATATATATATATATATATATATATATATATATATATATATATATATATATATATATATATATATATATATATATATATATATATATATATATATATATATATATATATATATATATATATATATATATATATATATATATATATATATATATATATATATATATATATATATATATATCGAAAAACGTTTGTGATAAGCACCAAATTTCCGATTGCACGAGTTGTGTCTGCGAAAACCAGACAGCAATACTATAATCAAGTGTAGATTGAAGCCATAATGCTTATAGCATGCCAATAGAAGTCTGTTGTCATGAATAATTTCTATTCATAATCATCAACTAGGTTAGTTTATTGTTAGCATATTCTTTCCCATCATAGTTTTTTCTGCTCCTGAGACTAAATTGTGTTTCCCAAAGAATAGTTTAAGGTTCAGTTCCCTGCCAACATTAACATTGTTTAAAATATATAACCTCAAATTGTTAAAGAATCTTTTATTCGTTATTTTTCTCGAATAAATGATGCAAATTACGAAAATTTTGTTTGTTAAATTTTAAGTAAAAACCACAAACATGCTCAACCGATATTCGCAAAATTCGAGGGACTACTAAACTTCATCAACTCTGGAGAGCAAGGATAAGAGCATCGATTGTTTTTTTGAACTGTTTCTAGCATTTGTATGTTTCATCGACCAATATTCAATCTAAAATATTAAAAATCGTTTTCTCGAATATGACTAAATGACGTTTGTCCTAAGAAATTACAGTAGCGACGTTCTGTAGGTAAACGTTTGAAATGAAAATGATACCGGTATAAAGAATTGGAAAAGCAATTATTAGCTTTAATTTCGTTGTACAAAGCATGATAAATTAGATGCACTTATGCATTTCCGTTGTGACTTTCAACACAACTTGACAAAAGGAACATTGTTTGGCTCGAAAAAACTGGCAGCAAGAATCGAGTGCTGGAACAAACCTTCTGCTATAGCATATATGCATAATAATGCTTCAGACAATATATCACGCATGCTCAGTGCATCGTAGTAAGTATCCCTTGACAACCGAATATTTATTAGAAATTTGCTTAATTCAAATAATTGTTCAATAGAATACGGTATTCTGTTGGTTTACACCGTTTACACCTAGTATCAGGACAAGGAAATAAAAATGTCCAACAAACCGAAACATTTACTCGAAAAATACGGTCTTTTACTAGAACATTTAGACTTTCAATATATTGGTCAGTGCACAAAGGAGCACGAGCTAGAGAAAATCGTTAAGGTTCTTCGTTCGGGTGAAGAAGGTCACTTTCCAGAGTTGATGAATTTTAGTGAAGAACGTTTGAAAACAATCAATCCGGATAACAAACTTTTCCGAAAGGAAATCCCTTTGGGTACAAGAGATAGCATTTCGAAAGATCGCTGGGAGCAAATTAATTCGGATTTAGAGAGATGGGAAAATGAAATGAAAACTTTGCACGATAATGTAGTGAACGAGAAAGACATTTCATTCACCTCGATTCCGCCAGTCAGAGGTGTATATGACGGTCTCACCACAGGCTCTAAATGCTTATTGAAATCTTTCGTGCCAGTTCATACACATAAAAAAATGAAAGACTACCAAGAATGGGACCGATATGATCCGGATACAGAAATTTTAAAAATGGATTTAGATGAGGAGCGCTCCAAGGATATTTTTTTGAATCGAAACCAGAAAAATGATAAAGGGGATATTGCAAACGAAATTCAATCAATGCCCTTAGAATTGACTAAGCATGAAAAAATCATATTGGCAACAAAATCAAAGGAAAAAGGGAATGATTATTTCCGCAGTAAGGAGTATGTAAGTGCTCTGAGCGAGTACAGTAACAGCATAGCTATGTATCCGACAGCTGCGTGCTTCAACAACCGAGCCATAACCTGTTAGTCTGCTATCATAAGGGTTTGGACATTAAGTTAATTTTTTTTTTTTTAGATATAAAACTATTTCGTTTCGAAGAATCTGTTTCTGATTGCGACGCTTGCTTGAAGATTGAGCCAAATAATGTAAAAGCGTTGCTTCGTAAAGCCGAAGCACTAACAATGAGTGACAAAAGATGCGAGGTAATGAGGTTTCTATTCTGTAACTAATACCTAAACATGTCTATTTTACTCCCCTTACATAGGCTTACCAGGTTTACTGCAAAGTATTGATTTTTGATTCTGCCAACAAACTAGCCTTAAACAGGATTGGCGATTTGCGTCAACAGCTTCCAGACTTACCACCTCCTAACGCAACGCTAGTAAATATAGTGAATGTGCAAAATGAAAATGACTATCCTGATGCAGATTATGCAGCTCTCATTAAACCTAAGAATATCACCAAGGATAGACTCCCGAGCGCCATGAAAGTCATAAAAAATGAAACAACGAAATTGGTTCAGAACACCGTTGTTCAAAACCTCCAACATACGTCGATTGACATTCTTCAACAAACACGAATCAAGAAACCATTAATTGAAGAGCTGTAAATCAAATTAATTAGCACTTTTATTTATTTGAAGCCGGTTCAACACAATAACTAGTATAGACACCTTTGACCGGGGCTAAATGGAATAATTAATAAACAAAATGGTTTTAGAATGAATTGAAAACCTTTCTTACATGCAAAACAATTGCTTGCTTGAAGGTATTTCTTCAATATAAAACGATAGTTGCATTAGAAAAGAAGAAGTGCTTACTTTGCGTAAGACAGTAGTACAGGCTAAATTTTCATTCTTCGTGTGGTAAATTTCGATTATAGATAAAGCTAAGATCTCCAGTTCCACTGCGTCGTCCGATAGTAGCAAGTACGTACACAATACACACAAACCCTACACAACCGCTCAACACCAAAAACCATGTTCGACGCCATGGTGGCTTAGAAGACGGTGCGTAAAATCGTCTGGACCATCGGGAAAATATTTCCTGTGGAGTTCGTTTTTTGTATTTATTATCATCCCGGTCGGATGCACCTATTGGCGATTCCCGTTGTAGCAAAGGACGCCGACTGCTTGCTAAAAACAGCAGATTCTACATTCAATTACAAGAAAATTTAAAGTTAAATTTCACATTACCTTGAAAATCTAATGCAGGTGTGGAACTATTTATGTATGTATCCATATTTACGATCGAATGAGGACTTCCTGGACGATCAACTTTTCCAACATTAACTGAAAGGGTACTTCTGTTTTGGGCTAGGTTACTTGCAAACAGGTTTCCACTGTGTGAACTAATTGAAGCAGTCGCATATTCCGCTTTCTCTTCAAGCAGCTGAAATTGTAAAATGTGTTATTCATATCCACGCCAACTAGTGGAGCATTAAAATACCAAAGGCAGTTCTAATACATTTCTTGCCCAATTCACTTGTCCCAGTCTGGTTCTCAAAACATCTGCTACCGGTGAGACTAGATTAGCAGGAGGGAAAATTGGATCACTACAAGTTGGACAAGTATATCCCCCTGGTGCTGTATTGGCCGGCAAGGATTGTTGTTTTAGATTCAAACATTTCCAATGGAAAACATCTGAAATGATAGCCGTCTAATAAATATAACACGTATCAAACTGCTTTTGGGAAATACTTACGGTAACAAATCAAACGCACACAATCTTCATCATCCAGCAAACTTCCACATAAAGTACAGCATGAGTCAAAATCGCTATCTTTTAACCATTGTATGTAGGATTGAACTGTGCACTAAAAGAATAATTATTAAGTTGAGAAGAAATGTTTGTTTATTTAAATTTGATTCTTACCTTCATGTGATTTACAACCATACAATTTTCACATACATTGACTCGATGCTCAAAGCAAAATTGAGTAGTGACTTGTCGTTTAGGACACTTACACAAACCCATATCAAAACGCTAATTTCTGGAAATTTTCGAATTTTTATATCCAAAAATATAATGATCAAAACTTAACATTCGCCACGTTCATACGAAAAAAATAATATTCCGATATAGCTGTCAAGCTCACTCCCCCCTAGAAAACCTTGGAAAATGAGCCGAAATTCTGGTAGGCTTCAGCTCAAATTTCTGCTCCAACCAATAAAACACACGATTCTAATCGGTTGTGTCAAAAGAGATTATAACTACTAGAGGGAGCAAAGCGCTACTGTCTCCATATACTCTCTAAGAACGGTTGGTTTCAAAATCGTCCAATGAAGGACGTTCGTTGGACCAATTTGGACAACGTCCAAATAACCGTTCAACGAACGTCCATCGTTGAACCCGTGTTGAACGATTTTGAAACAATTTTTTGGACGTCTCAGTGGGTATTCACGGACTGAAACATGGGGTCTCGCTCTAGCATATTGTATCCCATTACTTTGACATGTGTGTACCCGGGGCAATATGTGTCAAACTAATGGGCCTAGCATATGTAAGAGCGAGATGATAAATTTTCATTGTTAACAGCGACATGCGACCTCTAGTAGTTATAATCTCTTTTGTTGTGTCACAATTCTACCCAGTTAAACTCATTCCGGAACCGGTTCGGATTTCCGAATTGATCATTGTATGAAATGCCTTAACCTCACAAATTTGACAAGTACTGGTCCTTTTGTTTAAAGTTTGGACTCAATAAATTTGGATTCCATTAAAATAAGCTTAGTGCTAATTATTAATTCCCAAGAAATTTTCCCGCAAAACTACTTACCGATTCAGAGAACACTAGAAGTAATTGATAAACACATGATTAGTTCACTTATTAGATCTTTCATATACATTTTTCCACAGTAGGGAATAGCACAATTTAATTGTTGTAGAGATCATATCTCGACAAACATATGATTACGGCTTAAAAGCCAACTGTCAAAATTCTCTTTGAAAGAAAATTTCGGACAAACCGTTACTCGCCAATCACAGATGTTGGTAGTAAACAAAAGAGAAAAGTTTTCTCTTTCATTAACTGCTATGAACTGTGTTTAGCCAGTAATAGTTTGTCTGGAATTTCCTTTCAAGGAGAATTTTGACAGTTGGCTTTAAAGCCGTAATCATATGTTTGTCGAGATATATACTTCCAGAAACATGATTCCCAATATATTTCAAATGCAAATAATGTCTAAGTTCAAAATGTAATCAACAGGACCACCACCTGTCACATATAATGCATGACGTCACTGTGCAGTGACCAATGGAGTCATTATGCACACTTAAAATCCATTACCTACCAGTAGGTAATTTTAATTTGCTGTCGGAAAACGAGGGAGAGGGAATGATTTTTTTTACTCAAAATTAATGGGATGAAGTTTAGTCGGCTTTGGGGAATATCTCATTATTTTTGGGTAAATTTGGACTCCCTCTCTTTCGTTTTTCGTTGGAGGAAGTGGGATGCACAGATTTAAAATTACCTACTGCTAGGTAATGCAAGTTTTCTGTGTGGATTCCAAATCAAATGCAACAACCGATTCCGACTCAGAATCGGTTGTTGCATTTGATTTGGAATCCATACTGACTCCATTCAGGATTCCGAATCAAATTCCGAATGGTTTGACCGGGTAGCAGAAGCCACCAGGAATGCCGGTTCATTTTCCGTCTGACTTTACCCAGTAAAGTTCAGTCGGAAATGAATTGGAATTCGGGCTGGTTCCAGTTCGTCCACGGGCTCCAGTGACACAACCGATTCTAACTTGAATCGGTTGTGTCACTGGAGCCGGAATACGAACTGGAACCAGCCAGAATTCCGGTTCATTTCCGGCTGAGCTTAACTGGGTATTGTGTATAATGATGCCCAGTAAAGCCAGTCGTCAAACGGTCTGGAATTGCGACTGGCTTCTGCCAGAATTCCGGCACCATGTCCGGCTGGCTTTACCGGCCCAGTAAAGTTCATCCGGAATTCTACACTGAAAATAATCGGCACGATATTACGAATTTTACCGATTCTTCTGCCAATGAAATCTATAAGTAAAACAATGTGATATTGACGTGTAATTCATTTGGAAATTTCAGTCAATGGTTTTTTTTTTGTTAACCATTTTTGTTAACGACCTATTGAGTTAATTTGTCAACAGTTTTTTCGGCATTTAATTAGCAAGGGACTGGAAGGTGAAGTATATTTTTCAATATTTAGAGCCATAGTACTCAAGGGAGAGCAAGGTGTTGAAAGGAGAAAGTTTAGAAAAGCGTGGAAGGATCATATATGCAAGCTTAGAGCTCACCGGCGACTTAATCCTTTGTCTGCTACCGTAGTGGTCAAGGTCTTTTGGCATTAGAAATGCGAATCACCTGAGTCTACGGCATGTCCGAACAAGCGTAAAGTAACTTGTTACTTCATGCTGTCGGAACCGACAAAAAGTTAAGTCACGGTAAACTTCCACACTAAGCATTTGCGACGTTGAAACTCATTGAATGAGCCAGTTTTTGTTTGTTCCCTCACCAATTGCCTGCCTGAGTGATTTTATTTTATCGACTATTGTGACTGTCTCAGCGTGTGTGACAATATGGTCACATGTGTTGCTGATTTGCACGGTGTCGGCAGCTTTCACCCAACGCTGCAACGATGAATCCCCATCACGGTAAGTTCTATTTTTACCATTTTTTTTTTGTTAACCATTTTTGTTAACGACCTATTGAGTTAATTTGTCAACAGTTTTTTCGGCATTTAATTAGCAAGGGACTGGAAGGTGAAGTATATTTTTCAATATTTAGAGCCATAGTACTCAAGGGAGAGCAAGGTGTTGAAAGGAGAAAGTTTAGAAAAGCGTGGAAGGATCATATATGCAAGCTTAGAGCTCACCGGCGACTTAACCCTTTGTCTGCTACCGTAGTGGTCAAGGTCTTTTGGCATTAGAAATGCGAATCACCTGAGTCTACGGCATGTCCGAACAAGCGTAAAGTAACTTGTTACTTCATGCTGTCGGAACCGACAAAAAGTTAAGTCACGGTAAACTTCCACACTAAGCATTTGCGACGTTGAAACTCATTGAATGAGCCAGTTTTTGTTTGTTCCCTCACCAATTGCCTGCCTGAGTGATTTTATTTTATCGACTATTGTGACTGTCTCAGCGTGTGTGACAATATGGTCACATGTGTTGCTGATTTGCACGGTGTCGGCAGCTTTCACCCAACGCTGCAACGATGAATCCCCATCACGGTAAGTTCTATTTTTACCATTTTTTTTTGTTAACCATTTTTGTTAACGACCTATTGAGTTAATTTGTCAACAGTTTTTTCGGCATTTAATTAGCAAGGGACTGGAAGGTGAAGTATATTTTTCAATATTTAGAGCCATAGTACTCAAGGGAGAGCAAGGTGTTGAAAGGAGAAAGTTTAGAAAAGCGTGGAAGGATCATATATGCAAGCTTAGAGCTCACCGGCGACTTAACCCTTTGTCTGCTACCGTAGTGGTCAAGGTCTTTTGGCATTAGAAATGCGAATCACCTGAGTCTACGGCATGTCCGAACAAGCGTAAAGTAACTTGTTACTTCATGCTGTCGGAACCGACAAAAAGTTAAGTCATGGGACCTTGACCACTACGGTAGCAGACAAAGGGTTAAGTCGCCGGTGAGCTCTAAGCTTGCATATATGATCCTTCCACGCTTTTCTAAACTTTCTCCTTTCAACACCTTGCTCTCCCTTGAGTACTATGGCTCTAAATATTGAAAAATATACTTCACCTTCCAGTCCCTTGCTAATTAAATGCCGAAAAAACTGTTGACAAATTAACTCAATAGGTCGTTAACAAAAATGGTTAACAAAAAAAAAATGGTAAAAATAGAACTTACCGTGATGGGGATTCATCGTTGCAGCGTTGGGTGAAAGCTGCCGACACCGTGCAAATAAGCAACACATGTGACCATATTGTCACACACGCTGAGACAGTCACAATAGTCGATAAAATAAAATCACTCAGGCAGGCAATTGGTGAGGGAACAAACAAAAACTGGCTCATTCAATGAGTTTCAACGTCGCAAATGCTTAGTGTGGAAGTTTACCGTGACTTAACTTTTTGTCGGTTCCGACAGCATGAAGTAACAAGTTACTTTACGCTTGTTCGGACATGCCGTAGACTCAGGTGATTCGCATTTCTAATGCCAAAAGACCTTGACCACTACGGTAGCAGACAAAGGGTTAAGTCGCCGGTGAGCTCTAAGCTTGCATATATGATCCTTCCACGCTTTTCTAAACTTTCTCCTTTCAACACCTTGCTCTCCCTTGAGTACTATGGCTCTAAATATTGAAAAATATACTTCACCTTCCAGTCCCTTGCTAATTAAATGCCGAAAAAACTGTTGACAAATTAACTCAATAGGTCGTTAACAAAAATGGTTAACAAAAAAAAATGGTAAAAATAGAACTTACCGTGATGGGGATTCATCGTTGCAGCGTTGGGTGAAAGCTGCCGACACCGTGCAAATCAGCAACACATGTGACCATATTGTCACACACGCTGAGACAGTCACAATAGTCGATAAAATAAAATCACTCAGGCAGGCAATTGGTGAGGGAACAAACAAAAACTGGCTCATTCAATGAGTTTCAACGTCGCAAATGCTTAGTGTGGAAGTTTACCGTGACTTAACTTTTTGTCGGTTCCGACAGCATGAAGTAACAAGTTACTTTACGCTTGTTCGGACATGCCGTAGACTCAGGTGATTCGCATTTCTAATGCCAAAAGACCTTGACCACTACGGTAGCAGACAAAGGGTTAAGTCGCCGGTGAGCTCTAAGCTTGCATATATGATCCTTCCACGCTTTTCTAAACTTTCTCCTTTCAACACCTTGCTCTCCCTTGAGTACTATGGCTCTAAATATTGAAAAATATACTTCACCTTCCAGTCCCTTGCTAATTAAATGCCGAAAAAACTGTTGACAAATTAACTCAATAGGTCGTTAACAAAAATGGTTAACAAAAAAAAATGGTAAAAATAGAACTTACCGTGATGGGGATTCATCGTTGCAGCGTTGGGTGAAAGCTGCCGACACCGTGCAAATCAGCAACACATGTGACCATATTGTCACACACGCTGAGACAGTCACAATAGTCGATAAAATAAAATCACTCAGGCAGGCAATTGGTGAGGGAACAAACAAAAACTGGCTCATTCAATGAGTTTCAACGTCGCAAATGCTTAGTGTGGAAGTTTACCGTGACTTAACTTTTTGCGGTTCCGACAGCATGAAGTAACAAGTTACTTTACGCTTGTTCGGACATGCCGTAGACTCAGGTGATTCGCATTTCTAATGCCAAAAGACCTTGACCACTACGGTAGCAGACAAAGGGTTAAGTCGCCGGTGAGCTCTAAGCTTGCATATATGATCCTTCCACGCTTTTCTAAACTTTCTCCTTTCAACACCTTGCTCTCCCTTGAGTACTATGGCTCTAAATATTGAAAAATATACTTCACCTTCCAGTCCCTTGCTAATTAAATGCCGAAAAAACTGTTGACAAATTCAGTCAATGGTATTGCTTATGATGTTGATGTGCTTTTCACACCATGTTCGCATGTGTTTCATTTGAAAACCATATTTCCCACACTGGACTGTGTGCATTTCATGTGTTTGTGGATTGAAATAATTCAATAGATTTCCAAATTATGTTAACATGTTAAGTTTTTATAGTGTGGGTATTAACTCAAAATTGAGTAAATATTGCTTGTGGCAGTAAAAACTGGATTCTAACCACACTGCGCACTTACTATTCTTCTATTGAATTCTTCTCATAGACTGGTTAGCTCGACTGGTCTGTCCATGAAAATACCATCTCTATCACTTGAAATACATGTGATTTGACAGCTCGCAGTTTTCAGTAGCAGTTTGATCACTCGCACTTCGAAAGTGCGGAGTCCAGGTTGGTGGGAAGTGCGCAATACCTACACAATCCGGTTAAAAGTGAAACAACCCGTAAAATGAGTAACATGCAGAAAGAAAATCGCATTGGCATTTGTCCAATGACCTGAACAATGATCAGACATTGCTCAGGAATTATCACGATATTCTGATTTTCACTACTCAACCTTTGAGAAACTACGGTTTTAATTCGTTGAGTTATATTATGCGAGCCTGTAGAATCGGCTGGAGCCTCATTTCCCGGCTGAACTTTACTGGGTAATTAGAATATATCTCGATGGTTTGTTCACATCGTCAGTCTCGTCGTCACCCAGTAAAGTTCAGCCAAAAATGAGCCGGAATTCCGATTGGTTCCAGCTAGCATTCCGGCTCCAATGACAACCGCTTCCGGATTTCCGGCTCATTTCCGGCTAAACTTTACTGGGCAGTAGTTCGAGTTCAACGAATGTTCCTCTGTTGCACTGGTTCCCGGTCAAACCTTTCGGAATTTGATTCGGAATCCTGAATGGAGTCAGTATGGATTTTGTAGGGTATGAGCCAGTATAAATAAAATAATAAATCAATATTGAACCTCAATATCTACTCAACCTCTATCCTGTTCTTGTCTTGATGCAATAAAATCAAACGGAAGAATGATTTTATGTTAGCAGGCCTTGGTTGTTGTGACAGACAATCTAGCTTCAGTTTTTGGAAGGAAATAGATGAGAGCAGACGCAAAATCTCCAGTCACGACAATGGCGCAAACAACGCTCCCGGTAAGATTTTGCCAGTAGTTTTTGTTATGAAATAGCAACCAGCTGGACACTGGTTCTGATTTTAAAACACTATGCTACTGTTTTTCGAAATTAGAAAAATTGATTGTTTCGTGATGTAGCTCCGAGTTGCTACACGAATAAGTCTCCCGAGTGAGAAAGCTCTGTGTGGCAAAATATGATTCCTCCGAGTGGGATAATTATTGCTTCGTGTGGCAACAGATCACTTCCACAAGTGAAAAAACCATTGCTCTGTGTGGCATTATATGATTTCCTCCGAATGGAAAATCTTTTGCTGTGAAAAGCAAGTTTAACAAGAACTTAACAGATCCACAACGATGTGGATGCGTTCCATTCCTCGAGCGGATGACGCATAGTTTTGGTAGAGAAAAGTTCATTTGGAAGAAGAAAGTATAACTGCGGAATGACACGTGTTTGCTTTGATGGACATGCTCTTGTAGAAAATCGATATTTTTTTTGTTGATTATGATTAGTGATGCAGCTGTGTTTTAAAAACTAAAGAAGCTCAAGTCTTCCACGTGAGAAAGCCCTGAGTCGCCTAATATTATTCCTCCGAGCGGGACAATTATTGCTCCGTGTAGCAACAGATCATTTCCTCGAGTGGAAAACCGTTGCTTTGTGCAGCAACATATGATTTTCCCCGAATGGGTAAGTTTTTGCTGCGAGAAGTAAGTTTACCAAGAAATTAACAGAGCAACAACAATATGGATGCGTTCCATCTCTTGAGGGGATAACGCATAGTCTTGCTATATGGAATACTTTAAAAAATAAAGCGTAAGTGATGGTTAAAGAGTAACAACCGAGAATTTAGTGCAAAGAGTAAAGAACCAACAGTAAAGAGTAAAGAAGAAAAAAGTAAAGAGCAAAGAGTAAAGAAGATGATTAAAAGAGTAACAATTAAAGACATAATAATAAGCAGTAACCTAGAGAGCAAATTAATGAGCAAATAGTACCGTAGAATAAAGAGAAAAAATGGTATAGTAAGGACCAAAGTATAAATAATTCAGAGTAAAGAGTAATTTAATGAATGATAAGAAAAGAGATTAGAAAAAACAGTGAAATGTGAAGAATGATGAGATGTGAACGTAGTATAAATTATTGCTTGCATCGTGTTTTTACAAGTCGTTCATTCTTCGCATGGAATAATCCATGGGCAGTTGTGTTAGTATGTGATTGAGGTAAAATCGGATGGAATTTTTGACAAATCTTGTTAAATATGGTGGATAACCGCTGTGTGCGTTTCTTTTTTCTTATACTTATGTGTTCATACATATTGCAACTGTGTTGGCGTCCTAGACGTCAAATAAGTCAATTGTTGCATAGCTGTCACACAAAAGCCTGATTGAATGGAGATTCACACTCTTAAATAGAGTAGAAGAGGAGAAAGATGTAGGGTATGAGCCAGTATAAATAAAATAATAAATCAATATTGAACCTCAATATCTACTCAACCTCTATCCTGTTCTTGTCTTGATGCAATAAAATCAAACGGAAGAATGATTTTATGTTAGCAGGCCTTGGTTGTTGTGACAGACAATCTAGCTTCAGTTTTTGGAAGGAAATAGATGAGAGCAGACGCAAAATCTCCAGTCACGACAGATTTCAACTCAAATGCAACAACCGATTCTGAAACCGATTGAGTCGGAATCGGTTGTTGCATTTGAGTTGGAATCCATACTGACTCCATTCAGGAATCCGAACCGGTTAACTGGGTTGCACTCGAATTCACGTAAATTCTATGTAAACAAACCACCGAGAAATCTCGGTCAAACCATTCGGAATTTGATTCGGAATCCTGAATGGAGTCAGTATGGATTCCAAATCAAATGCAACAACCGATTCTGAGTCGGAATCGGTTGTTGCATTTGATTTGGAATCCATAATGACTCCCCACTGAGACGTCCAAAAAATTGTTTCAAAATCGTTCAACACGGGTCCAACGATGGACGTTCGTTGAACGGTTATTTGGACGTTGTCCAAATTGGTCCAACGAACATCCTTCATTGGACGATTTTGAAACCAACCGTTCTTAGAGGGATCCATTCGGAAATCCGAACCGGTTCCGGAATGAGTTTAACTGGGATAGATCCGAAAATTGCGTACTTTAAAAAAATAATAGGCATGTTTTATTTTGACCGTGTAAACCTTCAGCAACGTGATTCGGAATTCTGTCTAATTTTGGTCAGAATCCCGGCTCAAATGTAAGAACTGTTTGAGACTAGATATGTTCTTATTTGAATTGGGCGTCTCGCTGAAATAGGAATTTTGGTAGATGTCAGCCGAAATCATGGCTCACTTTCTGACAAGCTTCATACTGGGCACTGTGCAGCCGGAGTGGGCAGTGTTATATGTTTTTCTCGTTTTTCTCGTTTTTCTTGCTTATTTCTTCACAGTCGTCAATTTATCGTCGAACTTTATATATTAGAAGTGTATTCTGGATATAAAGTTTTGTTTTAAGAACAATTAGACTATACATTTCTTGATTAAAAATGGTAAGTAGAATATGTTGACGTTATTTGACGATCAAAAGGTACCGGATCAATGATTGTTATTACGGTAGCAAAAATGATTGAAAGGAATTTGAGGTTATGTTTTCTTAAATAAAATGATAAGTCATTGTAATTTGTGATTTGTAATCATTGTAGTTTATTTCATCAATACAATCGTTTATTGCAGGGCCAAAATCAGTCGGCCGGAAGCGGCAGTGATAAAAAAGATGATAAAGATAAGAAGAAGAAGTATGAACCACCTATTCCCACCCGAGTTGGCAAGAAGAAGCGTAAAGCAAAGGGGCCAGATGCAGCAATGAAATTGCCGCAGGTTACTCCTCACACACGATGTCGTTTGAAATTACTAAAGTTGGAGCGGATTAAAGATTATTTGTTGATGGAGGAAGAATTCATCCGAAACCAAGAACGTCTAAAGCCTCAGGATGAAAAGAATGAAGAAGAACGTTCGAAGGTTGACGATCTACGAGGAACTCCAATGTCTGTTGGTAATCTGGAGGAAATCATTGACGATAATCACGCAATCGTGTCAACCTCGGTTGGTAGTGAGCACTATGTGAGCATCCTATCGTTTGTTGATAAGGACCAACTGGAACCTGGATGCTCAGTGCTTTTGAACCACAAAGTGCACGCCGTAGTGGGTGTTCTTGGAGATGATACCGATCCTATGGTTACAGTAATGAAGTTAGAAAAAGCGCCTCAGGAAACCTATGCCGATATTGGTGGATTAGATACGCAGATTCAAGAAATAAAGGAATCTGTAGAACTACCCCTTACGCATCCCGAGTATTATGAGGAGATGGGTATAAAGCCGCCGAAAGGTGTTATTCTCTATGGACCACCAGGTACAGGAAAAACTCTTTTAGCAAAAGCGGTTGCTAATCAAACTTCCGCAACTTTTCTACGTGTAGTAGGGTCTGAACTTATTCAAAAATATTTGGGTGATGGGCCTAAGCTCGTACGTGAGTTATTTCGTGTAGCGGAAGAACACGCTCCATCGATAGTTTTCATTGACGAAATTGATGCTGTCGGTACCAAACGATATGATTCGAATTCGGGCGGAGAACGAGAAATACAAAGGACTATGTTGGAATTGTTAAACCAGCTGGATGGGTTTGATTCACGTGGGGATGTAAAGGTGATTATGGCAACAAATCGAATCGAAACCCTCGATCCTGCATTGATTCGTCCGGGTCGCATTGATCGCAAGATCGAATTTCCTCTACCAGATGAAAAAACTAAACGTCGCATATTCAACATTCACACTGCCAGGATGACTTTGGCTGAAGATGTCAATTTGTCTGAGCTGATTATGGCCAAGGATGATCTGTCAGGTGCTGACATTAAAGCTATTTGTACTGAAGCTGGTTTGATGGCACTTCGCGAACGTCGCATGAAGGTTACTAATGAGGACTTTAAAAAATCGAAGGAAAGTGTTCTTTACCGTAAAAAGGAAGGCACACCTGAGGGGTTGTACTTGTAAGGTCATATGATAATAGTTTGCTTCAGCAGTACTATATATACATGCTTTTTGCTTAAATAAATAATTGAATAAAACAAAATCTCGATAAAATTTTGTAATTCTTGTTTGTTCAATCGATATCAATAGTTCATATTCTCCATTTTTTTTTACTCCAGTCTGGATTAGGTTATTGCGTTATTAAGGATGTTGAGGATTACCGGGTTTGGAAACAAAGGGTACCTGTTTTGTATCTACATATTTTGGATATAAACCATTCTCTACGATAAAAAAAAACTTGAGCAATTCGAGGTTCGAATCGAAAAATATATGCTTTGTGTATAATATATGTTATGTAATGGCTCTAATTATTTTTGGTGCTCTGCAAAAAAATATCTCAAATTTTTGTAAAAAATACTCATTCAAATCATACAATCCGATTTCGATTTCACCCTTTTTTGGCTCCAGAACGATATACATACACATAAGCTGTAGATATGCCGATTTTTATTGCTAATTGGTCACAATCGCTGGTCTGTTCATATTCTATGTCTGCTTCGTGTTATGTGTGCTTCTAGCAATAAAATATTGACTGTAGGTAAGTCTCACGGGATACCAGAGTAAAACAACTTATAATAGCTACTGTTCTAGCAACTGCGAGAGAATTTTTCTTTCCAGTCGGTTATAAGGAGTGGCTCTGGTATAAAAATGGACCAGTGACTTCCTAAAACGACAGTCTCTTTTCACATTTGTTGCCTTGTAGACAATTCGTGAACCGGCGTTGTTGAAGCAATCGGTGTGTTGAAGCAATCGAAACGGCTTTTTTTACCAAATTTTAACTTTTACATTCAAACATGGTAAGTTTCAAATATGCGGAGAAACATAACAGATTAATGCGAATATAATAATTGTTTTATTTGAAATTTACTTTTGTTCAAATAGCAATTGACCATGCGCTTAATGGAGAATAGTATTACCTATCTAAACAAATACTATTTAAACCATACGATCGCTTGATTTTAGTACTGTTGAGCCTGCGAAAAAACTCGTCGTTGATCAATAAATTCTTTGCGTTCGCTTTCTGGTTTATCGTCTTTCGTTTTATTGCGTTCTGAATGAAATCATTTTTCATGTATTGAAAGGCTGATTGATGTACCTTGTAAACCCTTAAAGGCGCATTTTTTTAAATGTAAACATTGTCTCACCGCTTTAATACGTTACTACGTTCATTTTTAAATGATTTTCACAATGTTGTTTAAAAATGACATTGCCCCTTTAAGGGTTAAAATAATGCACATATTTTTGATAGAATCGGTGAAAGGTGAAAAACTCATTACAACTGTGTTTCCTTACTAGTGGATACAAATATTTGTACTAATTTGAGAAAAAAACGACTTGTTACGCGTTTTATACCCAATATATCATTGTTTTGTTGAACGTTATTATACAATTGCAGATTCAGTTCCAATTCAGTGAAGCCGAGCGATGTTTAAGGTGTGTCGGAGAGAAATAACTGAACACAAAGTTTATTTCTCCCTGTTCCCAGTAGTAGATCGCTGATCATAAAGAAAATCAATGAGATGTGCAAATTCCATATTGCATTCGAATGAACTCCCATCCGTTAAGGCCATGAACCATGAAGCATGATGGTGGGTTCGCGATTATCGTTTAACTTTCAGTGCTCAAGTGATACCAGTGATACCCATCTCAATACTGCAATAGGGTTGTACGTGGTTGTACTGAGAATGCAACAAACAGCGAAAAAAAACGGTTTCATTTTCACTGACCCAATTCTTGTTCAATACAAAAAAATCCAAAAAAATCGAAGTTAAATCAGTTGATAAAAAAAAACTGGAGAAATTCGTGAAATTGTAAATTTTATGCGAGGTTTTTTTTTTGAAAATGTGTCTTTCGGGATAAAATTTTGACTTTGATATTTTGACGTACCAAAAACTATTTGAAATGGGGTTTAAACTATGATTTTGGGTTCATACATAGAAGAATTATGCAGGGGACAAATCTTGATTTGCAAAAATCGGTCGATAACTTTCGTTGTTATTTTTTGCGCCAATTCGAATGATTTGTATGCATGAAATGAGGAGAAAACTTTGAAAACCTAGTGGGCTCATTCGTGCGCTCGCATGCATGTTACACGTTTCTATGCGGTCGATTGTGTATCTTTGGAAATACTTTGAATATGCTTCTAAATTTATGCGGAATATTCTTAGATTATTTATCGGAACATACTATTTTTATTATAAAATAGGCCAAACTCCAGGTCAAACTAACTGGATTTTTTACCTATACACTATATTGTTATATCATGTTTTAACGAAAAGTATCAACACTAATTCGTTTCGATTTTTTTAAATATATTTTTACCTTTGAAAACTTTTTAAACTAATTTGTATTTTATCTTATTATTGAACTTTTTCTTAGTGTTTTTATGTTTTGTTCCAATTTTATTGAATGGAGTAACTTTAGTGTTCCAAATAAATTGCCGAAACGAACATCACATTTATCGCTTTTGTGATTGGTTAACTAAATGGTGTGTTCCCAAAGTCAGAAAATATATTAAAAAATGTGCAGTTTTAGTATGGTCTTGACCAACAAGTACGACAAATAGTTGACCGGGCTACAATGAATACAGTTTGCGAAAATGTTGCCAGCTCTGAAACTTCAGTAATCCATACCCCTAAAGATATTAATTAAATTATAATTATGTATACACAGCACCCTTTTTTGAATAGGTCAATTAGTCCATCAATTTGTTCTAACTTTTATGGGAAGATTTTCTTTTCGTTACAATGACCTATCAATTAAGATCGAATTAAAAACGGGAATTTGTGTATCTTACGTCATGATCGGTTAATTTAATAATACCATATATGATTAAATTGTTCTGTGCGCTTTGCTCTGCTACAACTTTTAGTAGGGTCAGTGGTGTGATGTTTCGGTTTCGCTTGTGTCACAATAAATAATTGCTATTATTACAGAGGGAGTGTATATCGGTTCACATTGGTCAGGCAGGAGTGCAAATTGGCAATGCTTGCTGGGAGTTATACTGCCTGGAACATGGAATACAACCGGACGGACAAATGCCGTCAGATAAAACTATCGGCGGTGGAGATGATTCATTCAATACGTTTTTCAGTGAAACCGGCTCCGGTAAACATGTGCCGCGAGCAGTTTTTGTAGATCTTGAGCCAACAGTTGTAGGTTGGTAAAATAATCTAAAGCAAATACTTGAACAAATATTTCTATAACTAAATAATGTATGTATGTCAATTAATAGATGAGGTTCGAACCGGAACCTATCGTCAGCTATTCCACCCAGAACAGCTCATAACAGGCAAGGAGGACGCCGCCAACAACTATGCCCGAGGACATTATACAATAGGGAAGGAAATAGTCGATATTGTTTTAGACCGTATCAGGAAACTTTCCGACCAATGCACGGGCCTACAAGGATTTCTTGTTTTCCATTCGTTTGGTGGTGGAACGGGAAGCGGTTTCACATCTTTACTTATGGAACGATTATCGGTTGACTACGGAAAAAAATCCAAACTTGAGTTTTCCATCTACCCGGCGCCTCAGGTGAGTACTGTGGGATATTTATAAGGATTTACTAACCTTTGAGTGAGAGTGCCATATCGTTTACGAGAGAAAACTCGTTCTCTCACTGTTTATGCAGCACTCGTTTGAGTATTTTGAGTATGGATTGGTAAATAAACTCACATTACTTATCTAGGTAGCTACTGCTGTATAAGTGTAACCTGAATCACAATAAATCTATCCAGGCCCGACGAAAGTGTTACGGAATATTAATTATTTGCTTTCGTGATGAAAAACATTTAGATATGCCAAAACCCCAGAAATGTCGATAACGGAAATGTTTTCGTCTCGTAGTCTTTGACGAAACTAGGAAATAAAAAACGTTTTGCATTTGCCCGACTTTTTCAATATTTTTTAGGTCTCGACGGCGGTAGTGGAGCCGTACAATTCCATTTTGACTACTCATACTACCTTGGAGCATTCGGATTGTGCGTTCATGGTCGATAATGAGGCTATTTATGATATTTGTCGTCGAAATCTAGATATTGAGCGCCCTACTTATACCAACCTAAATCGTTTGATTGGGCAAATAGTATCCTCAATCACCGCGTCACTTCGATTTGATGGGGCTCTGAACGTGGATCTTACTGAGTTTCAAACTAATCTGGTTCCTTATCCTCGCATCCATTTCCCATTGGCTACGTATGCTCCTGTAATATCATCAGAAAAAGCATATCATGAACAGTTGACCGTTGCCGAAATCACCAATGCATGTTTTGAGCCAGCAAATCAAATGGTGAAATGCGATCCTCGGCATGGAAAATATATGGCTTGCTGCATGCTTTACCGTGGAGATGTAGTACCGAAAGACGTTAATGCTGCTATTGCCACTATCAAAACTAAAAGGTCGATTCAATTCGTTGATTGGTGTCCAACTGGATTCAAGGTTGGCATTAACTACCAACCTCCGACTGTAGTTCCTGGTGGCGATTTAGCAAAGGTACAACGAGCTGTTTGTATGCTGTCCAACACAACAGCTATAGCTGAAGCTTGGGCCCGTTTGGATCATAAGTTTGATTTGATGTATGCCAAGAGGGTGAGCTAATTTATTTACAATACAAATTGTTTTTGTTAGTAATTTATTTATATATTGTAATTGTAGGCATTTGTTCATTGGTATGTAGGAGAAGGTATGGAAGAAGGAGAATTTTCCGAGGCTCGGGAAGATTTAGCGGCTCTAGAGAAAGATTACGAAGAGGTCGGAGTTGACTCAATGGAGGAAGTAGGCGAAGGCGATGAGTATTAATGGACCCACTGTAAAAGGCTTAACTCATTGATGTGAGCTTAATATGTACACGTTGCGCTCGTTGCAGTTTATTTTGGTTTCTAAGCGATTTTAGGTGAATAATGTGGAAAATTCACCCTAATCTCATTTGACAACCAAGCGTCACATCTACTATTACCAAAACACAAAGAAGAAAACAATACTGCTTTAATGGATTATATTATTAAATTAAGGAATACTAAAAACTGCCCACTTGACCAAATTTCAATGAGGACAGGCTAAAAGTGATACATTTATATAAATTCAATACATGAAAGTGCACAATTTCAACCCTTTTTTCCTTGAAACCTTTATAAACATATGTTATGAATAATATAAAAAAACAAAAATATCATCAACTGTTGGACATTAAGACTTTTATGGGATTGTTGACAAGAATTAATCTGCAGATGTCTAATTGAGTTACCGTACTTATTAATACCATCTCCTTCTTTATTATATAGCAAAATGCACGATCGTTGTAGTAGCTATAGATATTTAAACTATTCACTACAGGAGATAAGGAGCTCCGGACACACGATCTAAAACCAAAGGTTTAGTTGATAAATACCTTTTACATGTGTATCGCACTATAACTGTGAACGTGGATGCACTTAACTATGCTCATGTTACAGCAGGAGGCCTGTTTTATCATTCCTGTTGAGTCTTTCTACGGTGGCGGTTTACTTTACGCGGCGCTCTGTTCTGAAGAAAAGAGATGTACAGGATTGTAGTATTTATCACAACAATTTTTTTAACGCATCATTCTACAAACTTACAAACGCTCGGTGCTTTTATCACTAAAGATCAGTGTAAACAAAGTGATGTATTGCCAAGGCAAACACTTTCAATTTCAGTCGATTGCTCATGCCCTCCAAACTTCACCGCTGTTAGTGTCGATGGAATCCGAATTTGCCTTATACTTACGATGCCACAAATTTGGAGTAATACATGTGTTTCGTTTGGATGTACGAAAGATTTTTATAGTACATCAGAAAAGGAAAGGAAAGTTGTGAAAGAGTTTCTAAGGAAAGAAAACGTTTCAGAGTTTTGGATATCTGTACAAAAGGATGAAGCATTTAGTCTACCGTTGAGAAAACTTCCAGGCCCTGATTGGGGTACTCCACTAAATTTGGCTACTAAGGAGTACGATCTGAAAGTTAAGCAAACATCAGACGGAAACTGTTTGAAAGCAAATATCACGGACTCAAGCGTAAGTTTCGATAATTGTGCCAAATTATTACCACAACTCTGCATTTATCATGGAAGTACATTACTGCAATTGTACTGTTCGAAGAGTGAATATACAACTCGTTATAGTGATTACCAGAACTATTGTTTTAAAATAGTGAAAAGCGAGGCAATATTCACCGGTTGGGAATTATATAACGTCGATGGCTATCGTAAACTTCAGGTACATCGTGAATTAGTGCGAAAACACAAAATTAGTTGTGACAAAACCGTAGTTCAATCAAATTTAACAAATCAACTTGGAGCTCTATTCGCGGTGAAACATAGTTATTCGTCATACTTATACGTAGCTATTCAAGAGGATGGTACGATGGGTCTATACGAAAAATTCGATTGTGTAGCTTATGAACACGAAAGAAAAACGTTCCATAATCCAGAATTGATTTTGAATTTCGATCGGCTACATCTTAAATTGATGTTGGTAATATACTATACTAAATATTTATGGCGCGACCAGGATACAGACATTGGATTCGTATGCTATACAGATGCTGATGCAGATTTATTAAAGCAAGTTACTGCTCGGAAGATATGGCCACCGGATAGCGATGATGAATATGCTGATCAAACAATGTACGAATTGAAGCTTTATGGAGACTTTCCAGGCAATTATTGGTGTGAAGGTCATGCTGTGCCTAATTTTACACTCGTTCGTTCGAATACAGTAGTTGCTCAGAAAAAGGAAAACAATTTCCATATATATTCCATTTTACTTGACGTACACTCATTTGACCTCGATCGTATTCAACAAAAGAGTTATCTAAAGCAACTTGCTAAAACTTATAAGAATTATTTGGACATCAAAAGTAGTCATGAAACAGCCAGTCTAATCAAAGGAATGCAGATAATGAAAATTGAAAATCTAGACACGATCAATAAAACACTTTCGTTAATTATGCATGTTGCCGCAACGTTTAGCGGGTTGGATTTATCTTACGATACAAGCGGAAATGCAACATTTGAAGGTAAGTATTGTGAGATTTTATCATAATACTTGTACAATCTTGTATACAATTCATTGGAGAACACATCACACTAACAGAAAGTAGTAGTAGTTAACATTTTATTTATTGTAAGCACACAGACTTTACAGAAGCTGGATAATTTGTAATTCTCGCCAGTTATGTATACAAGCCTATAGCATCTTGTTAAAAAATGTACTTGTTTTCAACTTCAATAGGACTTATACCATCCCTTGAAGTACGATTCTGCTCTTAAAGCTTCGTTCTTATCCGATAAACTTTTCGTAGCTTAGTTTATGCTGCTTCAAAAAATTATCTAACCACCCTTCGATCACAGGTAGGTTTTCATCACTCCATTTTGTTTCCTCCTTTATGTTCTTCAAAGATTTTTCAATTATATATTCAGCTGTTCCAAACTCTCCCTGTCGTTGTACGTATAATTGAGAGACCATATCATAACCTTCTTGAGTGGTGAAAAGACCTGTCGCCGAGTTTATTAAATTATCCCATAACCCTTCTTGATCCTTGAACCTGTAAAAAATAAGGTTGCAACACGTTTCATTCAATGGTATAGCTTAATAGACATCAATACCGTAATTTTATGGAATCCCAATTTTGCTGCAGGAATTTAAATAGTGCCATATATCCGTTGGATCCACCAGAGAGCATTTTGAATATCAAGCTAATGTCGTTATCGGTGAAATTTCCATTGTTGTCCAACACAGTAATGTTTAGTAACCGATTTATTTTCGACGCCTGAATGGGACATCCGGCCAATGTTTTTAACAGATATGTTCTCTCGCTTTGCATTCTAGACTCGGGGAAGTTGATGACTCGTTGTAATCCAAATTCCCATTCTTCCTGAGTGCCCCATTTGAACACAGGACAGATGTACTGGTTGGCTACTCTAATGTTGTCGAATATAAAACCGAATAAATACATGAATAATGTGAATTAAATTTAACAAAACAATGCACTAACGGATTTCCAAGGTCTGGTTCAGGACTATCCATCCAGTTTTTGAATACTGCTTGGGCTTCTTCAATGCAGGGTTTGTATCCAGCTCTACAGAGAAAGGTTTTAGCCAATGACCTAAGATTGGTTTTCCATTTTGCCTCTCCTTCCAGCTGATCTTGAACTAGTTCTTCATACAATGGTGTAAGTAAAGTTCGTACATAAATTTCAAACTTTTTGTGTACTGCTGACATATCAATATGTCTGCCAATATGATCAATTAAGGTAAAGACAGGATTCCAAACCAGGTGATTTCGTTCGTACTGCATGAACAAAGTCATATTGAAGGCTGTTGCAAAACTGAGGTCTCCTGCATACGCTAAATTCCAAGCGTCATGAAGCAATTTGGCTCTAGGGAAACAAAGATCACTTAGTTTTTAGCTTAACTGTAAAATTTGTCTTTTACCTGGTATAAACCGGTATTTTTGCACGACCTTCAGCTGTTAGTAGATAGTTTGCAAGTAAATTCCAGTTATGTGCGTCATAATTAACAGGGAATGGACCAATTTCTTCCGGGTTGACTATAATGAAGTTGTTCGAGTCTGGAAGATTCTCCAATGTAACTTCTCTTATATTTTTCATCCATTTTGTAGCACTTGAATTTGTAAAATTTAAGTTATCTTGTCTAACTACTACAAGAGGAATCCACCATAACATCTTATCTTGTTCTGGAACATCATGCGGACGTTCGCGCAAATATAATCTTTGGGTAACACTTGCTGATCGCTTGTCATATGCTCTTAAAACGCTCACCATTGGTATGCGATCTTTGGTAACCCATGATTCAGCAATTTCATTAACAGTCGCCGATTCGCATAGCTTGTTATCCAAATGAGCTTGTTTGGTGAGTGCCTCCCATATATCGTTACTAACAAATGTTTTATACTCGCGATGCCTAATAAATTTCTGTAGACCTTTGCGGAATGTTTCCTCACCAAGCGTGTAGTTAAGCATACGGAGCACAAGTTCAGTTTTACTACAAGTAGTTTCCTGCTTCATGGCTGTAATGCGTGAATGAGGATAACGTTTACTAAATTCATAGTAAATTGAGTACAGTATAGTCATGGGCCATTTGCCTTCAAATTCTAATCCCTTGTCAATTTCGATAGCAGTTGAGGCAGACAAAAAACCGGCGAAAGCCTTATTGACATGGGCATCGCTCCACCAGAACTTGAAAGAAACAACGCATGTCAATCAACATTATTTGCAACTAATCAATATTTGGTCTTACTGGAGTAATCCATGATCCCAGCCATTGGTATACTAATTCTTGCGTGATGCCGTAATAACCTTGCTGTAGTTCATTTTCCCTGTGCAAAGAAAATACATTATATAATTGGGTTGTAACATTTAAAAATATATACCATACTTGAACACAATTAGTCCCCAATTATCCGCAGGTTTGACTGATGCAAAATTCGGTAATGCTACCACGTCCAATTTGGACAATGGATAACTAGCATTCCAGAAATTTGTAAGATAATCCATGATGGATTTGATTTTTGTGCTTGCATCCTTCAAACTTTCGTGAAACTCCTTCCTAGCCCATATTCTTATAACGGGATGGATATTTGTTTGTTCATCGTCGTATTTGATGACGACTAAATCGGATACCACAAATCCTAACGTAAAAGTTGAAATTGGGGGAGTTATTTTAAACCTGTCTGCCTCTTTATTGCCAGCTACGATTTCCGTACTTTCAACTTCCGTGTTGAAAAGGGTATGGAAGCCTTTTGGTCGAACGATCGTTACTGTGAATGGCACTTTATAAGCTGGTTCGTCAAAGCACGGGAAAACTCGTCTTGCATTATGTGGTCGAAAATATGTAGCGAAATAAGAATGATCTTGAATATTATCTCCATTTAACTGGTTATATTTGCCTTGAAATAATCCTTCGGTGTTTTCCCAAATCATTCCTTTAAACTGTATCCGTGCTTCATATACACCGCCAGCAGCAAGATCGTCATGCAAATATATAACAAGTAGAGGCTTTTTAGGTACTCTATCAACACGACGAATTTTAATGGCTGTAGTTTCACCGTTATCTGTATACTGTACCACATCTAAATTTACTTCATCGACTTGCAAATCGTTGTGAGCGTGAAGGTTAATTTGGTTTGTTCTTTTAGTGCATGTCATCGAAATATTGACATCGCCGAGGAATGATAACTGCTCAACATTGAGCTCTATTCGAAGTGTGTAGTTTATTGGAACCAAATCAGATGGTAATTTCGTATCGGGTATTAATGGATTGCTAGCTGATAAATCTATGCTACGGCGAACACGGTACTGAAAGATGAAATATTGTATATTAAGTGGAAATTCGTGTTAAACATATTTTCCGCGGTGAAGATATACATAATCGATTTTGAGTATTGAATTGAGAACAGATGTACTATATCTCGATTTATTTCATGTACTGTATCTGACGAAGGATGTAAATGTACACGGTACGTGCAAAGCAAAAATATATAATTATGAGATGCTTATTAAAGTCTAGTTTAATTTCTTGGGAATTCATTTTGTATGCATGCATTATTTTTCAATAGCGTTAGACTTTAAAAAAATTAATCCCTGTCAGCAATAATCGTCATTGGTAGAACACTGGTTGAAACACAGGCATTTGTTCAATATGAGTCAACTTCTAACTCCGGTTGTACAATTCATACACCACATTTTCGGTCTTATGTAGTATAAAAGCTATTGACAAGTAAGTATTAAAATGGTCCTAACTCACAAAGTGTGTTACATATTGAGAGCTGTAGACAGACATTTCTTATATTTTCACCAGTCATACATTACTCTTTTAGAGAAAATAAAATATGAATAGTTTCGTTTATAATGAAAAGAGCTTGCATGTTTTCGGTTTTAATACAGCTTTATCACATTACGGACTACTATTATACGTCTATTAATTTGATTGCTTATAAATCAAAAAAAAAATCTTACCTGCTTCCACGCATGTACTGGAATAGTTACATGTAGTAACAGACCGATTAATAGGATGTAAATACATCCCATTATGGCAAATCTAGAAATGTTGAAGTAGAAAAGCGAAAAAATGTTGAATTATAAGTTTTGACAGTTTTATTGTACATAGTAGGAAATAATCTGTTGCGGCTTAGCTTGATGTCATTGTTCTCGATTCACCTTCAGAATGAAACAATAATTCTAGTATGAGCGAACGACCAGTAGGTTAAAACTCAAATTAAAAAAAGCAAAAAATAATAATTTTAGTGATGCATAAAAAGGAATGAGCATATTTTCTCTCTATTCTTATTCTGTTGTTGTTCAAAGCTTTCTCTCAAATGACGGGGTAAAAATTGAGGCACTTGATTTGAGTTTTCGTTGCGCTATAGCATGCAAATTTAACCACGTTCAAGCCATATTGTACTGTTTCTTAGCTGAAGCCTTACATTCAGGTTCCTTGATTAAATTATCATATTCACTTTTAGAGCATGGCAGTTGTTGCTATAAAGTACATAAAACTTATAATTGCGAAAGTTCAATCAAAATTACTTAAGAAATTTCTAATCAAGTCATCAAATATTCGTACTATACAATTGATTGTGAATATTAAACAGTTTTATTATTCTATTACCTTTAGGAAAGTTACGTAATCTCAAGGAAAAATTACACCACTTGTTCAAAAATGCCAACAATGATATATATTGTTATAAAAGGATCAGTAGTTCGGAATTTTGCCTCCCAGAATATGAGCATGTGGGATTATCTTGGCCTTTGGCAAGAATTGGACAGACCGTTGCTTCTTTGAACTTGTGTCTAATCGAGTCTACTGGATTACCGCTGACGAGGAAATGTATGGGCGACAGATTATTTGGAGGAAACTGGCAAGAATTGGACATAATGTTTCAATGTGCATGGAGTGTGGGAGCAATCACTAAAAACTTGTTTGACTATCATGTAAAACCAACGAATTTCATCGCAGTTCAAGATGTCTTTTCAAATATCGTCAATATGATACAAGTTGCAACTTCGCTAATTCCTGCCGACATATTCTACCTCTCGAAAACGATAGAGAATATTAGGCCAACATTATTCAATGATAGTAATAATGCTGTTGTAATTGGCAATCAAAAAGAGAGCTTCTATTGTAGCTTAACAGCCATACTGAACAAGGTAATGTCGGTGAATGAATCCATTGTACTACGCTCTCAAGTAGCGCTCAACGCAACAAGCATTCTTTTGGATTCTGCAGAAGCAATAATAAATCAGATGTCACAGATAAACAGCTCTTTAGATATTTCTCTCAATGGTAATGTTAATTGTCTGCCCAATGGGTATCAGCACCTGAACAATGATCACGTGACTATGTTTAAGGGTTCAATATTATTGAAAACATCAAAGTTGATATTGTTGATAGCAGTTCCATCTATTGATAATATCGCTGGAATAGCACTACTGAAACCGCAAGGTATCAACGTTGAAAAGTATACAAGCTTCGATATGTGGCAGGAAAGGTAATGCTATTAGTTGGTAGTAGCGAATATATATATTAGTTTTTTTTTATTTTACAGGTTAATTTATGCGGACGAAAATGAAGAGGAGATAATGAAGGAAGAAGGGCTTGAAATAGCTGGGTATGTGCCGGGAGGTCTTTTGGAAAATATAAAACTGCTAAACAAACAAATGAATGTTACCAGTACTGTTAATTCAGAGTTGCGCATAGTTATATCCATCTACTTTAACGACAATTTATTTAAAGAAACAGATAATGGCACGATTTTAAGATCAAATAGTAAAATTATCAGTATCACGGTTCCCGGATGTGGTTCTGACTTACCAGGAGACTTACCCATTTTTTTTCGCGATGCCAATAGCAGTTGGAATGGCAGTTGTGGATATTGGGATTTTAAGCAAAATGAGGTGAATAATATGCCGAAATGGTCATTCAGAGGATGTAAGTTGGCACAACAAAATGGTAGTTTATCTTTATGTAAATGCTCTCATTTTACTCCGTTCTCGCGACTCATAACGGATATCCAGTATATTGAAAGTTTAGGAGTATCACAACACTTCATTGGTGACCAAGCAAATGTTGTCTTGGACATAATCACGTCGATTGGTTGTTGTCTATCCCTATTGGGTGTTGGCGGTATTTTTATGACCGCATTGGTATTCCCAATGTGGAGAACTAAAGCAAATTCCAAAATTTTACTTCAACTCTCTATGGCAATTGCCATCGAAATGATTATTGTCTTTCTTGACGGACCGGATATCGACCACGACAAACAAAGTAGTAAAATACATTGTACTTTACTTGGAGGAGCATTTCATTATATTATACTAGTAACGTTTATGTGGATGCTGGTAATTGCATATCTTCAATTTTTACGGTACGTGAAAATTCTTGGCCGACTACGTCCATCGCATTGTATTTTGAAAGCATCCTTCATGAGCTGGGGTTTACCGTTATTACCAGTAGTTGTGTTTTCAACGTACGACTATACCAATTATCACAAACGAAACAATGTGTCCGACATTTGCTATCCTCATGGGCCCGCTTTATATCTGGGATTGCTTTTACCTATCAGCGTTATTATTATAGCTAATGTTTCATGTTTTTTGCTAATTCTGTATAATGTTTTTTATGCTCCCGACAATTTACAACGATCCACAGATAAACATAGTACATTTTCACAACTAAGACTTTCATCTTTCCTATTTTTTCTTCTGGGCCTTCCTTGGATATTTGGAATGATAATCACTTTTAGAGCAGGGCCAATATTTTCCTATTTATTTTGTTTAACCGCGCCATTACAGGGATTTGTGCTGTTCATTTATTTTATAATTATGGATCCCACAGCTAGGAAACTGTGGGGTTTGAAGCTATTGGAATATAGATGCAGTAAATCTTCTACACACAACCTTAACATGTCTATGAAATAAACCATATTTATCTGGAAAGTGTTAACTTATGGTTTCTCGAAAACGCAACTAATAATTGATAGAAATATAAAAAAAAAGATGAAAATGTTTAGTTACTTGATTCTTACTGCGGGTAATCCTGTATAAGACAGAAATCTTCCTTTTGGTTACAAACGCTTCACGGTAAGGTTACCGACTGTTTAGTTGCAAATCACACTACCGACTGAGTACGAACCGGTATAGATACTGGACTAGAGAAGTTCCGATTGTTAAGAGCTGAAAAGTTCCAGTGATAAAAGACGACGCATTATTCAATTAAGTGAGTGATTTTTTATTCTGAGGCGATGCGAAATTTCTACAACAAAAGGTAGAAATGTGGAAGTTGCTGATAGTGTATTATCCAATTTCCTATTCTATAGGGTAGACGAGCCCTTATTCATCTCTTTAGTCAGGATGTCACACTATTTCGATTGTAACTCGGCTTACAGTGATTGGATTGCGCTGAAATAGGTATCAGCATACTTGCTTTGTTCATAATAATCAGTAACATAAAAAAACTGGCTTGGAAAATTAAAATACTCGCGTTTGAGCGAAAAAAAGTCCACTGCAACGTACCTTCATTCATCCTACCATTTGATCTATTGCGTTGAATAGTGATAGCAGACATTGCTCTAACTAATGTATTCAAATGGGTGTGATGAATACAAAAGCCAAGATGAATTAGGGCACAGTTACCCTACGTTCTGACCATTTTCACAACGAGTATGAAGAACGTGTTACCCGATTAATTGCATGTTTGGTTGTTTACATTGAACAAAAAATTTAGAAATGTGAATATAACGGTTAAAATATTCAGGTGAATATTTCCATTTTTAATTAAATCAATAATCAAACATTCACACAAGGAAAATAATTGAAATTCTCTAACAATAAAAGAGGTGTATATAAAAATTTACTTGTTGAGATATTATAACTTAAGTAAGAGAAAAGCGCTGGTCGGAACATCATCTTGCCCTTTAATATGATAGGCCCATTAGTGTGTCTTTCAGTACACCTGGTAGATCCAGTTCGTAGCAATGGGAACGAAATGCAAAAATAAGCCGGCCAACTAGTAGATACATGTAGGCAGTAGCGCTTTTCTCACTCTATAAGATGCAAGCTCTTTAAAATTTATGTTATGCTTGGTGGATGCAAATGACGAAGCGGACAAGATACAAACAACCACAATTTGAATTTCCAACTGTGTATTATAGAATAAAGCGATAACATTTTCGATCGTAATCTGTGGCACGAATTGAACAAATTGTGTGCGTTTGCTCTTGTAGTCATTCGTTCATTCAGTGTTGTGATCCGGTATTTGCACAAAGATAAGCATATACCTACACCACAATCTTCTTTTGAAATGATTCGTTCATAGTTGTGGATCATGATGCTGTGTTCTATTTGGCTTCGGAACGGAAACTGAATCTGGTTCGCAGGTGTTGGCCTCAATGATTCGACAAGCATTTTATCTCGCAAATACTACAGTTGTAGTAGTGATTGTGTTTCAGAATTCCTATATTTAAAAATCACAAAAGAGCAAATTCTGTATAATATTAGCCTACAATTGTACATCAGTTTGGTTTGAAAGTTGGTTGAACGTAGATGCTCTATCTTGATCAGTCTGAGCCTAAAGCGTACTTACATTTAATAATAACTTGCTTGTATGCAAGTTTTGGAATAACCGCAAAACAGTGTCTGCAAGTCTTGTTCAGCAGTAATAAATTTGGCACCTGATTTTTTCATTCTAATTCAGTGATGCGAAGTTCTTCACTAAAATGAATATAACAGATCAAGACCGTGGATTGGTTTACCGTTATGGTGAACATTCTGATTATAATACTACGGGCAGGTTTAATTTTACTTCCACGTCGCCTGAGGATAATAATATAGAATACTCGAGGAAAGGAGGATGTTTTTTATCAATTTGTCGTGGAATCAGCATCGCAGTTGTGATTTTTGTTTTCATATTTTTTATGTCGTTCACCATATTTTTCAGTACTAAGTATGCATACGAGGTAAGCAACAATAATTCGTATTCCAACACTATTTCATATATATTCCCATTTTGTTTCCAGCACAAGCCTAATATCACGTTAGAAGATTTTCTAAATCACCGTGCCTATCTAATCGACAAACGATCACGAATTCCAAAGCATGTTATCCCGAAACATTACAGGCTTTTTATTCAACCAATATTCAATGAAACGAGTGAACCTTTTTCATATAATGGAATTGTTTGGATAACTGTGACATCCAAAAGGCACAATAATAAAAGGATAGAGCTGAATGTGAAAAATTTAAACATTAAGTTAGAAGATGTGACAGTTTTAAAAAGTATAAGATTAACAAACTTAGATTTCGATGAGGATCTTGATTGGGATTTAAGCGATGAGGATATTTTGCCACGCATAAGAAACAAGCGCGATGTCGTTAACATAAATAAATCTTACAAAGTTGATGAGCACTTGAAATTCTCAACTTTTGCTTATGAGGGCAACAGTGGCATGATATCAACGGATTTTTATGCTGATAATGCCACAGAAAAAAACAAATATTTTCACCCGATATTTCCTTCGGATGACTTTGTCACAATAAAGATACTGGATTTGGAATTCGACGAATCAAACGAGAAAATGATTATCTATCTTGGGACCGAAATGAAAAAGGATATATACTACATAGTGAAAGTAAATTTTACTGGCAAAATGACTAACGACAAAGGATTGTATTTTACTCATTACAAAGATGGAGAGGGAAGCCATAAGTAAAATTATCTCGATTGACATTCTTGAACCAATGCAATATTCATATGTTACAGATTCATTGCAGCCACTATACTGGAACCCAACAATGCTAGAAAGCTATACCCATGTATGGATGATCATAATTTCCGGTATGTTTATCAGATTCCACCCCTTTTTGTAATTTGAGCATAAAATTAAACAAAAATAAATTTTGTCGTAGATCGCCTTTTGAAATTAATATCGCGAGGAAAGTTTATATGAATACTGCATCAAGCATGAATTTAGAAATGTCAGAACCAATGTAGGTATGCAAGTTCAACCGAAGTTTGAAAACGAACAAAGTATTTTTTCCCGCCGTTGACAAATCTTCATGACGATGAATCACTAGTTCGTTGATTCAATCCTATGGAGATTGAGTAAAGGGTCGCGAACAAATTGTATTTTTCGTTTTCGAAAATGGTCGCCGTACGAGATTTTCTCAGTTGCAACTTACCGTATTATGATTTCAAGTTTCATGATTGCGCCATTTACTGGTTTCTTATAGATATTTTACATTTTTTTCAGGGAAAATGATGCATTTGTAGTAGATACATACAATACAACAGGGATGGTTCGGGCATCCGAAATAGGTTTTATTATAACCGATATGTCACCTGAACGGTATGAGCTTACCCCAAAAGTTTATCTTATTGCTTATACTAGAAATAGCTATGACAGCTATATGAAAAATATAGTTTCAAAATTTGCAGCTGTTATTAATGTATACGAAAATTATATGCGAATGAGTTTTCCCTATCAAATGATCAAATATGTTACGATACCCAATACTGAAAGCACGGTACGTGAAATTAAGGAAGGAATGATTTTGTCAAGGTAGGTACAAACAAAGAAATTAAGTATTTTTATGCGTTCACTTATTTTTTGTAGCGAAAAACGTTTGATTAATGATTCTACATACTTCCCAACGCCAGAAGGTACGTTACTACGAGTTGTTTCCAACGAATTGGCAAGATTATGGATTCACAACCTTGCGGATTACAAAAATAAAGAAGTATATTGGTTGCATGAATCGATTCCCCTGTATCTAGAAGCAATAGCCTTGAAACACGTAAGAAATAGACTCCCTCCTCCATAAGTATCATGTTTTAAATACGTTATTTTGACACTAGATAAACAATGTTTCCTACAGCGTGGACGATTTTTTACTGGAAGGAAAACTGCGCGCTATGCAGGAAGAAATAAATACAAGAACAACTCCTCTGAATGTTATTACAAATTATTGGGAAGATGACGCACATTTTGAGCTGGTCAGATTCAAAGGGTTGAGTCTTTTGCGTATGATGAATTATACATTGGGCGAAGACATCTTTGACACGTTCATAAGAGAGTATTTTGTCCAAAGAATGAACAACGAATCTATTGATATCATAGAGATTCTCAATAACAACAATCGTCATACCGATGGTACTTTCAACAGTTTTTTGCATAGCTGGACAACTTTCGAAAAGTACCCAATTATAGAGATTAAACGTAATAATAATAGTGGTCATTTTGAGCTACGCCAGAAAATGATCCCATTCGAAGAGGAAATAAGCGAGCAAGTATGGACAATTCCAGTAACGTTTATCAACGATACCAACCAGCAGTTGTTTTCCGAGAAAATCCGGTGGTTAGTAGATTCTAGCAATTTACTTATTATCGAAACAACTTGTGAGTTGAAAACAAATAACACATGGGTAATAGTGAATCCAAGCGGAATTGGTAAGTTGGTAAATATGTAAATAAAAGTACACATTCAACTGCGCAGCTTTTCTTGCAGGGTATTATAGAGTTAACTATGATTTGGATCATTGGATGCAGTTGGCCTTCGTTTTAAACGATAATTTTAAATCACTTCCTTACGGCACACTAACTATAATTGTTGATGACGCTCTCAATTTAGCAAGGCTTGGTTTATTAGACTACTCCGCAGCTTTTAACGTAATCTCATTTCTTCGAAAAAATGACGAACTCTATCAACCTTGGAAAAGTGCATTGGAAAACCTTAAATTTCTTTACGATGCCTTGGAGGACCATCCTAGCTATAAGTATCTCGAAGTAAGTGATATCTATTTCTAATTTTACTATACTATTCTAATTCCAATTTCAGGCGTTTTTAGAGTACTTAATAGTTCAAACATATAAAAACACTTTAAAATCTGATGCACAAACCCGTAATCCGATGATAACCTCTCTGTTGGTAGAGTGGGCATGTCGACTGGGGGTTGCAGCGTGTATAGAAGATCAAAAAAGAATATTCACCGAAATATTCATTAACGAAACATTATCACCATTCGAGATTCCAGAGAATAAACTTTTTCTTGCAGCATGCACTACTATCAGGTATAGCGGCATTGACGAGTGGAAACTAATTAAGGAAAAATTTTTGACCTCTGAAGATATTAACCTTCAAAAAATTCTTGTAAGAGCTCTTGGTTGTAGTCGAGAAATAAGTTTGATCAAAAAGAACTTGGACTTACTCAGAAATCCTCAATTCAATATGTATAATTACCACATTCTTTCTTCCATGAGCCATAACAAGATAGCTCTCAAATATACACTGGATTATTTGTTAAATCAATGGATTGACATTCGAACGTACCTTTCATTGCAAGATATTTCCGTTCTGTTAAAGAAAATTTCAACAGAAAATGAGTTTACTATGTATGAGCAAATATTTTTCAAGTATTCATATACCTTTCAAACGATGGATAAAGAAATTTTGAAGCGTTTGCGAGACATGATAATGAAATTGCTTGTTTGGAAGAAAGAAATTGGCCCAAAAGTATATTATAAACAGTTAGCCATTGTTTGATATACTGCATTGGACACATAAATGCTTCAAGACGATAGAAAAAGAAGTGATCTATGGAGTCCAATTTAAAATGCCATAATATACAGTATTTAATTGTTACTCTTAGACATCCCTCTACGATATTCTACATTATTTTGTTGATGACATTCCTTTGTATGTGCTATGCATAGCATCTAGATTAGCAATTACAAATCTAAAAATGATTAATCAGAAATGTGATTCTTGAATCTGCTTTCATTTTCCTGGTAGTATTTTTTGGCAAAGCTGCAGATAATAGTTAAATCAAATTTTTCCTGTATTGCATAATGAATGACAGCCTGAAAAAAAATTATTCTATGAATTAGTTAGAAATAATAAACAATAATATCAATTTAGACTACCTCTGCTAATTGTTTACCCACTCCTTGTCCTTGGAAGAATTGTGGAACCTCGGTATGGTTAATAGTTATATTATTCTTGTTCTTATCCAGGGTGTAACTGACGTATGCCTTGTTGTTGTTTAGCTGTATACTGAACTCCGATAGTTTACAGTTATGCTCCACTTTATAGGTCTGGGAGCTTAGTTGACTCTTTAGGAAACACGTTAAAGGACGTGGAAAAATCCGTGATGAAAACATTAGTACCATTTTGTGCATCCTTTGAAGAACTAACGCGACAATTTATTTTGCTGTTTTGATTTTTCTTCCGGTTTTGAATAAGCTAAAATAAAAATATAAATAGACACTGCGTATGCTGCTTCGTTAGCCAAGGTTCCATAGGCGAATGCTTCGATAGCAGCTGGCGGTTCGCTATTAAGCCAAATTTACACCTTTTCGATCCGATTCAGCGCCGTGGTTGGACACCAATATTCTTTCATTCACATCAAATGCAAGAATTCACACTTTTCCGGTACGGTGTCGTGCTGGAGAAGTGTGAATACTCGCATTTAGATGTATAAAAGCAATATTGGTTTTCGTGCACGGTACTGAACCGACAACCGTCACGGAATCGGATCGGATAGGTGTAAATAGTGCTTTAGCTAGTTTTTTTGTATGTGACTCAGTGTCCAGTGACAACGTATTTGCATACAATTCGCAATGAAGCAAAATAAACTGCGTTACATAGCGGTACTTACCAGGGTGGCCAGATAGAATTCCTTAATATCGGTAGGGTCACTGAAAGTTTATCGGTAGTTATCGGAAGGCCGGGTTGTTGTCCCAAAACGTAGTATTGACATAGAATTGTAAAATACTGACTACACAGATCTCAGACCAAATCCAACCCAAAAAATGAATGTTGAGTAGGATGTGTCCAAAATTAATAAAAATCGGTAGTTTTCGGTAGGAATAACAAAATATCGGTAGTTTTGCCTTGGTCGTCTGTGAATCGGTAGGGAAGACCAAAATCGGTAGGACTACCGATAAATCGGTAGGTCTGGCCACCCTGGTACTTACAGCTGATCAACAACAGTAAATCCAGCTTTTTACGTGTCATAATGACGTTTTGAATTGTTTAGTTCGTAATACGTTTAATTTCTCTTTTTTGACAATAATCGTTAACGCCAGTTTGACAGCAACGCCCAGTTGAGGATGTCGTGCGTTCATTGAATAAACATCCAACGTATTGGACTAACGATGCCTTCCTCTTACTGACCGATTATTGTCAAAAAAAGGGCAATTAAACGTATTACGAACTAAAAAAAATTGATGGTTCGTAAAGAGCTGTATAGAGTACTTGACAATCTATAACTGTATTAGTGTGTTCAACGATTTGTTTTCCTCCACCTATCATAATTTCTGATAGCTGGAGGAAAACAAACCCCCAAGTAGTGTGAGTATAATCAGTTGCATATAACTACAAACAAGTCACGCTGAGACCAAAATTTGGTTTGGTATTTAATATTGGGCAATCCATGAGACGTTTCTGATCGGCTGATTATTTCTTGTTTACTTATTCTGACTTTACTCCGAGGTGTGCGATGTCCGACATTATCGTTGATTCGATCCAACATCAAACGCATCGGACTAACGAAAGTTATTTGTCGGACGAATTTTTCTGTTCGCAGGAGTACACGGAAACGAAAAACTACCTAAAATTGAGTTCCTTTGACTCAATCTCGTGGTATCGTGGGGGAACTTAAAATTAGGTAAACCGTGTTGAAGGTAGTTTCCATTTAACCACGTCAAAAATTACAACTCATTGATAGGTTTTTTATACTCAAATTTAAGTTGAATTTACCTAATTTTGAGTTCACCCCAAACAACTCAAAAGTACCTTCCTCCACGGAAGACCTCGACTGAGTCGAATCTCTCTTTTTGTTTTTGACAACACTAATAAGTGCGAAAGCGACGCACAACTCAAAAGTACGTTAAAAGAACTTATTCTGCAGGTTGTTTTATTTAACCGTGTAGACTTGTTGACAGAACCCACCGCTGAATTGTCAAACAAACGTCTAATGCAGAGTGTATGTAAGGAGAGTGAAGACAACTGTCATGATTATCCGTCAGTGATATTCCAAACGAACAAACGACCTGTCAAAATACATGAATTTGACTCGTTTGGAATGACACTGACAAATAATAATTGTTCCAATTTTGACAGTGTCGTCACTCTCCTTATATGCACTCAGGTCTAATGGATTGCCTAATTGCTAATATTGCTTTGAAAGTTGGATTTTTGATGCACTTCGCTATCACACTTTTTTCACTGTTGCCAAATTAAATGATATGAAATCGACAAAAAATTAACTTTTCGATCAAATAAAAACCATGCTAACCTACCAGATAGTAAAATTAAGAAGTTTGTTTTTGGCACTTTTCAATGTCAAAAATCTATCAGGTCAAAGGAGTTGCACTTTTGATCACACTTTCGATTCATCACACATTCAAATTGCAGTTCTATTTGGTGTGAACTGGGCAATACAAAAATTGTATTCTCTGAGTGAGACTGAAGCCAACATCAGATTCACTGATAAAAATTCACACGACAAAACCATATGAAACATCATTTTCATGTGCATTTCACATTAAAAAGCAACTCAAATGATTTTACTTCGAGCCTCGCATGAAAACCCAGTAAAACGTATTCAACACGGTGTTTCTCATTGTATTTATACAACATGCACATATACGACTGTCTTATCATTGAATGAGGATTGCCATGCTGCTGAGTCGTATAGTATGCACTTTTCGCATTGCTTTCGTGTGAAAAAACATAGTGCATATCTACATGTAAAAAAAAAAAAAGATTTCGCCGACTTTTCTGCCCAACAAATAAGCTGAATAAGTTTTTAATTTGGGAGAATAAACTTAATAACTGCTGTTGAAGCCATTATCCAGCTGAATTGGATGCCTTTAATAGGCATGGATAGAGCTAAGTGATATTCACTTGTAATGAATTTGGAAATCTTAGTGGTAATTGTTTTGATGCTAATGTGATTTTCACACAATGTTCGCCAGACTTCCACATGAAAATCACGTTGTCCACATTCAATTAGATATTTAAATGGCAAACGTGTCCTTTTCGTGTGTTTTACTATTGAGCCAATTGAAGTGATTTCCATATGATGTTAAATTGTTTAGTATTTTCAGTGTTGTTATTGTGCGGACTAAGGGCACAGAATCTCTGATATAAATGATCGCCTTCTCAATAGTTTGTTTACCATTTATCTGACACTGACAGATAAATATTAAACAAATGCATGGGATTGCGAGTCTGGATGCGCCACATCACTTTTTACGCATGCTGTCCGACTTCGCTACCAGCCTCCTGTCATGGAAGGCATCTCTGTACAGCCAGCATCACTGCCATGAAAATCAACAACACTTTTAATGGAAGCATCAAATTCTATTAAATGCTGTATTTGGTTACGAAAAAAGAGATTATAACTACTAGAGGGAGCAAAGCGCTGCTGTTTCCATGTATTCACGGACTGAAACATGGGGTCTCTCTCTAGCATATTGTATCCCATTACTTTGAAATGTGTGTACCCGGGGCAATATGTGTCAAACTAATGGGCCTAGCATATGTAAGAGCGAGATAATTAATTTTCAGTGTTAACAGCGACCTCTAGTAGTTATAATCTCTTTTGTTACGAAGTGTCGACTTTTTATTCGTAATTGTAATTTGTTTATTTGGGGGCTTTAACCAGATAGTCATTCGCCCAATTTTTTTATTCCTATGGTATCTAATCATGCCGCAAGATGCAGAACGTTGTTTGGAATGCTTGATTTTTGTGCATAGCGCCGAAAACAATTGTTTGCATTTTTCATCGCAACTTACCCAAAAAACTTGCACTACGGTCTTTTTCTCTGCGATCATATTACTAACTCGATGGGTATTTTTGCGGAAACGTGTATCAATACAACTGTCAGTTTCCATAGCAACATATATGGTAAACAAACAAATACTGTCGATGTGATTTTGATGAATTAGTTTAATTTATATGTTGACCCAGCATGGACGAGCAAGATTACAAAAGTGTCATAATCTATTATGGACGGGAGAAGATGTATCGGACTATGCATCGTGTGGTCCTTGAGGCAATGGCAAAATATACTGTTGACACCAGTTTCAGATTCTTCAATGGAATCGCTTTAATACTCGAAGGCATAAAACTGCAAGAGGGCATTCGTGAATTGAACCAATTACAAGGCGACAAAGATTTTGGAATGGCCGTTTTACTAAGCCTTATGTATGCACACAAACGTTGTAGAGTGATAGACAAGGAAGAACTAATAAGTTTGGATAGCAATCTCAAGGATGAAAGAAAACGTTTGACTTCATCATCAGCTTATTACGCATCTGTATTTCTATTTCTAACGGGAAAATTCGATAAAGCTCGTGAGTATGCAGAAAAGGCTCAGCGCTTCAATCCCAACAGCTCGGAAATATTAACTATAAGAGGATGGTGTGAACTTTACTTAAATAAAAACAGGCCATCAATAATCTTCGATTTGTTTGATAAAGCTCTCGAGCATGGAATGCATATTGACGCAAATATCGGACAGATTCGTTATCACCAACAAAACAATGATTTTGAAACAGCTATTTCTATCCTAAATCGTCTGTCTGTACGCTATCCGGATTTAATTATTCCGCTTGTTGAAAAAATGAGATGCCATCTTTCTAATTGGAATTACGATAATACAGTGGAAGCTGCAGCAAGGATTCTTAATCTAGAGCCAGTAAATTTAGAAGCTCTTCAAGTGAAAATTTTAATTTTAATGGTTAAAGATAGTAACTGCACAGGTTGTGTTGGTGCTTTGCAGTACTTATTTCAGGCAATGGAAAAACTTGAACCCGGTAATGGCCTTCTTTTCATGCGTGCAGGACAACTGTTTTCTAGAGTTTGTGGTAGAAACACGTCAATTTTGGCTGAAACTTATCAGTTCGTAGATAAAGCCCATAAAGTCAACCCTACTAACCCGGATTTTATAACAGAACTGGGATACCAATGCATATTGAATAAGAGATACAAAGATGCTACGAAATGGTTTAAGTTGGCATCTAAAATAGACGACACCTCTTTGTTTGCTTTATGTGGATTGACTTCGTGTCAGATAATAGAGACTGGAATTTCAGAGCAAGTTGTGCAGCAGATTGAATTTCTTTCTGAAATTCAAGGAGACAACAAAATTCCCATACTTTCGTTCATATCATCTAAAGTGCACGAAAAGGGTAATGAAAAAGCAATACAGCTCTTAATGGAAGCAAGTGAAATTCAATTCAAAAATTTAAGCACTCTTACATATGGTCTAGAGTACCTTAGAGAACTGAACCCTGATTTTCTACTAGAAGTAGTGAAAGAATTGATGAAACATTCTCCCACGGATTATGAGGCTGAAATGGTGTCACTTGACATGCATCCTGTTCTTCGTCATAGTGCAAATATACTAGATGCCATTGTAAAGGCTTGTCCTGGACTTGTAGAAGGACATTACTTACAAGCAAAAGTTCAATTTCTTAGTGGAGAATTGTTATCTGCAGCGGAGACTCTTAAAAAGCTTGTTAATGACATTGACGCAACATATTCGGAGGCTTATTTGCTGATTGCTCGAGTTAATATAAGACAGAAATGTTATACCAAAGCAGCACATAGTTTAGAAATGTGCCTCAGTCGTGATTTTAAAGTACGCGATAATGCAATGTTCCACTTACTTCAGGGCATCGTTTTTAAAAACCAACAGCAATATGAAGACAGTTTGAAAAGTTTATTTACAGCTATGAGCATATGTGGTATTAACCCGAATGGTAATACGCAAAAAAATGCGCTACTGAAGAATTCAAGTGAAGTTACTCTGAATGCCTTTGATGTATTGTCATTGTACTTGGAAACAATAAATACACATGCTCTACTGAACCAACATTCCGAGGCATTGAAACTAATACAAATAATATCATCAGAGTTTGCATCATCACCCGAGAAAGGAAGGGTGGCTGTCGCAATAGCTGATTTCTACATGCAACAAGGAAATTTCACGAAAGCAGTTGACTTACTTAAAAATATATCTTCAAATGACCCGTACTATGTACAAGCAAAAACTAAGATGGCTCACTTATACTTGGTTTACAAAAAAGATCGTTTGGCTTATGCTCAATGTTTTAAAGAGCTGGTTTCTCATAATCCCGGTCCATCAAGTTACTTAATGTTAGGTGATGCATACATGTCTATACAAGAGCCCGATGATGCTATTGAAGCATATAAGCAAGCTCATTGGCAAAACTCAAGGGATATTTCGCTGGCTAGTAAACTAGGAAGAGCCTATGTTAAGACTCATCAATATAAACGAGCAATTTCTTATTACCAGGAAGCTATTACTACTCCGGAAAATTTTTTGCTAAGGTTGGATTTGGCAGAACTTTTTCTAAAATTGAAACAATATTCGAATGCTGAACAAACTCTAGTCGATGAAATCGAGTTGTCCAAGGGGTAATAGCAAAATGTTTATCCAAAACCTTCCATTAGTATAGCCTTTTTTATTTATAGCGAAGCTGAGGACATGTCTAGACTACAAACTAGAACCAAACAATTGCTGCTTTTGGCTAGGATACGCGAAAAAGCTGGATATTTAACATCATCTTTAAACACTCTTAAAGAGGCTAGGGATAATCAGTATAAAATATTGAAACGTATGTTGTTAGATTCGAGTTCCGTACAGCATGAACAAAACAAAACTTTGGTTAGGTATGTTTTATTTGCTGCTTTGTTAGATAGACGGGGAAATATTTTTCATGTTTTTGCAGAATCTGTGTTTTAATGGCAGAACAATCTATTGCACTACGAGATAATGATCAGGCAATTCATCATTACAAAGAAGCTTTGAAATTAACACCCGATGATACAAGTTTACTTGCTGCATTGGCTCGTTCATATATGCAGGTGAATAATATGGACCAATGTCAAGCGATATGTGCTGAAATTTTACAGCATGACTCGAACAATGAAGCTGCTTCTGTAATGATGGCTGACTTATCCTTTAGACGGGTGAGTGATGTTACACTAGTAAGAGTATGTAGTATTTAAGTGTTACCAATTACTTTTCTTTGTACAGATGAACTTTGAGAATGCGGCGTATCATTTTTCTCAACTCTTGATATCTCAACCCAATTATTGGACTGCGTTAGCTAGATTAATAGAAGTGATGCGACGATCTGGAACATTACACGATATTCAGCCATTTCTTCATCGAGCTGAGGAAGTGTGTCTTCGGCCAGATTTTGAAGCTGGTTTGAGTTACTGCAAAGGTCTCAATGATTGGTATAGCGGAAACCCAAATAGTGCTTTAAGATTTTTCAACAATTGTCGCAAGGATCCTGAATGGGGCCAACAAGCTATATATAATATGATAGAAATATGTTTGAACCCAGATGGCGATTTGCCTAATGAAGGAGTTATTGATATAGGAGCAGATGATTTGGAAATAAAAGATTCTCGTGCAATGGCATTGAGAACGGCTGAACGATTACTGAAAGAATTAAAACCTCGACCAGGCGTTATTGACAATGAAGCACTCAATCATCGATTGTTGCAAAATTTCCATGCGCTTGCTTCCCGGAACAAGACCAGCATAGATCGAGCGCTACAAGATTTTACATCAATTGCATCACAAGAAGAATACAAGGAACACGTAGGTGCTGTGTACGGCATAGCATCAACTTATGTGATCTTGAAGCAATCACAGCGAGCTAAGAATCAACTGAAAAGAATTGCTAGAAACAATTGGACATTTGAAGAAGCAGATTATCTTGAGAAATCTTGGTTACTGTTGGCAGACTTATACTTGCAAGCAGGAAAATTCGAAATGGCTACAGATCTACTGACACGTGTGTTAGAGCACAATAAATCGTGTACAAAAGCATACGAGCTTCTAGGGTTGATATCGGAAAAGGAACAGAACTATCGAACTGCAGCGATGCATTATGATTGTGCCTGGAACTTTAGTGCTAAATCAAAATCAAACATTGCATATAAGCTAGCATTGAACTATATGAAAATAAAACGTTTTGCTGATGCGATCGATATTTGTCAGCAGGTCTTGAAAATACACCCCGATTATCCATCGATAAAAAAGGATATTCTTGATAAGTGCAGAAATAATTTGAAAAATTGAAGTATTCAGCTAAGTATAATTTGAAGAAAATAAATTTAGGATGAATTCTATGTCTCATGACTTTATTTAGTTTATTTATATTTATATATTATAATTACTTTTTACGATGCATTTTTCATTTTAATCCGAAACATGTTTTAAAACTATAAATCGAGATACATCACTTGAGTGGCTGAAATTGCTCCACAAAAACTTAAGAATGCTGCCACACTAACCACTGCTGTAGTTGTTCCAGTCCACGAAACAATTGACCCCATACATATTGATAAAATGAACTGGGCTAAAAATACCATGCTACTAACAATAGCTACATCAGTTCCAAGCCCTCTGACGACCTTTTCCTGTTGATCATGATCTGAAGCGTAATTTGCAAACTGAAAATGCGGAACGTTTATAAGGACAGCCTTAAGAATTTCCTAATCCTAATACTTACGATTCCTTCGGAATGATAGTGTGCTATTAACAAATATGGCATTGTAAATAATGTTGAATACATTACACCAGCAGTCCAGCTAAACATGATAACACCAACTCGATTTTTCGTCAAAGCCATCAACGTCATCCCGGTGCAGTAAAAAAGTAAACCACCTACATAAACCTTGCGTGCTTTGAATCTTTTTATGAGTTTTTCGATCACCAAAGAGTAACATGCACATGACAAAGAGTACATTGCCATTCCCCAGCATCCAAAGCGCACACCTGCTTCGTAGCGCAAATATTCGTCAGAACCTTCGATCGCCTTAAAGAAAGATAGAAGTGTAGATTTTTTTTTATATTTGATTGTTTAAAATACCTTAGGGTTGCCACGAAAAACCGATTCACCGACAAAATCGGTAAAGTAAAGTGAATAACACACATGTGCCATCCAACAGAACAGGTTAGTGAGACATACCATCCGCAGAGAATATGGCATAAAGAGGATAGATCTAAGGTACGTTTCCAGAGTTATCGTGTTCTTGGGTGGAACGGTGTTCGTTTCAGTATTCCCAGCTTCGTCATCATCATGGGTGAATGAAGTTTCGGCACAATTTTCTCCTGGTAAGGTATCGTAATCTTGTTTAAATCCAGTATTGGTAGCTGTTACAGTTCTTTGAGGTTTGCTTACATTCGAATGAGTTCTTTCCTCTTCAACAGAGCCATAGTTTGTTGTTTCGGGATTTTCGAGAGAATCTTCTTCATGGCTCGGCTTTTTTAGATGTGACAAATCCTGTTTCTCTATTTCTTCTTCCAATATCCAAAGTGGTATTTCGTTGAAACTGGTAATAGTGCAACCAACACAGACAATAAATATGATTGTAATTAGTGAGAACACTGCCCTCACATGCCCACCGAAAGCTTTTCCTAAAGCTGTTGCATCCCAATTAAATCCTCCCAAAGAGTATCCCATAAATCCACCCAGTCCGGCCATTACTGTGAAGGTTGATAGTCCACGTGCATGGTCCTCGGGAATGGTGACATCCAGCAAATATGCTCTAGAAGGACTTTGGCATGCATCGGCATCGAAATCAAGTAGTACTGTGCCAAGTATTGTAAAAAATATTCCCCATGGATGACTTGTTCTTACACTTGACTCATCTGACGTAATTGCGGTTTGGTAAATCGTTTCTTGGGCTGTTGAACGATGTGCCAGAATGCTTTGAGTTGATTGTAGAGTTCTGTTTGAAGATGGGTTCATATCTCCAAATGCATATCCGAGATCTTCTCCGTTTGGAACAAGCATTAATCCTAGCAATACGCCTATTGATAAGAACCAGATGAAAGGCCTTCGCCTTCCGAATTTACTCCTACAGCGATCACTCAATGACCCAAGTAGAGGCGTTAGAAAAAATCCTACTAGTGGAGATAAGCACCATACTAAGGTCATATGGCGATGTTGAACTCCAATTTTCAACAGCGTTGGTGAAACAAAGGCAGTTTCAGCGGCGTATGAAAATTCTATGCCCATTACAGCGGCTGAAACTCGAATTAGTTCCAAGGGAGTTTTTTTGCTAGAATCAGAAAAAAAATTATTTCCAATATTTATTTTATGAAAGCGTATATGATATTTTTACGATACAAAATTGTGCAACGTGAAGGTGATAAAAATTTAAAGAGTATTTTTATTCCTTCCAAACATTTTTAGTGGTTTCAAACCCTATCCCACGTTTCAAATAAATTGTAATTTAATAAAGAATCGGAGTAGATAAAATAAGAATTTGCGGGCAATGTATATTTTGAAACATTATGTGTAAAAAATGGAATTGCCCTGCAAATAAAATAAAATCCCTCGACATAAATTTCCTACATTAATTCAATCAAAGCAGTTCAAATCCTACATACCGATATATATGTGAAAAATCTACATTTTCCTCGCCCCATGATGCGTTTGTGTTCAGATTCGCCTGTTGCTCATTCGATGGCTTAACGATATTTCTTATGTACTGAGCAAGCCCACCCGGCCGTTCTTCTCTCCAAACAGCTTGTTTCGCGCGTATTGCATCTTTGAAATCATGAAACCTTCCAGCCAACCCTTGATATTCGTGTAACTTTTCCATGTTTTAAATTGAAAATTAATATACAGTAATTCCTTGGCTTTTGTATTTAGGGTTCGGCTTTGTTGAGCATCAAGATAGACGTACGAACAACGGTACGTTTGCTAACATGAGAAATTAGTGAAAAGTTTTCCTTTTACACTGTAACTACTCTTGACATCGAGCTTCAAAACAAAAACTACTTCATCTGTACCGTTTGTGGTTAGAGTATTTCACTATACCCATCGTTTTCAATAACATTTTAATTCAGCATTTAAACAAGTATTAGTACTTATCAAAATAACATAATCAAGTTCAATTTTAATTTTTAAATAAGACGATTTCTCAACTCACTAATTAGATTAAAGACACCCTATTTTCTAGAAACAAAATATGAATTGAAATTACTTCTTCTTTGTTAACTATCAATTTAAATAGACTAGGCCTACAAACATTAATATATGTAAACACTTTATAGAATTATTGTTTCACATTGAAATCACTGATTCCCTAAAACTAACTTCTTCTATGAATGCGTGATGACTGCTCGGGGCGCCAGCTGAAATTCTAATGCTCTTACTCTGCTTTGAATTGAAAACTGCACGTATAAATAACACAACCTAGAGAGCAGAGACTCTAGTTCACAACTATGTTTCTTGTCTCTTTTTTTACTTTTGCTGGTAGGGTTGTTCATTTTTATATAACATTAGATGGGAGCTGTTCGAATAAAATTTCTATTATATACAAAAAGGGGCTTGATTGATATTCGTCTTTTCGTATAAGTCCTACAAACTACAGCAATAAGCCACTATTTTGACATTATGTTTTCTTGATTGTAAAAGACAGCTTTAAAATATTAATTTTACTTTGCTCACTTTAAAACTTGAGAACGAGACTTTTTATAAAACACACGCTCAAAAGCTACGCACAAGACTTGTTTTATATTTTTACCCATTTCGTCAAATTGAATGCTTTTAAATCCCGATCTTGATGTAAGTAGTAGACACGTACGGAAATCACCGTTTTTACTTTCCAAAAATTAATATACGGTCGTAATTCTTTTAATTTGTTTATTTTTAAACAATGTTAACGATTCCTGTGGTGAAAGATCCACTGCCGCGGAAAATATTCTCGGCACGCACTGGTAAATTTTGATGCGCACACAAAAAGGTTTTTAAAGTTGCATAGTAAATTAATAAAAGCTCTGTTAAGCTCATGTAAAATAAATAAAAAAATAAATAAATGATTACATGATTCTTTGAAATATGATGTTGATGTTATCGTTGTTGTCGGATAAGTGGTAATAAATTTGACGCGTAGAGGTGAATGACCCTAAGGTTGAAACCTCTATAATCAACAATATAAATAAGAGTTTGACGCGTTCTTCTCATTAAAACCAGGAAGTGGTTTAACGAGTACGAAATAAATGATTTAAGAAAAATTCTCCAACTAGACTTTGCCATTCTGAAAATTATAGTTTCTGTCTTGGACCAACCAGTGAGTATCAATTATGCGACTTCTTCCATCTGCTAGTTCCAAGTGTCTAAGTAAGTACTGTTAATCTCAAGGAGGACGCAAAAGTTGAAATGCAGCATCTGCCACGCGACTATTTCACATTTATTGATACCAATTTATACTCATTTGGTCGATTGTAAACCGAATAATGAGCGAAAAAATGCGTACTTTGCCTAAAAGGATAAAAATGGCACAAGCATATCATAGCATAGCAAAAACGAGGGCACTAACCAAGGGAGGCTGACATAATGAATTTTTTTGTTCATTGCACACCTGACCATGTCCTTATGGTCGCTAGAGGGAAGGAAAAGTTATGGGGTTTTCGTTTTTGACAGTGCACTGCACTGGTGTAGTCGGTGCTACACTTATTCAAACTTTAGTGTAATCAGTCTATCTCTTTTTTTTGCACTATACCGGTGAAGCACCAAGTAAAAACGTAAACGTTATTAGTTGAATACTTACTTACTTACTTACTTATCCACGCAACCTCCATAGGTATTACGGATGTTACATTTTGTTAGTTGCGAAGGACAATGGGGTGTGGATTTGGGATGATTCATGTGCGTATATAGTGTATTTATTTGATTTTCATATATTGATGTATTATACTGGGTGAGTCTTTCCTGAGCATATTTTTCTTATCTTAGAGATCCAAAATATGCAAAAATTATTTTTTTTTCAAACTTTGCGCTGTCATATTCCCCTAAGGGAAATTTATACTAAATAATCAAAAAGGGTTATGAGGCTTTGTCTAGGGACTAAAGAAGAATATTTGAAGAGCTTCGGTTTATTAAAAAAAGAAAAAAATGTATGTGCCGATTTTCTCAATGTCCCCGTCTATCATCCCAAAATTCACCAAGGGCCTGATAAAAACCGGGGTTCACTGTATATGAATATTCTATTCTAATAATCAATTGGGACTCTCTGCCAATTTTTAGCCTGAATTGCTAACGATGTGAACATCAAGAATTCGTCAGACTTCTACAATTGACCCCTCTTGACACTAGTTTGGCCTTATCAAGCCGTAACATGGGTGGCATTGTGAGTCACTGTCGAATAGGGGTTGAGAACAGTTTGAAACAACATCTATCGAGGCACCATGTCTTGGACCGCCATCGAGCCTAGTTTTCATACCTTATTTAACTAGACTCAATGTTTTCCATTCAACCACATAGAAGGATAAAAAATGGCACAACAACATATACACTCTCTGTATAATATATACTCGAGCCTCCCGCAACTTGACGTTTAGCCTAAGTTGCATGAAACCACCGTGTTTCGAATGATGTCGCCACCATAGAACGCCGTCCACAAATTGCGATACTGTAAATTTCTATGCGAGAAAATAATTCCGTGACGTCTTTTACGAACTTGTTTTCTTTATTTACATTCGGAAGCGGTAATCAAGATGATCATTTCAAAACAGCGTAATAATTTAATATCAATATAAACAAGTTAATTCGTCATTTTGGAGTTTCATAAAAGGATTACAAATTGTGCCGAATGTAAAATGCATGATTTGATTTGAGTGCGCTTCTAGTGTGAACTTTTTCTTCTCCCGTCGCCCTTGAAATATCTTTCGCATATAACAATTCTCGAAAGTTTGTCGTTAATCTTAAATACATTTAGTTTTGTGATTATCATTTTTCACTTCGTATTTAACAAAGGCGGGATTGACTTCGATTGTTTATTTCTGACAGCATGCGACATTTACGGTGCAAAGGTTTCCACAAAATTCAGAACTGATGACAGCTCATTTTCTATCGGAGAGGGAGAAAAACAGTCCAGTATCATTGTGTGTGTTGTTTACATTGCAATGCAAATATTACTACCTAATATCTTAAAACTAAATGAAGATGCTCACTAACTAGCATAAGCGCCGCTTGTTTGTATGCTGATGATTCCAAAAAATCATGAATCATTTAAAAATAATGCATCGGAATGAAGATGCATTATTTTTAAAATAAAACAACACCAAACCCAAAAAGTCTTCAAAAATGAATTGACCGAAAGGAAAAAAAATCTGACCAAGAAAATTTTCACTGTGAAAAGGTTTACGCTTTTTTTAGAAATTGCTCTTGAATAAAGATTGATCCGCCATTTTAGACCCACAGACCCAAAAAAAGTGGTTTCAACGATTTGTATAGGAGCTGTCAAGTTGTTCCCCCTCTGTATATACTTTAAATTTTTAAGCAACTTGGTCCAACATTGAATTGATAATACAGCATATGTCATCTTCTATGCCGATCGAAGAGAATTGATTTCTTGTTTTGTTGATTTTGGTCGAAAGATTCGACTTAGTGTGCATTTACTCAATCAAGACTAATATGATCAAAGTTAGGTTGTCAATCAACAACCGGCAATAATTTCTCTTCGGTGTACTGAGCTAGCATTAACAATGACAATATATACTAAGACAAACTTTTACTAAAAAGTAACGAAATGGAACTCTGTATCTAAATGAATTAAAAATATATCAATTAAGTTTTTTAAACTTCACGTATTAAAGATTTGCAGCCGCATAGATAAGAATAAAATTAGTTGGCGGAAATATGTGTACATCTTTTGTGTCTAGTTCTTATCATTAAATTGTGTCCTCAATATTGATTGAGACACAGAGATGTCAACTATTCGCTGTTGGTAGCCGTAGCGAAATCTGGTCTCATGAGAATTAATTAAATCGAAGCTGCCGCATTGACGTGGAACAGGGAAAGCAATTACATTTGTGTTTGGTATTTGTCTGGCAGATACTTTGAAAACAGTTATAAGCATCTACTGTCAGAACTAGTCTTTAAATAAAATACCAATAATGCCAAATTTAACAGATGTTTCCACTTAGATGAATAAGTGGTATCACAAGTTTAGAAAAAAACTCGAAATAGGATTATGTGCTTGAGGAAATGATGATCAGATATTCTAACAGACAGAAAATCGATAGAAAAAAGCGAAATGATAAAGTGATGAGACGTAACCCACGAGAGATGGTTGGTGTGTTGATAGTCTTACAAATGTGCATAATATTCAGACTGCACATTTTTGGCTAACTAGAAATAACAGATTGATACTTTAATACATTTTTCATTCAAGAAACATTTTGATGGATTATTTATGTATGTGCAACCCTTACATGTGCCGGGTAAGAGAAATACTGTCGTAAAAACTTATAATATGCATATAATTGATAAGGGCGATTTTATTGGAAGATTTGATATTCATTTTCATTGAGCAAGAAAAAAGCGAAATGATAAAGTGATGAGACGTAACCCACGAGAGATGGTTGGTGTGTTGATAGTCTTACAAATGTGCATAATATTCAGACTGCACATTTTTGGCTAACTAGAAATAACAGATTGATACTTTAATACATTTTTCATTCAAGAAACATTTTGATGGATTATTTATGTATTTGCAACCCTTACATGTGCCGGGTAAGAGAAATACTGTCGTAAAAACTTATAATATGCATATAATTGATAAGGGCGATTTTATTGGAAGATTTGATATTCATTTTCATTGAGCAATTGCATGCCAAATTTGTAAATCAGTTGGTACGATCCTATCAGGGGTATATTTGTATATATATTTGAAACGTCGTCTTTGAACCCTATTTGATTTTGATGATATTTGACACATGTCTTCAATATGCAAAAGAGATATTTTTATTGGTCTAAATACCCAGATATGATGCTGGTATAGAGATGCGCGAAGACTGAATCCAAAATACGAAAAGCGAAATTTTATATATAATTTATATAGCATTACATAATATTTGTTATACAAACTGGCTGACTAGTTTTATCTTTCTCATTTTAAATTTTGTTTGCCTTTTTTTATAAGTTATTCACGTTTCTCCATCAACAATTAAACATTTTTCATAAAAAATATAAAAATGAGTAATTGTGATGTAGGTGTACGTGTGATCGCATCGTGGGAAAACCATCAATAAAAACGTATTTTTACCACCAACTTCAAATATATTTTTGAAATTTACACTACTTGCAAGGAAATTTCCTTTTGAATCAAAATGCTCTGTGAACCATTTGGTGAAATTTTGAACTTTTAGTTAAAATCTGACACTTCGAAAGTTATTTGCAAAATAACCCTACTCTGGAGCATGATTAAAATTGACAGAGCGATAGATTTGACAGCTCGAGGGTTAAAATTTTGCCCATGACGCAGAATAAAAAGGAAACATTTTCTGTGCCTAATTGAGGTTGTCAATATTTTTCAATACAAAATTAAGGGATAAAGATGGAAACGATAACGTGTTGTGTTAAGATTTGTTTGGGTTATTTCATGATGTGGACGTTTACTTTTCGAGGCTATGACTGTCATACTTAATGTAATAAGAAAAAAAAACTAATTTTAAAATATCGACAAATGTTCACACCTCTATCAACTTGTGGTCATCGCAGCTGTCAATTTTAACTAACAAACCAACATATCAACTTTTGAAATGGTTCGCTCTCTCGGTTAAATTTTTCCATTCAAGAGAAAATAACTTTCGAACTGTCAAATTTTAACTAAAGGTTTAAAAATCGCTAAATGGTTCACAACCTAAATCAGAAAGGGTAATGTCACCACAAATGTATCAAACCAACATTTTTAATACTTGTACCATCTTAAGAATCAATCATTTATGTTCTGCTATTCTGATTCAGCTCCAAATAAGATATAGGACGCTGGTCTAACAAAATGGGTAGTGTGAAAATAGACTCAGCACCCTGTCCTACAATTGGACATGTTATATTCAAGTGCAAGTTTAAGGATTCTTGACGCTCGCGCAAATAAAATGTAGGCACTGCTCGTTCAAACAAAACAAGAACGGGTGTCATGACGACATGTCTCACTGTAGTTATGGCGCATCAAGATAAAGGAAAGAAATAAACATAGGATGCTACAAACTTGATTGGCAATGATGTTACGGTAGTTGTTTTATTTCGGCTTGTGTAAAAGACTAGCCAACCATTTTTACAGCACTAAATAATAATGCACTAACAAATCCTTGTATACAGATTATAAATGAATAGTTTATTAGTATGATAAACAATACACAAAACAAATCTGAGACCAAGATACCTGTGTAGTAGCAAGTGCATACGTGGGAATAGTTTCTAATTTTAAAAGTATTTTGTTATATGCTTCAGTTTTAAAGGCGCGCTCGGTGAAAGCGGATGCGATCGCAAATATAGCATTTCGAGACGTTCTGAGAACAACTAAACAAAAAGCCAATTCAACTACAATTTAGTAATCATAGCGAATTTTATTTTTAAAGAACGTGAAAGTCAAGTGCGCAGTTTGCAGCCGTGACTGATCATCAAACACCAAAAACGTTAAGTGCTGAGGTTTTTATTTGATATGGACCGTATTCAGTATATGGTTCAGTTACTGAACTGTTTATAAAACATGCGGTGTGATAAGTGAAACATAAATTGCTAATTAGCTCTGTTGGGAGCGTGAACATTTGTATAGCTACACTAGGTGTTAGTCAGAGTTACATGTATTCCTTATATAACAATTCAATTAAGATTGGAAAAATAGTTTGCTCAAGTTTTGTTTACTGTGCCAAAATGTTTAAGAAAAAATAAATCTTTCAAGGTAAATCCTTTTAATTAACTACAATATTACAATAGTAATCCATTTCATATATTCTGATTATCAATCATTTTGGACACCTACATTAATAGTAATTCAGTTCGAAAAAGTGTCGTCTTTTGAAAGTGGTACTGGTAATGATGTAATGTAAGGTGAAACTTTTAGTTAAGTACACGTCATTGGAGACTTTATCTGTTAAATGATAAATGCCACTAGAACGCAAAAGACAGACTATACATATACTGATTTTGTGTATTTAGTGGATAATTTACATTGTTCCAGGCAATACAAGAGGAAATATCAGCAGTAAGACTGAGCGTTCCGGTTAATTGAAGAAACACGATTTATTAAGGATTTTCCCGTATTGCTTGGTGGTAACAATTATCTAAAGTTATAGTTGGTCTACCGATATTTATCAAGCACGGATAAAAAAATAAATAATAAATATGGGTAAGAATTCTAAAACAATCTGATATTTTTTAACTAATTTGTTTTAATTTTTCCGGTAGGGTTGGATTTTATTCAAGGAGGCAGTGCCGATTACGAAAATGCGCTTATTCTAACCGGTTTCGGAAAATTTCACTACTATCTGCTGACAATATGTGGATTAATTTACGCAAATACAGCGGTCGGCATAACAATTATTTCTTTCGTCCTACCGTCGGCGACGTGTGATTTTCAGATGACTTCGGAAGATAAAGGGTGGTTAACAGCTGCTCCGATGTTAGGTATGTTGATATGTTTCCTGAAATATGAGAAAATATTTAATAAATCAGAGATAGAATAAAAACCACATAAGCATATTGTTACCGATTTGAAGCAAAATTTGGTGATGTCCAATTTTTTATTTAGTCTATATGGAATCATTTCAGGGATGGTAATCGGCTCATATTTTTGGGGCTGTTTAGCCGATACAAAAGGAAGACGAGTTGTTTTAATCGCCGCCTTGTTACTCGATGGGATCGCAGGTCTTTTATCATCACTATCTCCAATGTTTGGACTCTTCATGATGCTAAGATTTATTAACGGTTTTGCGTAGGTATTACTAGATGTAGTTTAAGTATTTTTGAAAAATAGATATGATCTTTCCGTGCTAATGTTGCTTTATGTATGTAGTATTACAGGAGCAATGGGAATATGTTTCCCATATTTAGGAGAATTTCAACCCACCAAATATCGAGAAAAGGTAAATCACAAATTAAACATTTAAATTACTGTTACTTAACCTGCATTTCCTTAGGTTCTTTGCTGGATGGAAATGTTTTGGACGGCTGGTATGGTAGCATTTTGTACTTTATCTTGTTGATAAGAAAAAAAACCTTCGTATTATAATTCAAGGAATCATTCTCCTGCCTCTCATCGCTTGGGCGTTAATACCACTGACGTTTCAGATTAAATATGAATGGACTATTGACAACGAGATATTTAAGTGGGCATTCAGTAGTTGGAATTTATTTGTTGCAATATGTTCCATTCCCAGGTAAATAATGTTTCTCATATTTATTAGAACCAATTCTACTGTTATTGTTATACTAATTTTACTTTTGACAACTCTCTTTCCAGTCTCATTCTTGGTTCAACTCTGTGTTTGTTTCCAGAAAGTCCTAAATTTTTAATTGAGTGCGGAGAAACCGAGTTAGCACTAGAAATTCTGAATGAGATATATGAAAAAAATTCCGGCCGCGATCGATCGGAATACCCTGTAAGGAAACTATGAATGCTATTTAAGTTAACAAGTAGTGTTTACTTTTTTGTTTCTAATTTATTTCATAGATAAAAAGCTTGAAAGGAAATGATAAAGTCAACAACATAATGGAAATACATAACCGATCCAAACGAACATTGAGTATGAGAAAGCCAAATCATCTAAAAATTTTATTTAGTGAAATTTGGGACCAAACAAAAGCGTTATGTAAATCTCCTCATCTAAAAAACACTATTCTAACGTGTATTATTCAATTTGGAATTACAAGTAGTTACTATACATTGATGATTTGGTTTCCGGAATTATTCGATCGATTTGAGCATTATGAAACTCGTTTTCCCGATACATCGGCCTCCGTATGTGACGTATCTTCAATCGTGCTAGGTGACATCAACGGCACGCTTGTGGATGATTTCTGTGGGGGATCAATAGACACTAGTGTTTTCTTGCATACTGTTATCATTGGAATAGCATGCATCCCCACAAGTTTCTGGCTGCCAATATGTGTCCATCGCCTAGGCGCAAAGTTTTTCCTAGGTAATGAAAATCATTTTTTGATATGTTATTATTACAACTTTGATATCGTTTTCGTTTTTTAGTTTCTAGTCTTCTGCTGGCAGGGGCTGTCACCGTTGGGCTTTTCTTTGTCGTAAACTCAAGACAAAATTTGATTTTGTCGTGCGCATTTGAAGCACTTACTTCTATGGCTATTAGTACAGTGTATTGCGTAATGGTTGACTTATTTCCAACTAATTTGAGGTACATATAAATATACACAAATGGTAATGATTATATAAGAGGCATTTTTTCCAATTCCAGGGTTATGGCTGCTGCTTTATCGTTAACGTTTGGTCGTGGTGGAGCTTTAGTCGGTAATCTACTTTTCGGGTATCTCATCGACCTAAACTGTATCGTACCGATTGTAACCTTTTCTGTGATGCTCTTTGGTAAGAATGCTACTGATTGATTGATTCTATGCCGTTTAATTGTCTTTTCTTATTGCTTTTGTTATAGTTAGTGGCACACTATGTTTATTCTTACCGAACACTGGAAGCGAGGCTTTGGAATAAAAAAGAGAACAAGCTTAGTCGATTGTCTAAATAGAGAATTTGTAAAAATAGTGCGAAATTGTATGGTTTCATGTTAAGTTGGGTGTCAAATTTAGTTATTTTAAGGACATATTTCGTATAGTTTCAGTGAGTGTAAAATAATAAAATAATACTAGTGAATAAAAACATTTATTGGTATTTACATTATTGCAAATATAGCTTTTCGTTGCACTTGTCAGTCATTTTCGCCACATTAAAATTTAGAAGAGATGCTTGAGCCAATGTTGAAGACATGAAGGGAAAATTTGCGTTGATATACTGTGTAGTAAATAAAGATTGTCGGTGAGCTATTTTCAATCTAGAAGTTAGTTGTTTTTTCCACTTAGTCCGTCGGTTTTGAAACCATGTTTTGATCTGTACTTCGGTCAGGTTTAAATACTTTGATAATTCGAGGCGTTTGCTGACGGACAAATATTTGTCCTGCTTGAATTCGCTTTCTAGCCTTTTAAGAGAGAAAAAAGTTTTTGTTTTCATTGATGATGCATGATAAACTATCAAACCTTTCTAACTGTTTGGCGCTGTATGCTTGTCGAGGTTTACGATCAGTTCCTTGCCTTCGTCGTTTAACTCCAACCTTATAACCTGAAAATAAAAATACAATAATTTCATATTTTTTTCTTAATCACAAATTTGCTGTACGTAATTATTTATTCATCTGGATCCAATTTTTTTTATTGTTTCTCTGTTCAGCATATCTTATTCAACAATCATACAAAATGCTATAAGAAAATGAGCGGAGCTCCAAGTCATAGATTGCGATAAGAAATTGTGCCGTAGTTTTTATAAAGTAAATACTGTGAGTTCGAGCTTCAACCAGTAAGAATTTTTATTGCCTTTTGGATCAGGGGACGTCCATATACCACGTGGACAATTTAGGGGAGGGTGAGGGTCACGAGAAAGTCCACGCTTGTCCATGGGGATGGGGGTGGGGGTATCGGAAATATCCACGTGGATTAATCATTACATTTTTGTCTTTAATAAAATTTAATCAAGAAAAAAATTTGTATTGTCATTGGTGTGGAGGCTTACCTTCAATTTTTTTTCAAGATTTTGAAATAGTCAAAGTGCCTATAACAGCATAGTGAGGGACAGTAACTCTCATTAAAAAAAAAATCAGAGGAAATCGAGCGAAATAAAATCCGGGAAAAAATTCCTGTCTGAATCATTTGAATCAATATTCTGTGACTCGGTCAAATACCACTAATTTTACATATGAAAGCTTGTGGTCAAAATTACAATTCAAGAATTCATAGGATAGGTTATTAAGATTAATCTTTAAAACGTAAATATAAAAGATCATAATTTCGTTCCAAAATGATATATTTCCATGAAATTTTCTCAAAAGACGAAAGAAGTGTATGATATTCTGTGGATGAAGTTTAAACGATTTTCATTCCCTTCTTCGCCTTAGTAATCTAACACAAATTAAACTTTTTAAAAAACCCCTTTTTATGAAATTGCCCAAAAAATGGAAAGTCCACGTGGACATCGAAGAGAGGAGACCAGGGGTACGGAAATTGCCCATGCTTGTCCACGGAGGGGAAGGAGGAGGTTTAAAATTAAGGTTTTTTTGTCCACGTGGTATATGAACGCCCCGCTTAGCGCTAACTCAGAAATAGACCTGTACACTAAGAAGCAGGCGCGAAGATGAAAGAACAGTGACAAGTTGTTTTTCAGTAAGAACCAACATTTTTAGAAAAGAAATTCAGAGCTTACATTAATAAGGCTGCTATATTCAAACGACTTTTGCGAAGAACACAGTTGTTTGATCCCGAGATTTAGAGCCCCGATCACCATAGTATATTGATTTATTTTAAACAGAGGGGCGAATCTAGAGGGAGGTCCTGGGGGTGGGGGTCTGGACCCCTCCGAAATATTCAATTTGTTAAGGAGGGGGGGGGGGGGTTAAAGGTTTCAGCGTGAAAAATTTGTTGGTGATTTTTTTTAGAAATTTAGGTGAAACGAATTAATCATTTCAGTAACATTCTGTAATTTTTCTATGCAAAAATAACGACAAACGACTCGGTGTCGAAGCTTTTTGTAGAACGTCTCTGGAAAAACACGATTTGCGGTGTTATATGCCATTCAAAAACGACTTAACCGATTTATTTCTTCTTTATTTTTTATTTTTATTTGCATACACATTCTCTGTATAAAATACCTAACCCCTGCGTTGAGTTTTCGCGATAATTTTTCAATTAGGGTGGTTTTTTACTCATGTGAAACAAAAAGTGCTTTTTTCACGAAAAATTCCTCCATTTTCTGAGTAAAAAATCCCCTGGTTGAAAAATTATATCACAAACTCAACGTAGGGGGCACGGGCGAATGGCCATTGGGTTAAAGCCTCCAATAAGCAAATTACAATTACAATCAACGTAAGGGCTAGGAATTTTATACATAGAATGTGTGTGTTGAAAGTTGAAATAAATCGATTAAGTAGGTGTTGAAGTTTTTAATTTTAAATTTGTTTCAAATTATTATTTTTGTAATGTTAAGCGCCATTTGGCAGAAGGACTAAACTGTGTTCTTCGCCATCTTTTTTAAAGTGTGCACTCCCTTAGAGGAGATCTTCTGCAATATTGGTTTAACTTCTACACCTCAACACAGGTCCTCGCTGCTAATCTGACAGCGACCCAGAGTTACGTACTACACGAGTAACGTATTACGAATTGTGCATTTCGTTCCAAAATTGGAATTCAGGCGCCCCCAACATATTTCTCTGTTTCAATATATGAAAAGTGTAATTTGTTTAGAATAAATTCATTCAAATGTCAAACTTAGAAGCTGTATTAAAATAACCATAGTGATAGTTGTGATTACATGGATGTGACCAATGTTTTATTCTTTATCGTTTGAAATGATACGGTCTCTTTGTTAAAAAAATAGATGAACGACAATACGTCGTTAAAATCAACTTGGAATTCAAACTGTTGGAAAAACTACTCGAGTAAATTATATTACAGAAGCTGTAGTGATTACATCAATACATGAAATTAATTATTTCAATATTCTTTGTGAAAAAAAATGATACATATATCCATCACTAGTAGATTTACTTAGCACATTATTAACCGTTTAGCCGTGGACTCTTGATTTTACAAATGTGCATCATTGGAATGTGTGCCAAATGTTTTGACGTTCATAACCTTTGTATTTTTTTTATTTCATTCGGTTTTAATTATATTCTGTAAGCAATAACTCGACGAAATGCGAAACTTTCGCGAGAGTGACAATAGCCTTTCTTGTTTCATTTATAGAGATACTCCTCGCCATTCGCCTTGGGAATCGAACCCAGGTGAGCTGCGTGCAAGGCAATCAACGTGCCAACTACGCTATGCCCACTCATAATGACAAAACTTATGTTAATGACATTGCAGGGCTTACCTCCAGTCATGCCTGTTTATTGATAAATTTAATGAATTATCGATTCTGCTACTAATATAAATAGTATAAAACATTGTATAGCATACTTCTCGTTTAGGATATCGTTGCAGATTATTAATTTATTTGCACACTTTGATTACCTGTAAATATGAAAATTTTACGTTTTCCGGATCCTTACTTCTTTAAATTTTGGATCCTCACTTCTTTAAATGCAAAAGAAAATTCGTTCTTGCGTTCCAGCGAGCATTTCGTTTAACATTAAATCCACTCACATATGATCTAACAAAAGTGTACATTTTTGTTTCAAATTAAATGTGTTTACGATTGGAGTTCTTCTAGATGACAAGCGTGACCTAACTCTAACCATGCAAATCACAATTTCTAATATGGTAACAATATAATAGTGTTTATGTGTTTTTAGTTTTACTTAATATTCTAATTATAATTTGTTTATTTGCGGGTTTTAACCTAATGGTCATTCACCCGTGTTCATATTGTTTTTTTTTATAAAGGAGATTACATGGTGTGCAGTTTTTGAACAACTTTGTTGAAATCAAGTATATGTGGGGTTTTTTCTTCGTTCTACTAAGTGCAGCGCGAACGTACAGTTTTAGTTTGATTATTTATTTGGTTTGCAATAAAATATTTTTGTGACATCTTTTTAGTAGCTTTTCGAGTTTTTTGATTATAGAAATTTTGATATTATCAGTATATCAGTCCGCTAAATAGCTCAAAAATAATCAAAGTGGAAAAGCTCATTATCTAAAATAGTTAATATGGCATTTTTCGAAAAAAAAAGTAAAATTAATTGGGATAAATAAAACAGCTCAAAATTATTCATTCAACAGCAACAATTTCGTGTAGATTTGGCGAAACAAATATTTATTATTTTTAAAAAACTGATCAGTCAACTATAGTGGAATTTTTGTAATGTGAAACTAGTAGTAGGGGAGACCGGGGTTAGTTGGGGTGCTTTAGATTCAATTTTTTACCGCTTTAATTCGTGCAACATATAACTCTTTGCGCAAAGGGACAGTTTTTTTTTATTTTGATTATAGAGGTTTTAACCTTAGGTTCATTCGCCTCTTTCGGGTTAGAAAAATTTCTTTGGAAATATTTCTAACCCTATGTATGGGGTTGGGAATCAAACCCAGGTGAGTTGCGTACAGGGCAATCGATTTGCCAGCTACGCTATGCCCGTCCCCAGGGATAGACTGTTGGCAACATCTCTGAGTTTTATCAAAGTGTTTGTTACATTTTTAGGTGATGCGGCAAACCCGCCAACTTATCCCCGCCTCGGGGTAAGTTGGCGGTACGTACAGTGTGTTAGCGATACGCCACAAAATAAGTAATCAATTGGAAATTCAATTACTTGAGTGATCCTTGTGGAACGTGCAAAATGTATTTTCAATAAAACCGTGTATTAACCAACATTTGCCATTATATTTCAATCTCAATATCCCGGCATTTCGACTTTGACGCGTACTTCATATTCAAAAACAAACTTTCTATATACTTCAGGCGATTGGTCAAAGTAAATGCCCCATGCATTGACAAGATACACAAGAAAAAGAATCTCTTACATTGCAGTGAATGACAGATAATAATATTTGGTGACTTTTTTGCACTGTAAATAGTACTGCCAACTTGCCCCGTGTGCATTACCGCCGACTTATCCCAACCGTATATTTTATAAAAAGGTATTCAAAAAACAACTTTTGGTTGTGGATAGGTGTAATGTCTACAAGGATTCTGAAGGCTGTTTCACGCACTGTCTAGAAAAAAAAATTATTCGTGGAATAGATTAAAAATCACCTTAAATAACACAAAGTGTTTAAAACTAAGTAATTTTACTTAGTATGCTCGAAAACACAATATCGCTCCCTACTTTTACGAAACAAGATGTCTTGCATCATAAACATATTCCAATATTAATTGAGGTACACGTACATTTATTAAAACACGACTCATATGATCAAAGGAAAGCTAGAATACAATTGCAAAAAACATGGCAACATGGGTTCGTCTTTATTATATAAATTGATACATAATATATCCTCGCATCAATACGAGTTGCGCCACTGTAGAACACGAAAAAGAAGCATATTACGGAAGTTTTTCTTATGGCAATAAAGAGGTTCATCGAGGTTTAGTAATATGAGGTTTATAATACTAGTTATGAAGTACAAAGAATATTTTTTTCAAATAATTTTGTCACAAGACAGCGGCTGTGCAGCATTTTTCCGATGGCTCGGTTTTTAGAAAGGCTCATCGACCGGAAATTTATCTTCCGTATTTTTTTACCTAGAGTTTAAAACTAACGTGTTTTGTTTGCTTTATACCAATAGCAATATCGAAAAAAATGTCTACGTACAGTAGGCATTTTTTTCGATATTTCGCGAAACCGCGCTCTTTTTTAAGGAAAAAAATGCTGAAAATGTCAAAAAAAATCGACACAATATTGATCTTAAAAAATAACTATTCAAAAAGTAAAATATCATAATAATCAAAAATCATTTGTTCGAGTTACATTTTCGGCCATCTCAATAGAAGTGGTTTTGAGAAAAACGTGTTTACAGTTCGGGGTATTCATAGTAGATGTTACGGCAGAATTGAAAATTTGAACACTTATCTATTATTTTACGCTTTCATGTTTTGTTATATCGTTTCCGAGACTCTAACGCACATTTGATATTTTTTATTTCGATTATAGAGGTTTTAACCTTAAGGTAATTCGCTTGTTCGGGTTAGAAAATCGCATGAAAAATTTCTAACCCTATGCGCGGGGTCGGGACTCGAACCCAGGTGCGCTGCATACAAAGCAATCGATTTAATCGCACATTTTTGATGAATGATTGATATTTTAGATTTTTTTATATTCTACAGTGGTGTAACCACTTTATTCTGAAAATATTCATTTATTTTACAACATAGGCATTATCAACCAGCTATGCATTGATGAAACACTAGATTGAAATTTCTAATTGTTACACGTTCCAATGCAATGTATACGATAAACACAAATCGTTTCACCTAGATTTCACAGGTAGGCGCTAAATAGCACTGTCTATACTCACTTTGCATTATTATGTGTACTCAGCTTCGTATGTTTCGTTAAACGAGCGGAAAATGAAGATATTGGTGATTATATCTTGTTTAATTTGGCTCGGGTACATCGAGTGATTCTTTACTATTATTTACTCGAGAGTCAAAACAAATATCAGAAATACCAGAAAGTCAAATACATTAAACTACATTTATTCATTTTAGCACCTCGTTTTTATGAAGAAAAACGAAGAACAACTGAACTTGTTGAACAAATACTTCAGGTTTCCGAAGATATGATACTTACATGAATCGTGTTGGACACCAACATCGTAGATATGTCGATTAGAACCAGACTGAATATGCATCCATCCAGGATGTGTAACATTTGACACATCTTTTGAGCTAACGCAGCACCTTGTAATATTTGACCTATTTGGCAAACATATCTCCAATGATTCATTATCGCACACGTTTTGTGATAATCCTTCTAAAGTGTGTCTTTTGCTGCACATTGAACAATGACTATTTCCTTTCATACTTATGTCTGTCGATATTCCCAATATATCATCTATGGAAAAGGTTTTGCGGTTATTTTCTTTCTTCGATACTAATGAGTGGCACATGTTGGTAATTTCTTGAGTGTCATTATTCAAGTAAATTCTCGATTTATCGCACATCATATTTTCTCGTTCAGCCAATCCAAAAATTTACGATATTGATATTTGTATATAGCACTTGCAGTTTCCACATTATTTTTGGTTTTCAATCTTTATAGAATGGAGCCAGGAATCTAACTGAAAGCCTAAGTTCACTCACTTTCAGATTCTTCGACTTACACTCATAACCCCTATCATAATTACGTTTCATTTGCCTGTTTCTATCTCTTTCTATAATTCCTCCAACTATAAGCGTAGTTATGCGATAAAAGGTTAACGCCTATTTTTCGTACTCTGCTACTTCTCACACGTTCAATACCGGAGCGAGTGAGACAAGGGTAATGATTTTATATATCATCTCCTGCCCCTCCGGTGATTGAGCTGAAATTCAACTGTATTGAGTTACCTTTTGACGCTTTCGGTGATTTTGCTATTCATGAGAGCCTAAAGTTAAGCACGCTAAATAGAATTCAAAGGACGGTGATTAATCGCCATTTACAATATTTCGTATATATTGGTAGTTTTTCTGATAGATTCAAAAAACAACCTAAAATTGTAAAATTTATAAAAAAGTAATAGAGTCGCATCATTGTTCTCACTAGGTTATACTAAAACCTTCAGCTAGGTATACGATACGATATGCTGGGTCCAAAAATGTGGGGATAGAGAGCAATAACAATAATATTTTGTGGCGAAAAAATTGAGGTATAACATTTTCTAGCTTCGAGTGTTTTAATTTTTTCCGTAACATTTTTATGAAAAATATTTGACGCGTATTTTTTGTTTAATGTGATTTTTTTATTTTGATCATAGAGGATTTAAACTGAGGGTCATTCGCCTCTTTCGGGTTGGATAAATCTCTTTTGAAAAACACTCTAATTCTATGCGCCGAGTTGGGAATTCAATCCAGGCGAACTGCGTACAAGGCAATCAGGGGCCTGAAATTTCGATTTGAAAATGCGGAAAATGTGCATGTATTTGAGGATATTTGCATGGCCTCGAACATTCGGTAGCGCAAATATTTTTATAAATATTCTTGTATGATGCTTCAAATAGGTAGTTCTCTTAGCTAAATTCAAAACCTCGGTTTTTGGACAAATGGCGAATGCCAAGCCATGTTAGGCGTCGCGGCAACGTGCACTCGGCGTCTTTTATATTTCGACTGTTTTACATTCCTGCAATTGAAACAAATTGCACTGATTATATTGATAGATTCGAGTAATTTTTTTGTCGTTTTGAAAGCAATTTTTAACAAACTTTAAGCGATAACTAAGTTCGCTTTCTATGCCTCTCCGAACCGGTCATAATAATCAAATGCTCAAAACGTCTGTCGTAATATATAACAGAAATCTACATCACCAACAATTCGTGCAAAAAGAGGCAATATTGCAAAAAACCATTATTTCTATTCCGGTAGAAAGCAATACGAACAAAATGAGTTCAATTACGTATCTTTAACGTCAGCTGCATCGGAAAAAATCAAAAACAGCATATGGCTTAATGACCCAATTTTTTTATTTCGATTATAGAGGTTTTAACCTTAAGGTCATTCGCCTCTTCGGGTTAGAAAAATCTCTTATCAAAATTTTCTAACCCTATGTGTGGGGTCGGGATTCTAACCCAGGTGCGCCCTCTCCCAATGACCCAATTGAGAAAGCCTCGAAAAGCAGCCATATTTAATAACGAAAACCACTTGGACAGTTTAGGGGAGGGTAGGGGGTACGAGAAAGTCCACGCTTGTTCATGGAGAATGGGTGGGTGTATAAAAATTATCCACGTGGACTCTTCATAATATTTTTTTTTCCTTTTTTAGAATGTAAAACAAATTGCACCATCACTCGCATAATCGCTTGCTGTTTCCCTTCAAATTTTTCCCAATGGTAAGAAGCACTTAAATCGCACATGCCATTCTGCAACTAGGTTTCCCTATAGGAATATGGTAAAAAACCACTCTGAGCATTGTTCTGTAACTGATAAATTTGCTCTCACAAACAATTGATCCAATTTTCTATAAATTCATCAATTTACAATTTTTTGTAGATTTGGTAACTTGTTAACGATTCAATTCAAGAATTATTTTCATTTTGAGTTATTATGACCAATGCAAAAATCTGTCTTTTAGTAACAAAATTTTTAAAAACTTTTTTAAACTGATTTTGTTCAAAAATGAGATATTTTTACAAAAGTAAAACAAAACTAAAAATCTGTAGACAAAGTGAATATAGACCAGACATATTGTTTTCGGATAACATTCAACTCAATTCATTTGAAAACCCAAAATTGCATGGAATTCAAAACACCTTTATGAAATTACCTAACGAAAAATGGGAAAAGTCGACGTTGACATCTTGGGTAGGAAATAGGGGAACAGAGATTGTCCACGTTTGTCAATGGAAGGGGGAGAGGGTCGAAACCCAAGATATTTCTTCTGCTGAAACAAAAAAATGTATGACGATGTTTATCATGTTTGATTCCTGCCAGATGCTTTAAGGGGGGTACTTTATGTAAGGGGTGACATTTTATCTGAAAGTACATCTCCTTAAGAATATTTTCCCAAATTTTCATAGTGATCTGAGCAATAGATCGGAATTTTCAGCGCATCGAAGTGCGCCTCTTCTACCAAGAGCAGTAGTAACTTCAAATTTTAGACTCCCGAATTATTTATTATCTTATCTCGAAATGTTGATTTTCCAAAAATGGTTTTTCCGTAATCACGATTGCCGAAAAACTATACAGCCGAACTTCAAAAATTTTATTTTATGGATAATAATTTTTTAACACAATATTTTCCTCTCAATACATCGACTTTCTGGGAAAAACGTTTCCGTATGCAGGAAAACAATATTGTTTACTCAACTGATCGTTAAGGTACGAGGAATACTCCTACAATACAATGGAATATTTTGAGTTTTAGTTGATCTTTTGGAATTACATTATGATCACCGCAAACCTCCTAAATAAAAAAGAGTTGCGAGGAAAGGACAACAACTCCACCAATTATCATTATTTTTTATAAACTGATGCTTGTTTTTGAAGTAGAATATTTCTAACGTTTCAATATAGGGGCCCCGTTTCAAAAATTTTGGCTGGAATCTTACCCGAGTTTTTTTAACGTGAATATCTGCCGTTTTACTGAATGAAAAATAAGATTTTTGAGCTATCTCATTGGAAATATGTACAACAATTTTGTGTCTAATTCCGTAGTATTTACAATTACTGAAAATAGTGCAAAAAATGGATTTTGTTAAAGCAGTAATTATCTCCTCCATGATTGGCCCGTACAATTCTATCAAGAAGCGAGCGTTGCTGGGACTGTCCCTTTGTCCTCCAATGAAATGCGACACACGTATAAAAGCAGAACCCATGAAAAAACCGTCAGTTTGCTTTATGACCTCGTAGTAAGCAAACGTTGTATGCTAGCTCAAACTCTTCGGGAAAATATGCGTATTCCATTACTGCCACCAGCAATCATTCCAATGATACACAGGTGCGCCAGTTTCATGCATTCAATGATCACATACCTCAGAAAAAGCTGAACGCTCTTTTCTTTGCGTTGGAGATGGGGTGGTTGGGCGTGAGAGACCCTGCTATTTTGCTCTTTAAATTATGTGTTGCGTGTTCAGATAAATTCACCACGGCCCGCGCTCCAAAGTACACTGCTTTGTATACACTGGAGTATACATTGGCGTGCGCTCTTTGGTTCGTTTTCCGCTGGCAAGCGGTAGTGCGGGTGCGAATGACGATTTGATTAGCACTGGGTAGTGATGGGCATTTCGAAAAATAAAATCGATTTTGCTACATTCATAGGCGGTTACGTTGTGCGAAGGAGATGATGTTGGCTTATTGGATGCTGATATTATAAGTTTCTGCTGATGAAATGATACGAATATTACTTTACGTATCATCGTATATGCTGCTATAAACACAGTTTGCTAATGATCCGTAGAACCAGATTAATTGTATAACAGGTGCAATGCATTAATTAATGTATGACAGGATTTGTACATCCACATTAAGACGGGTTTATTTTATGTTCGGCTTAACGACTCAATGTTCTTTTACTTATTTAGTTTGTGAATTTCGCGGCTCAAAGTTAAATGCTTTATTAAAAGTAATGTCATCGTACTACATTCGCTGTCGGTTATTATCATACGTGACAAATGCAGAGTTATTGCGAGAATTCCACATTCATTTCAATAATCAGGGCCGAAGGGTAATGCTGATAGTATAGATAGTACTACCCATTCGAAAATAACCTAACGGGTTGAAACTTTAGAGCAAGCCTAACATTTGAAATTTGCCACGTATCGCAAAAAGGTATGTAACCCCTTAAATCCTCGAAAAATTACCATTCTTTGGACAACATTTTGAGCCAAAAAATAATGCGACAGAAAAGTGATCATTTGTGATCATGTCTGAACTTCACTTTGTGATTTTGAACATATTAAAAATTTTCAAAGTAACGGTTTTGGCAGCCAACTTCTGCAGACCCTCGGTTAAATTATTTTTTGCGGTAATCACGCTACAGACTAGACCGATTATCTGTAACACATTTTTCTTTTCCCAGGTAAGGGTTGTATTGTGCGCTTAAAATTCGTAAATGTTATTAAATTTATTAACAATTTCATGTAAAAAAAGAAGTAGAATTTTCAGCTTTTTCGCCTTTCTCATGTAAAGAAAAGCTATGCAATCATTCCAAAAATCGATTTTCCAACGGAGGTCCGGAGGCCTCAGTGTGATGTACCATTCGATTCAGTTCATCGTGATCACAAAATTAATGTGTGTATGTGTGTGTCAAATGAGGTCATTCGATTTTCTCAAAGATGGGTGAACTGATTTGCACAATCTTATTTTCAAATGAACGGTACAACGCTCCCATTAGCTGCTATTGAATTTTTAGTTGATCCAACATCCGGTTCCAGAGTTACGAGTTGAAGGTGCGGGCACACAGCAAATTTCCATATAATCTGTAACACTATGATGTCCGAATGATGTAATACATATTCAGTTTGGTTCAATATTACAATATGGTACAATCATAATATATCATAGGTTAAAAATCCATTGAAATAAATTACTTCGATTCGCAGGCTTACATGACTGATGGTGAATCAAAGATTCCTGGAATATATTGTCCAATATCGATGATTCCGGAAGCCCCGGGTTCCGGGCATATTCCAGAACGGTAATGACTGAACCAATTTTCACTGACCTAATCTAAATTGGAAGGCATAATATGCAGTTGGGCGATGCACCTCACATCTACCCCTCCCTCATAAACCACCACCCGTCCCCCTCTCAGACCAACCTTACACCCGCATTCGCTTCATCCACTTCGTATACCAAAACAATTATCCCCCTCCCCGGCATTTTAAAATATGTTAACGTGAAGACAACATTGAACTCTTGTTGATAAAGGCCATTAAAATGATATTATTTGGGGCTTTAACCTTTAAGGTCATTCGCTCGTATTTTTGTTTGTTTCAAGTGTGTCAACGTTATTAGCGACTGAAAAACTGTTTAAACAATTAGTTTTTACTGATATTAGGGTTTTAAGCACAAGTCGTGCGTACAATCAAAAATGTATGTTGAGCATTATACATGTGGCGTTTCGTTCGCAATCGAGATTACCGACTGAAAAAAGTAAAACCCTTAAGGCTTTCGATTTATAGTAGCTACTTTAACAATTTGGATATTTTCTAACGTTTAATGTTGAACATCGTTTTGGAGAAGCAAAATGATTAGAATGATATCAAATTACTCCTAGGTGTATTTGCAACCGATAAACACGTCCCTTTTAGGAAGGGTGTGAAATATGAGCGGCACGTTAACAATACTGCTGCACGCTATCCTTAAACACCATGCAATATAAGTTCGTGTGGTACAGATTGTGTTTGTTATTTAAAAACATATTGCCCGTGATGCTGGTTCTACTGTCGAATTGGGTAATTTGTAACTATGATGCATTTTCAGATATTAAACAAATCAAATTCGTGATTTATTGTGAGATCTTACGTGGTTTTTGCAGTTTCGGTGTCAAGTAAAAACGTCATAAGATTAGCAAAATATATAGGATCAAAGTGTTTTCGCCACGGTGACATCATCAATCTTTCTCTTGTCGAATATCGTGAAGAGCGTCAGGAAGCAAATTTTTGGATTTTTTTGCGGTAGAAGCAAGCGAGTTTTCAGATTTTTGTTATCTATACCATTTCATTACATTTTTTTTATTTTGATTGTAGCGGTTTTAACCTTAAGGTGATTCGCCTCTTCGGGTTAGAAAAACCTCTTGAAATCATCTATGTGCAGGGTTGGGCTGCGTACAAGGCTCGCCCCACTGCAAATTTGTGTTTGTGAATAATTATTTTGAACGACATCTGTTTTAGTTGGACTACATTTCTCTATTTTTAATGTAAACACACATTAAAGTTTTGTGTTCAACCAAAATCGCCGAAAAAGGTTGAACCCACGTGTGGAGTACTAAAGTGGTAGCCAAAGGGTGAAGGATGGTGTGCTTAATACGAGATGGAAAATCAGGTAAAAATCACTTCTTACATATAACATTTAATGCGTAACCACAGTCGCAATCCTTTTGAAAATTTTCATAATAAATCTCTTAAGTGATTGTGAATTTTTAGGAGTGGAATTCCACACACGATTTTTTTCAGTTGTGGTGTTTTATTTTTCTAAGAGTGTACCTTTAATAAGGCTTCATCTAGCCTTGTAATTCAACCAGTGATTAATACCACTCCCGTCCACGGTACATGCACATCTTCGTTGAAATCCAAACATCAACAACATAAGAGAAGGACGAAAAATTCATCTTGTAATGTAAAAGGTACGATGATTAATAGAATTATATACCTGCTTAAATACGCCAAAGAGCGTTGGGATTTTCATCAGCTGTGCTTACGTGTGCACCATTCACCATCACTTTAGTGGGTGGTTTATTATGATGATCCATTACATTGGCCGCTGCCATAGGTTCATTCATTTAATGTATTTTCATGAGTAATGCTGTAATCCACGCTATTCTGATTTTTCTTTTTCATTTTTATGTTTGCCAGTGAGAAGCTTATGCAAATTGTATCACTAAGGTTTTATATGGTACAGTTTAATGTACGTTTTAATAGTTGGTTTTATACTGGCTTTAAAAGCTGCTCGATTCAGTTATAGACGAAACTTTGACGCATGTTTGTAATTTTCAATAGTTTATTTCACTCTAAACCATAGACGCTAAGAGTGCCAAACCGGGAATTTTTTGAAACCATTAGAATATATGTGTTCACATGAGCACTAGTTAATGACAGTTGAAAATTAATAATTTTTCTCATTGGTTTTCCATTGAGCCAAAATTATGACTGATTATGATAGAGCGAATATCCGTCCTGGTTTTTAACTAACTGTCCTGAAGTCCTGGGATGTAGAAGAAAATGCTTGAATTGTCCTGGTTTTTATCCCCCAAGCCTATTTTTTCATAAAGTCTTCTGATTGACTCTTGTCCAGGTCGCAGTTACGGACGACTGCAACCATAGTTGCAACGCGAACTCCGAGGTAAATTATCTCTCAAGCAGAGTATGAAAAACAAAACCCTAAAGTATTCGAGTCACGAAATTATTCGAACATCTCTTGCATATGGAATTTTTCCATCTTGATGGAAATCCGCGAATATTTCCAGTTCATAAAAGAAAATAACCGGGATAATAATAACTATCAAGGAATAACGCTGTCTCGAACTGGTGATTATGGAACCACTTTAGTAACTAACCTACCATGTCAAACATCTTACATAACAGGTACTATGCAACGTCGCGCTCTAACTGATATTATTTACTACCACCTTTGTACCGCTTTTGATAGAGTGAACCACACTATGACAATTACAAAAATAGAGAATTTTGGAAATAATGGTAGTTTTTGGATTTTTTGCGATCCTAGCTCATAGATCAAGAAATTATGGTTTTCATTGGAGATTGCCAGGCATTTGATTTTACTTCAGAAATAGCCCGAGGAGGTTACTTGGGACCGTTGATGTTTCTACTTTACTTTAATGACGAGTATTTAGTGGTAAAAACTCCTCCGCGGTCCTTCGCAGACAATTTAAAAAGATTTCATCTCATCCGCTCGCTCAATTGAGAATTGCAGATTATTCCAATAATAGCTTGAAATTTTCGATGGTTGTGGTGTAACAAATATCTCGAGTGCCAGAGTTGCGAATTCTCACGAAAGACTTTCTGGTATTGTATTGCTAAAAGCGTTCAAGCGAGACGTAACTGCTGCGTGGAGAGGGGGGGGGGGTGTCTTCCGTATAGATTGTCCTGGGTTTTCACTCGCCGGATATGGTTACCTCAGATTATGAACACTGAAGTATCTATTGTGTGATAGTGAAATGCAACTACATTTCGTTATTGCTATAGTGGAATTAATCGAAAGATAGCAGCCTTAAAGCAGGTTAATCAAAATAATGTTTTAGGAATGAGTTTCTTACGTAATGGCGAGTTAATGGCTGTTGAATCTCACCAGCTTTTGATATTTTAATTACACATGGCACAATTGGGTTTATGCTTTTGCCTTTCTCATATAAAGAAAGGCTATGCAATCACTGTAAAAATCGACTTTTTAACCGAGGCCCGGAGGTCCGAGTGTCATACACCATTCGATTCAGTTCGTCGAGATCGGCAAATGTTTGTGTGTGTGTATGTGGGTGTGTCATTTAAACTCACACAATTTTCTCAGAGATGGCTGAACCGATTTTCGCAAACTTAGTTTCATCTGAAAGGTATAACGCTCCCATAAGCTGCTATTGAATTTTTAGTTGATCCGACTTCCGATTCCGGAGTTACGGGTTGAAGAGTGCGGTCACACAGCAAATTCCCATATAAACTGGTACCACTACGATGTTCAAATGATGTAAAACATATTAAAATTGATGTAACATTACTCTAGTTTGCGGGTCTGGATCACTAATGATCAATCAAAGCAGCTTTGACCACATTGGCCACCTATGACAGTTCATGACGCCCCCGGGGAACCCGCCAAGTTCCTAAGCTAATATCACACCCATTCCACAACGAATTCTCTACCGATTTTTACAAACTTGATTTCAAATGAAAGATACAGTAATGCCATTGACTGCTGCTGAATTTCATTCGGTTCTGACTCTTGCTTCCGGAGTTACAGGGGTGTTAGTAAGGATACACTGGAATTTCCCATATAAATCGTAATACCTCAGAGGCTAAAAACTATTGAAATGATCATCAAATTACTTCTAATCGCAGATCTAGATCACTGATTGCCAATCAAACATTCTTTGAATATATTGTCCACTATCGACGATTCCGGAAATCTGGAATTCCGGGCATATTCCACAATTAAAGTTCATCGGTGATGACTGAACCGATTTTCTCAAACCAAGTCTCAAATGGAAGGCAAAACATGCAGTTGAGTATTGCGTCGCCGCCCCACCCCTCCCCGTCTTGCCCTTACACCTCCCTCCTTCATCACTCCCCTCCTCTTGGACCACCCTCACGCCCGCATTTCCTTCATCCACCCCGTATACCGAAATAAGATGAAGGATTTCTGACTCATCCTCCACTCCCACTCTACTAACCCCCCATTCCCTCCACTTTCAAACCCATTCCATTAACATTTCAAAATATAATCACATGAAGATAACATTGAACTCATGCTTATTAAGCTAATTAAATATTATTCTTTTGCCTTTCTTATATAGAAAGGTTATGCAATTGCTCCAAAAACCGACTTTCTAACCGAGTCCCGGAGGGCCGATTCTCATATAACATTCGACACAGTTCGCCGAGATCGCAAAATATCTGTGTGTATGTATGTGTGTATGTATGTATGTATGTATGTATGTATGTATGTATGTATGTATGTGCGTGCGGATTTGTTAACAAAATGTCCACATCGGTTTCTCGGAGATGGCTGAACCGATTTTTACAAACTAATATTCAAATGAAAGGAAAAAAAATTCCCATAGGTTGCTATTGCATTTCATTTTCAACCGACATCTTGTTCCGGATTACGAGTTGAAGAGTATGGTTACAAAACAAAATATGTTGATTTGTCCACATCAGTTTCTCGGAATTTTCTGAACCGATTTTGACAAACTTAAGTTTAAATGAAAGGTCCATCCGCTGCTGTTGAATTTTGTGTGGATCCGAGTTCTGGTTCCTGAATTACAGGGTGATACGTATGATCGCGCAGCAAATCCCGATTCTAACGAATTCTGCGATAAATGTAAAAAGGTGATTTTTTTTCCAAAATGTAAACACAACTGTTGAATTTGTAGATCTAGGTCACCAACAGTCATTCAAAGTCTCTTTGGCCGCACTGCCCACCATCGACGGATCAGGAAGCATCCAAATTCAGAATAACGGTTATATTGGTTTCTCGAAAATGGCAAGACCGATTTGATCAACTTAGTCTCAAATGAAAGGTGTTGCGTCCCCGGAAACTGATATTAAATTCCATTTCCATCCGACTTCCGGCTCCGGAGTTACGGGTTGTGGAGTGCGATCACATAGAAAACTCCGATTCATACCGATACCGCGATGAATGCAAAAAGGTGCTCTTATATATTCGTGATCTAACGCTAGATGTCGACCGCCAGAGAGCATGGAAGTGCTATGATGATGTTTTTATTTACGTCTGTCAAAACACATTGGAAAGTAAATTCTGATTTTTTTAAATTTAATCAATATTACAATTAAATGTTATTTCTTCTAATGAAAAGTAATATTGATGAAGAAAATATCTTTCCTACCTCTGAAAAATATCCAGATGGTAAATTTCTTGTTACTTCACTCACATTTGTTCTTCCGGTTTCAATTTATACTAAAATGAAATTCAGAGATTGAAATTTCGATAGAAATGGCGGACAAAAATCACTGGATTAAAGAGTGTAGTTGTTGGTAGTCGAGGTTATCCACTGATAAGTCCAATTTCTAGATAAACATTTTCCATATCTAAAACAACCAACCTAACCTCAACAATACAAAAATAATTCCGGATCTCAATAATTCGTAATAAAATATTGAGTTCAACTGAATGTTTTAGTATCATACGAAAGAACGAGTGTTTTCTCATCACTTGTAATTAAGCTTTTTGTGAAACTATGTGATATTTATTTTAAAACAATTAATATAGAACAACCATCCTATACCATCAATGCAAGAAAATGTTTTCATCATCATTTGACTAGTACCAAAAATGAAATCCAGTTGGCGCATCGAGCGAAAAAGTTTCACGTTTGAGAGCCAATATTTACCAAGTGTAATAAGAATGAAAGACATCTCCATAATGTTATATTGTACGAACCAGCTATTAAATCATAGTTTGGAGAAATGAGAAAGGCACAATTGCACCTCTAGGTGGATTAAAACAGCTTTTATTATAAGGGTCTACTATCAAAATTTCACTCAGATAGTAAGAGAAGTTGAATTTCTGATCTATTTGCACGGCCGCTCATAAACCACGTAAACTAACGATGAGGAGGGAAAGAAGGCGGAGTGGACTACTAAGGCTTTACGTTTGTCTACGAAGAGAGAGAAGCCAGTAGCTAACTAGCCCTAACTAGAATCGGTTAATTTTTTCCATTTAATTTTTTATCAGCCTCTCGTGGCAAAAGCGACATGTTTTTTTGTGTATACTGAGATACATGTTTGATCTCATGAAAAAGGATACATGGGGCGATACACTGAAGGCCAAGTGAAATCCAATGACATAAATGAAAAGGTCTGTCAGAAGAATGGGTTTGTTCGTATTAGTAACTCTAAAAAGGTAAACAATCCAGAAGTAACACGTGGTGATGTTATCAAGTTGAAAGATTTAGAGCGTTCCATGCAGCAATTGAATGAAATTATTCAAAAAGTTAAAAATATCCCGTTTCTTGGTCTTAAACTTGCTGAATGCATCAGTTGTCACAAATTCAGCTTATGATTAGGTTTGTTCCAATACCAGCAGGAACTGCAAGTACTCTGGAGCAAACGGGCAGCAAATCATTCATGAATTTTCTTCTCTTTTATCATTGTCTGGTAGCAAACCGGACTAAAAAGGAGAAATCTTTTCTGACGAATTTACACAAAAATAGCAAGTAGGTACGGCAGATTGGTATGAACTATCAAATTGGTAGAATTTTTACAGTTTATGCATTTTTGTAAGACAACTTGCCATATCCTTATGCAAAACTGAAATTTAAGTGGCAGAAAACCAATTTTCTTTAAGATGGTAATGTTTTTCTTAAAATAAATTTACTCTTATCGACTGCTCTTTTAACTGAAGACTTATCATCGCGCAATATGCACAACATAATAGTAACAACCGAGTTTTCTCAATTGATTTACAATAAAGTTTCATATTACAATAAGATTTATTATCCAAAAAAAGGTAAATTAATTTACAATGTTACTGTTTCTAAGAAAAAAGAATGGAAAAATGTGAGTTTTTTACTGTTAAGATACATAACCACCCCCTTTTAAACTGTTCAAGTTGGTTCTACATCCATGTTTTTTTACGCGGGGGATACGTACCTCGTAAAAAAACCGCGTAGAAAACCGCATTAATTGGAAAATTCGCGTAAAAAAACGCGTTAATTGGAAAATCCGCGTCAAAAACCGCGTTAATTGAAAAATCCGCGTAAACAACCGCGTAAAAAACCTGGGTGTATATTGAAATTTGCTGAAGAAACGTAAATGTTTACTGTTTTGTATTTGGCATAACATTAGACTTATTGCAAATTATTGTACTGTCACAGTCAAAATTGTGGTTTTGTTACTGTACATTTCGAATCGAGAATCAATCCAGAATTTAAGCTGGAGTTTTTACTGGTGTTTCGAATCTAACCGGGTGAATGCAGAGGATTCGAATTTTTCGGTCCCTGGAACTGATGGCGAAATTCAATGTTGGCAAGGCGCAGGAGGTATTAAAAGTGAAAATACGCGCAGACCCTATTCTATCAGATATATTTAATAATCCATTTCAGACCAGCGGAGTGTAAAACATCTAGTAGTGAAATTATTATGAATGATAATAATCGCATATTTAGGTTGCGTCAGGATGCAGTTTCGCATGAGACCAATACATCGAGAATACTTTGCACTCTAGATAAAAGCGAAGACTCCATATCAAGAAGACTGATATCTCTTTCCTTCCCCCATACAAACGAGAAGCGACAGAGGTTACACCGCCTCTATTGGAAGAAGGGAGGAAGCTTTATGTAAAAATGTATATGTGTGTGTGCATCACTATGGAAAGTACCAAAGAGAATAGTGAAAGAGACGCAGAGTGAAAATCAGTCAAAACGGCAACACTCCCTTTACGATGATTTCAACACTAGAATTTGGCAACCGTTTCCAAAGGCAGCACTTTAAATGACTCCTATTATATTTTGAAAACAAACCTTTTGTCGATCGTTGGATTTGTTTATCAAACGATGTGCATTTTGAAACAAAGAGATGAAATAATTCTAAAGCTTGTTTTTACTCATACATAGACTCTAGAATGCACCTTACAATCACGATTGCACTTAATTCTGACGAAAATTCAAATTTCTTTTTTGATAGATTTACAATACTTATCTCCTCCAACTCAGGCATGAGTAATGTTTATATACATTGCACGATTGGTCTGCTCAATAAGGTATTTTTGGCTTCACACTATTCGTCTCTTTCCCTATTCTCTTTGGAAAGTACCACCTTTACCCGCAAGTGGCGTTGCTGTTACTGTCTCCGGATTCTGGACAGAGTTGCCAGTCTTCTTGATATGGAGTCTTCGATAAAAGCAAATCTTTCGTTGAATGGGAAAATAGTTCCACGGGCACGTATTCGGAATCTTTATGGCGAACCATCAGTTTAGAAATAGATAAAATGGAATTCTTGCACAGCCTAGAATTAGACTACAAATCAATGTATTTACAATAAGTAAAAGTAAATGCCAGCTTGAAAAATAAAATAAATTGTAACTGATATCTTCGGGATTCTAAAAGAGCAACGTTAAAGAAGATTAGATAGAGATAAAATCAATGATTCGAGCAATGAACTACAATAATTGATTTCCTTACACAAAAAAAAACAATTTTAGCTTTGCTGAATTTTTCATATATAGAACAATAAATGATTTTGATGTTATTGCTCTGCATTGTTTAAATTTTCGAATTGCAGTGGAAAATTGGAATACTTAATTAGCACTCAAACATGAAGCTTATCCGCTCGACGCGCCAGCTAGATTTCTTCATTTTTGGTACCAGTGAAATGATGACGAACGTATTTTCTTGCATGGATGATATGGAATGAATTTATTTCAGATGTTATTGGATAAACATAACATAGTTTTACGAAAATTTGAATTACATACTAGACCAATTGTGTTGCATTTCCATAAATAGGCGAATTTAAATGCATTTCTATCCATCAAAATAGAAATCCATAATATATTGTGCGTTGCGTACAACGCATTTTGCGTTGTGGATTGAGTGGGAATGTGCGTTGTGGATCAGTGCAGGACGTTTGTTGGACAGAATTTTGCGAGGGAGTACAAAGTTGATGCAAAATGTTCCTTGACCTGATGTACAGTGTAAACTAACAGATTTTCGTATGCAATAAAACTACAAATTACAAAATCGAAATGAAATAATTTTTTTTTTCTAATTTGATGCAAATTTGTTATACTATCCTAGAGTGATCTGCCCCTCGATTACAGATGCTATGAAAATACTAGTTTCTTCGTTTGATACCAAAACATTCAGCGGAAATCGATATTTTGCTGCGAATTATCGAGACCCGGAATTATGTTTGTATTTTAAGGTTAGGTTGGGTGTTTAAGATACAAAAAATGTTCACCTAGATTTTCGATTTATTAATGGGCAACCTCGACTATCAACACCTGCACTCTTTAATCCGGCGATTTTTTTAATCCAAATTTAAATCTCCAAATTTCATTTTGGTATAGACTGAAATCGGAAGAACAATTTCTTAGTGGTGTGGGCCCCTTTGGCGATTGTTTACTTTTTCGGTCCCACCTATTAGCATTGAAGTATCGCCCTTACGTTTTTTTTACAATAACTACCGTTTTACACCACCGATTTCGTCCGGTTTATTTTTTTCAATAGCGATCATTGTTACTATTTACAGCTGGTATCAGCTTAATAATCCTAAAAAATTCGAAAAAACAGGTTCGCCTGTAAACTGCTAGCCAAAAAGTATCGCCCTGTTTGTTTGCATGGAGCGTGGAGGGCGAAACTTTAAATAAACAAACAAAAATACAGGTGCGCCCGCTGTATTTTTTGCAGTAGTTTAAGAAAGCAATATAGTAGAATCCAAATTTTGAGGTTAATTTGTTGCGTTTCAAAGCCCTCATTCGCATATATGAAAAAAACCTTATGTTTACATTTGTAAGTATCGCCCTTTTCACAAAAAAGTGTTGAAATGTTTGCTGGGAGAAAACGTTTGAATGTGATTTTTTGTTTTCCTTAAACTCCTATAACTGCGTAACGTGCGAATACACAGGAACGGAGTTTTTTGCAGTATTCTCTTTTTATTACATACATATCTACTGATTTTTGTTTGAATAATACTTACGCTACATATCCGCATAGAATCCAGCAACGGGAAGTCTTCCGGAACTCGAAGAATTCAACCCATTTATCGCGTAATGCAGCATTCTTCAGGTACCGTAAAAAAACTTATTTCAGCTATTAGAGCGTAATTACAAGGCCGATTCTCACAAATTTTTGCAATGCACTTCATTTTTTTATTTTTAAAATAAAAGTTATGATAATAAAGTCACGCTAAACTTGGTTCGCAATAAGTGATGCTAGTTTTTTATCGCTATATTTACCGTTGCTAGTTTGCCTTTTTTTCCTCCGCATATCTCTCCCTAGAGGATAACTAGTTTTTGGGACAACCCGGCCTACCGATGACTACCGATAAACTTTTAGTGACCTCACCGATATTAAGGAATTATATCTGGCCACCCTGTAGACACGTCTATCTTTTGTTTATCATTTATCTGTCAGTGTCATTCCAATCGAGCACGAGATCTGTCGATAACCCTCGTTCCAGAAGGATTCGAAGCAATTTTCTTCGGATTGAGTGCTTTTGATAGGTATCGTACTCGATTGGAATGACACCGCCAGAGAAATAAGAAAAATATGGGTCTTTATCCAGAGGGTTTCAGCATCAAAGCCATCATGCTCGTTTGGCTGCACTTTTTGACAGTTTATTTTGGCATTAATTGTCAAAATAACTACAAATTTTAATAAATACATCGAATAAGTATTTGATTTTAGCTGCCTTGATGGATTAGTCCAAAGCCGTCTGCCTTGGCGTTTCAGTTAGTTTACATATACAAAATATTGACGTTGGCGACAACAGAATAGATCTCGATAAGCATATGATTAAGGCTTAAAAGCCAACTGTCAAAATTCTCTTTGAAAGGATATTCCGGACATACCGTTACTCGCCAATCACAGATGTTATGCAGATGCAGTAAACGAAAGAATAAAAGTTTTCTCTTTCATTAACTGCTAAGAACTGTGTATAGCCAGTAACGGTTTGTCCGGAATTTTCTTTCAAAGAGAATTTTGACAGTTGGCTTTTAAGCCGTAATCATATGTTTGTCGATAATTTCATATCATCCTCGATCGAGTATAAAAAACGGTAAAATACTGTTAAATCAATATATCGGGCAACGCTGGTGTCAAGGAACGTTGCTAATTTGAGCGACTTTTCTTGACATTGTTAATGACAGTGAAACCGCCAGGCTTTGCCGCAACATCTCTATGCTGCATGCTCGTGTCATTTTCCTTTCATCGTTCTACGTATTTTTTCTCGGTGCCACCATCTTGAATCGGGTTGGCTTCTTGAAAAAGGTCTCTATTGGGCTAGTCCAAGTTGAATTCGATTTCTGCTAAGTTTAAACGTTTCCGGTACGGTATAGAATAGTGCATCAAAATAGTGTATGTTTTACGAAAAATAATTTTGGGTTCGGCACCTTTGCAGGCATATGCCCGTCATCGATTTCCGCACTTAAAGTTTGCTCTTTTCCTTCATTCTGGGAGTCTATTTGCGACTACAGCAAAGAAGAAGAAGAGCGACTGCGAATATCGGCTGTGGAGGAAGCACTTCGGAACATCAGGAAGTGAGAACAACGGGATGACATTGCCAAGCAGTGCACGAGTTTATGCGGACGTTAATTCGCACAAACCCCGCGAGTATTGGGATTATGAGAATTATGTCGTAGATTGGGCTAACCAAGACGACTATCAGCTGGTTCGAAAACTTGGTCGAGGCAAATACAGTGAAGTGTTTGAAGCTATTAAAATTACCAACAACGAAAAGTGTGTGGTGAAAATTTTAAAACCAGTCAAAAAGAAGAAAATTAAACGAGAAATTAAGATTCTGGAAAATCTGCGTGGTGGCACGAATATCATCACTTTGTTGGCTGTAGTGAAAGATCCCGTTTCGCGCACACCGGCTTTGATATTTGAACATGTAAATAATACTGATTTTAAGCAGCTTTATCAGACTCTTACCGACTATGACATCCGGTACTATCTGTATGAGCTCTTGAAGGCATTGGATTATTGCCACAGTATGGGTATTATGCATCGTGACGTTAAGCCGCATAATGTAATGATTGATCATGAAAATCGAAAATTACGATTGATTGACTGGGGTTTGGCTGAATTCTACCATCCAGGACAGGAGTACAACGTTCGTGTTGCTAGTCGTTATTTTAAAGGACCCGAATTACTAGTCGATTATCAAATGTATGACTATTCGCTGGACATGTGGTCGCTTGGATGTATGCTCGCCTCAATGATTTTCCGAAAGGAGCCATTCTTTCATGGTCACGATAACTACGACCAACTGGTTCGCATTGCCAAGGTTTTGGGTACTGAGGATCTTTTCACGTATCTCGACAAATACAATATCGAGTTAGATCCTCGCTTCAATGATATCCTCTCGAGACACTCCCGCAAGCGATGGGAACGCTTTGTGCACTCTGAAAATCAACATCTTGTATCACCAGAAGCTTTGGATTTTTTAGACAAACTACTTCGTTATGATCATTACGAACGTCTCACTGCAAGGGAAGCTATGGAACATCCGTATTTTGCGATCATCGTCAACGGTCAAATGCCTCCACCATCGTCCTCAGCAAAAGGGAGTAATCAATAAAAATTGTACTGTAATACATCTAATAACTACAATAAATAATGAAGAAGTAAAAAATTAATTATTACGATGGTAAATACAACAGATTTATTCATTATTGATTAATTTTCAGAATGGTTAAACAGGTGAAAAAGTAAAGAAATTCCATTTTCGTTTAAATAACTGGATTGAAACCTCTTCTCTTATTTTGATTGCGCAATTGTCAGACAACCAGGATACACGCGGAAGCTAGAATAGCTTTGAACATGAATTCCAAAAAGTAAAACATGCAAAAAGGCTGATTTAAAAGCCGTTTCTATTTTTCTGATTAGCGAATTACTCGGTAGGGCTAATGCTGTAACAAAGGAATATGTTTTCTTATTTTAATTTCATTTCTGTTATTTTAGGCAAGGTAAAATCACTCGTAATTGAAGAAAAAGATTCTTTGGATTTATCATTGCAAAGAAAAAGATAGTTTCAAATTGTTTTTGTTTAAACGTCTTGATATATTTTTGAACTTATACTAACAAGAATTTTTCAGTCCCATTACTCACTCAGGATAAATGCTGCATGACAGCGCTACGATTCAAATGTAAAACATTGTTGGCATAACCACATATGTGGTAATTACGGAGGAAACATAAGTTTTTTTTATTCTTTGTTCTTGGACGAAACTATCACATCAACAATTCCAGTGTATTTCAGTATAGTTGAACTGAAAAATTGTTATCATGTTCAACGAAATTAAGGTTAAACTAGGGATAATTTGATTTCCATCATCTAACACAGTGGCTCTCAACCTTTTTCATGCCACGGGCTCCTCAGAAATCGCCTTGGGTTGCAGCAGACCCCCACGGTTAAACATCGATTTTGTATGCTATCAATGTATAATTTTCAGTCTGTTAGGAAACAAGACTGTATGTATAAATGCTGTTTCGTGAATACATATTCATCCTCAAGGAAAATTAATAAGTTTCGGTCGCAACTATATTGAAACATTGGGTAGTTCGATGAAATCGTCATCTCATTTGTTATTATAAAATACAATCATTATGTTCAATAGATGCATTTACAATTATATATTGTTTAATCCTATTATTGTATCATAGAAACAAAATTTATTCTATAAATTGGATTTAAAAGCTATTTTTTAATTTAATAGGAAGAATATTTGTATGTCAATTGAATACAACAGTTGAATGAAAATTGTAAAGTAACATAACGAATGCAATTATTTCGAACGATTTATTACATGTAACAATATGGAGAAATAAAATTGTTTCCTAGCCGACTTTTTGTTTTATTATTAAAGTTTACGTATTTTATAGACAGTATAAAATACACACAGTGAGTAGACATCTTGTTCAAATAAATAAGTTGTGTAAATATTTGATCAAAAACGCATGAACCCCACGGTACTAGCGTATCTCAACTAGAGGTATACACGGATAAAAAGAGAAATACTAGAAAGCTTTTTTTGGTTGTTGGGCCATTAACCTAAAGGTCTTTCGCCCTTACTAAAAAACTTTTATTGTATGAATTTTTAGTATTCTTCGTTTTTAACATTTGAAATGCATAAAAATTTATGCATTTTCACGCATGCTAATAATTTTATATTTGCGATGCACATGTTAGTTATTCGGTGTTACTCTTGGGACTTTTAGTTTGAAGCTCTGCCAATTTCATTCAGATGATTGTTTGTTTATTCATTTATTAAGGCTTTAACCTCGAGGGTCATTCGCCGTTTTGAAAATAATGTACATTTCAAAAATTACAAATTCAAAATTTCATTCAAAATAGATAACAAAATATATATAAACCATCGAACATTACTTTTGTCGACTATCCTGTCGCACTGCTTTCCGCTTCTTGTGTTGACTTTTTTTCTTGGTGCCCACTGCGACGTCCAAAAAATTGTTTCAAAATCGTTCAACACGGGTTTTGGTCAGAGATCTGTGTTGTCAGTATTTTACAATTCTATGTCAATACTACGTTTTTGGGACAACCCGGCCTACCGATAAACTTTTAGTGACCCTACCGACATTAAGGAATTCTATCTGGCCACCCTGGAGCGATGTTCGGGTGTACCCAGGGGTATGATGTGGTTGTCAAATCACATATATTTTGCGCGTACCCAACATCTCGCCTCGGTCCAGCACATTGGACCCCGTATTTTGGTTACTTCACCCCAAAAAGAGAATATAGGGTAAGCGGTTTCGCATGTCTCGTGTACTTGTCGTTGACATATTTGTAAAAAGTATTTTTTTCCTGCTTGACCGTGATAATCAGGTCCGGTCCAGCTGATATTGGGTACGAAATACTTGCTAGACAGCGTTTATTTTCTATTCTCCGTGTATACCGACTACACTGAGAAACGAAAATATGCATAGCATACTTTCTATTCTCGTCTCTTTTATTCTGCTGTGATTTTTATGCATTTTCTTGCATATTTAACGACGCTGGATCGCTCTGGATAAAGACTTGACACGTTTATCGTTTGTTTACCATTTATCTGTCAGTGTCACTACAATCGAGCACGAGACCTGTCAATGGTCCTCGTTCCAGAAGGATTCGAAATGATTTTCTTCGAATTGAGTATTTTTGAAAAGTCTCGTGTTCGACTGGAATGACACAGATAAATAAGAAGAATATGATAGTGATGGCGAGTGTTTATCCAGAGGGATTCAGCGTCTTTAATATTATTCTAGTAAGCATTCTATGAGTAAAATTTACAGCAGAAGAAACGAGAGGTAGAGAGTAAAGTATGCTATCGATGCATCACGCAGAAAAATTGAGCATATTTAAACCGAAAATATGTATTATTGAGTCCAAACTTTTATTGTTTATTACTTCAACCAACAATTTTATTGGCATGAAAAAATCTTTATTTTCAATAATTCTCGACAAACATATGATTACGGTTTAAAAGCCAACTGTCAGTTCTCTTTGAAAGAAATTTCCGGACAAACCGTTACTTGCCAATCACAGATGTTGGTAGTAAACAAAAGAGAATAGTTTTCTTTTTCATTAACTGCTATGAACTGTGCTTAGTCAGTAACGGTTTGTCCGTAATTTCCTTTCAAAGAGAATTTTGACAGTTGGCTTTTAAGCCGTAATCATATGTTTGTCGAGAATTTTGTTTTAATTTCAATAAAATAGTTTTTAAAAAAGGGAACACTAAATCTTTTTATTGAAACAATAAATAAATTTTATTGGACTCAATAAATAAATTTAATGTCTCCCGACCAATTATTTTAATTAAAAACGCTGAATCCCTCTGGATAAAGACTCGCAAACTCTACCTTATTCTTATTTTTTATCAGTAAGTGTCATTCCAATCGAGCACGGCACCTGTCAAAAGAGAAAATCGCTTCGAATCCTTCTGGAACGAGGTCATTGACAGGTCTCGTGCTCGATTGGAATGACACTGACAGATAAATGGTAAACAAATGATTGACGTGTCGAGTCTTTAACCAGAAGGATTCAGCGTCGTTAATTTTAATTATTGAATTTAATCCATATTTTTATTGAACCTACAAATCTTTTATCAACGTGTAAGATAAGAGAAGACAATCGTTTAGCTAATTTGACCCAGTCCTAACCTCAATATTGAACCAGCTTCTGATTGGTCGTTTTGCTGGTCAAGAGCTAGGACAGGACAGGATATCTATCTATCTATCTATCTATCTATATATATATATATATATATATATATATATATATATATATATATATATATATATATATATATATATATATATATATATATATATATATATATATATATATATATATATATATATATATATATATATATATATATATATATATATATATATATATATATATATATATATATATATATATATATATATATATATATATATATATATATATATATATATATATATATATATATATATATATATATACAGGGTGTTTGGTTCATGGTTAAGAATCTCTCGGGGGGTTATAGATTGTCACATTTGGAGAAAAAAATTGTTCTAAACATACCATCAAATCTCAACCGTTACAGAGTTATTGAACTTTTCGTGTAAAAAACTTATTTGTCTTAAAATACCTCTAACTTTAAAAGTATACTTTGTATTTTCAATATTTCAGTTCCATTCGAAAGGTGAGAAAATTTCCTATTGAATGGTGTTCTCATATCTTTTAAGTAATTAGTTTTAATTACCTTTTAGCTGCAAAGTATTTAAAAGCTAGTGTTTTTGAGGAGGTTTTTGCTAATTTTCTCGAAATAATGAAGTATGATTATAGCAATATCCATTATCCAAAAGTTGGGTTTTAGGACGATTCATAATTTGTTCTTGGACGTCATATTTCTATCTCTTCTCATTTCTTTGTAATTTCATTACTATACTTTTCCTGTAACCGACTTGCAAGTGCTTAAAAGACTCTAATCTAAAAAATATGCTTTATATCGTTATTTACAAGATTTCATTGGAAAGCTGAGAAAATGTCCTATCAGTGTATGTACAAATATCTTTTAGTTAAGTGTACTAAATGATTTTTTACTAACGAAATAACTCAAAATTTGTGTTTTTTTGGAGACTTTTTTAATTATTCTAATTATTAATCAACAAAATTTATCGTTACTATTCTTCATTTGATGCCCCTTAATATTCTCTATAACTTTTTATTTGACACTTTGTCTATATCTCTTTTCATTTTGCTGCTATTTAATAGTTAACACAGCATGAGCTCGCCACAAATGTAGTGGGTTCGAAATCGTTATTTTTGCATATGAAACGATGTGATAAAAACGATTTTGCGTCGAAACCAAAAGAGATAATTGAATGGAGTCAAAGAAAGAACTGTAGAATTTGCTGAGATGCATTTTTTCCATGATAATAATGGTGATGTTTATTATTTACTATTTTAAGAAAATTAACGAAAATGCTAATAATAGAACTAACTTTAAACTAATTCACTTTTAAAAGAATACTAAATTCACTTAACTGAAAAGTATTACTACATTTTTCACTGTAAAATTTTCCTGGCTTTCGAATAAAAAGAAAAACAGTACAATAAGTGCCATAATTTTTCAATTAGAGCTGGTACTAGTGAAAATGAGATAAAAATATCAAAGTTGAATAACTCAAAATCATGAAAATAAGAAAAGATAAGTGTATCATGTCAAAGAACGAATTAAGCAGCTCATCAAGACTAACAATCTGAATTATTAAAATGATAAGGTTAACTATAAGGATTTTCAAGAAATGAACGAAAAATCGTTCAAAATTGTTTAATTTTCAATAAATTACTTTGAAAAGGCTACTTAAACTCATTAGCTGAAACATGTAAGGGCATCACTCAATGCGAAATTTTCTCACCTTTCGAATGGAACTAAAATATTTAAAATACAAAGTATACTTTTAAAGTTAGAGGTACTTTAAGACAAATAAGTTTTTACACAAAAAGTTCAATAACTCTGTAACGGTTGAGATTTGATAGTATGTGTAGAACAATTTTTTTCTCCAAATATGGCAGTCTATCATCCCCCGAGAGATTCTTAACCATGAACCAAACACCCTGTATATATATATATATATATATATATATATATATATATATATATATATATATATATATATATATATATATATATATATATATATATATATATATATATATATATATATATATATATATATATATATATATATATATATATATATATATATATATATATATATATATATATATATATATATATATATATATATATATATATATATATATATATATATATATATATATATATATATATATATATATATATACACAAAAGTCAATGTTTGTATGTATATGATATATGCGAGGGTCTGCCTCAAAGGGAAAAAGAGCGTGTCCGGATAAGAATAAGAAGAGTGGCAGATTTGACAAACGCAAAACAGATTCAAGATAATCTGCATAAGGTGTATGCATGTGTGTACAATAATATTTTTGGTGGTAAACGCTTTGAGAGGCTGAAAGCACTAGTTTCTATATTCAAAACATTGTTTTAATTAATTTCGTTTTTACTAACCTCTTTTCTGAGAAGTGAATCAGTATTTACGCAATGTCGATCTAGCTAATCGTAAAACCAAAACTCTCGCTTTACGTATGCCTATACCTTATCTGGTACCATCTTAGGTTTTCACGTTATTTGCAGTTTGACAAGACAAAATTTGACAAGACCATAATTTGATGTTGGAACGGGCTATCCCTGAGAATGATCATAGGAAGGGCAATCCCTCGGATATATGGACTCCCAAACGGCTTAACCGATTGCCCAGCTTTTTACGTGCCATAATGGCGGTCTAAATTGTTCAGTTCGTAATACGTTTAATTGACCTTTTTCGACAATAATCGTTTACGCCAGCTTGACAGTAATGCCCAGTTGAAAATGTCGGGCGTTCATTGAACAGTATTCTAGTTTTGTCGGGCGCTCATTGAATAGTATTTCTCTTATGAAAAATTTCTAACCCTATGTACGGGGTCGGGACTCGAACCCAGGTGCGCTGCGTACAAGGCAATCGATTTACCAACTACGCTACGCCCACCCCTCTGGGTTTTTATTCTTGCAATAAACTATTGCGAATCTTTTCTTAAATCCACATTGCGACTTTTCAGCCATGTGCCACCGGGCCGTGCGCTGAATTACGCGCAAATCTATTTTGCATCAGTGCGAGTGAGTAAACGTTTTGACGTTTGTTTTTGTTTCGGTCGCTCTCGAGTGTTTCAACTCAACGAAATGCTAGATTATTTCGAGATAGACAATACTTTTGTGAAGCAAAGGTATTCGAAATATCGCATTCGCATGGTTTTGTTAAAATTCTTGAAAATTTGTTTCAATGAGATTTTTGCAGAAAGAGCAAAAGATATTGGTATAAGAATAGGATCAACCCTTGGATTTAAGGGAAAACTCTTATGTGCCATTGTGTTGAGGTTCGTTCGTTTCTATGTATGTATACCAAATAAAAAATACATCATAGAGTTTATACTGAGATAAAGTGAGATGTTTTGATATATATTTTCTCTGTTTGGGTTGTAGACCACGTTTCTTGATTATGGCACCTGCGCATTGCGAATAATAACACCGGGAATGATTTTGGATGCTGAATATTATTGTGAGTAAAATCTGTCCACGAGATGAACTTTTGTTTATATATGATACACTCACTGGAACTCATTTTATCTGTTCCAAAGAATTATTTGGCAAAATAACAAACCCAGTATCAGATTTACACTTTTAGTGAGAATTTGAGTGGCAATACGATAGGGCGCAAATCATTTTCTTTTGTGCCAAATGTACAGACTATATAATTTTAGAGTGAGTTTTAAGTTTATTTCCATTATTTTAAATTTGCTCATAGCAACGTAGTGGTGTTTAGATGATTTTGAAAATATTACATTTGTGTGTAATACACAGTAGTTAATTATGAATTTACCGTAAACATTTTATTTTGCAAATTTTCAATATTCGCAGTGAAGTGTTCTTCGAATATATGAAAACATAATCTGTCAGAGACAATCAGTTTTTTGTGCATTGCAATTGATCGCTTTTTTGAAAAAAAAAATCGAGTTTCATTTTCAGTAACAACAGCATGATAAAACGAAAAGTAGCGACCGAACCATATTCATCCGAAAAATCAACCCGTCGTAGTGCAGAATAATTTTGCTTCTTTGTGTGGTGGTGGTTGTTTTCCTTTAATATTAATACATTAACTTTAGTTTGGTCGAAAAGTGAAAGTGAATCCATATTCAGTCACATTGTTGTTCTCTCGCGTGTATATGTATTCTGTGCTCAGACCAAGTCCAGCATACATACATAGACGGATATAACTAAAAGCCCACGAAAATGTATGTATATATATATACCTACTGGTAAAATTGCATTCATTCATAAGTTGATGCTTCTTTTGTAGTCCGTACGGAGTCTCGTATAGCAGAAATTATTGTGATACGTTTATGTATTTTAAGGGGTTACACCACTATAGACAGGCATATTTCGAGGATTTTTCCTTGGCGCAAGAAAGAGGGTGAATCGAGATTTTTATTTATTTATTACTTGAATTTTTTGTAAGAAGTAGGGAAAAGCCCCTTTGAGTGAAATTTGCTTTTGTAATCTAGGCATAAAAAACCTATTTTCCTTTTCAAAATATATAAATACAATAAATTCTTAAACTAATTTTGCTCACTCGGTTAAATACAATCATAACAGAGCTAAGCTTCATTATCCACATGTATATAAAGTTCAAAGGATGGTAGCGTTGTTGTCTTGATAAGAAGTTGTCGTATTCAAATACCTGAAATTATGTTAAATTTATGAAGTATCAAAGTTTAAGATTGGATCTGATGAGAAATTCGAGGATGATTTTAAGGACAACAAAATCTTTATTGCTTAGATACAATCTAATAGATTAATCATTTTCTCTAAAATGTTATGAAACAAAGATTTTGATTTATCAGAATCAGAAGGTTTATTTTCAGAATCATTTTTAGGGAAACCTGGAATATCATCGGCTGATGTAGGTTTAAGTGGAGGGAATTCTTTAGGAATTAAAAAGATCGATTTATGAGTGTTGTGGTTTTCCTTTAGTTCACGGTGAATATTACTTCTTCATTTAGTTGGAGGATGATAACTACAGTTAGGTTGAAAATCAGAAGAATTAGTATCATCATCATTAGGAAGTAAATCAATAGAAATTTTCAGTAGGAATAATTAAGGAAGAAGATTTAAGTAATGCAGCATACGACTTTTTATTTTTAGTGAATGCCTTTTGATGCAATTGAGTTTGGCAATTAATAAAAGCCGAGCATTCTTTTAATTGAGCATAAAATACAATTTTCATCAGATGAATTACAAGAAGAAGTAATATGATTATCACCCCATTTTTCACATATTAATTTATTAGAATTAGGGGTGGGTGTAGCGTAGTTGGTAAATCGATTACCTTGTACGAACGGCACCTGGGTTCGAGTCCCGACCCCGCACATAGGGATAGAAATTTTTTATAAGAGATTTTTCTAACCCGAAGGAGTGAATGACCTAAACGTTAAAACCTCTATAATCGAAATAATAAAAAAATATTAGAACCAAATTTTTCAGTGTGACCGAAAAGTTGATCTCAATGCAATACTTTGGGAGCGGTAAATACGAACACGAAATATTACATTATTTACGTATAAGAAATCTGGAATCTGATTTTTTATAAAGATGTTCACTATGAAGTATCAGAGGAAACACTTCTATTTTTAAATACCCCACATTCATGATTGAGAATATCATGAAATTCAATAAATTCATCAAATATAACGCCATCAATTTCTACAAGATCCGAAGGGTAGAGTTTGGAAGATACTAAGGAGTTCGCATCTATACAATCAGAAAATACAACCCTCAATTTATTTAAAGAAATTTTTTTTAATTTCTGTAACAGATTTAAATTTCTTATAAATTTCGGATAAAGTACATTTATAGGTTTCTCTTTTTTCTAATATAAACAGTATAAGGTCCTTTCGTGGATAAATTATACTACCTTATACGATTTTCTAATTTTTTAACAGAATCATCTAAATTTTTTGGAGCGTCGATCAGCTCAATTTGAATCAGGATCAACAACATTTTTGACGAAATGGAGAAATTAAGTTAAAATAAAGCGACTAAAATGTAGAAGACTGCAGGAAACATCCCAACAAACAATTCGTGGTTTTATAAACGATTTAACAGTTGCTTTATTCAGCTCTAGCTGAACATGGGAAGTATAGGCGTAATCATATAACGTTTATTCCACCATTAAGCATGTGGATTTGGAGAATTTATTCAGCTTGTCCGATTAAGACACATTAAAGAACAATTCTTCAGCATGTATACAGCCTGAAGAAAACTACAGTTCAGCTTTATCAATAAACCTTTTCATTACTGCTATTCAGCTGAGAGAATTATCATAGGAAAATATTAAAAAAGATATTTAATTTCAAGTTACACACGCCATCAATCTCTTTGGAAGCTATCTGTTTTAATTAATGTTACGTTACAGTTAGAGAAAAATTGCATTACCTTGTTGGATATCATATCACGTACCTGGATTTGAACCCGCAACCTGTTGAATGCTGAGCACTTACCTTACTGTCTGCACCAACCTTGCATACATCGAATGCTTAAGATTTCACCGATATACCGAAAATTCTAGGCTGCTGAATAGAGTCTGTACAAAGGCTACAGTAACCTTTTATAGATTTGAGTGAACCTAGTTGGCTTGGGTTCGAATCCCAACCTACGATATTTTTTTATTCGATAATTATTTTTTATTTGATAATTTTTAGAACATTCGGGAATTTTAAATTAGACAATTTATTAGTTTCGAAAACTGATGATTGATGATTTTTGCATTCGACATGAGGACTTATGGTTGTTACAAAACATTTAGATAAGTAAAAATAGGTGTCATATCAAAGAGGTGCTAACTGAATGATGGATTGAAGCCATTTATAATTCTCCTCGATTTATTTACCACTCCCTGCCAAAAAATTTTCTTTTTAATGTGATTTTTTTTTGGTAAGCGGAAGTCGCTGTTCGAATAATCCTACGTACGATGCTGAAGAAATCAATTTTGAATATGCCGTGAAAATTTCAAAGCGATAAAAAATCATTTGTTCGAGTTACATTTTCGGCCACCTCAAAAAAAGTGGTTTCGAGAAAAACGCGGTTAAAGTTTTCACTATACACGGGATATACATAAAAGGAGTTGCGGCAAAATTGAAAACTTGAACACTTATGTATTGTTTTCGTCTTCCATGTTCTGGGACATCATTTTTAACATCCTAAAGCACATTTTAGACTAATAAATAAAAAATCGATTTTTTGAAAATTCTACAGTGGTGTAACCCTTAAGGGTTTGATGACTGTGATATATATTCTTGGGATTTTATCGGCTAAACATCATAATTTCAACGATTTGTTCTTTCTCACAATATCTTTATTTAGACTTATTTCGTTGCCTTACCGAAGTTTTTTTTTCGATTATAGAGGTTTTAACCTCAGGGTCATTCGTTTCTTTTTCGGGCTAGAAAGATATCTTTGGAAAAATACCTACCCCTGGGTTTGGGAATTAAACCCTGGTGAGCTGCGTACAAGGCAATCGATTTACCAACTATGGTATGCCCCCCCCCTAAATGATGTTATATGTTTTGATCTATTTTTCTTATACTTACTCAAAAAGGATACACCTTAAGGGACCATTCATAAATTACGTAACGCATAAATTGCTCAAAATTGACTCCCCCTCCCATCATGCAACAAATTGTCATAAATTTCTTCATCCCCCCCCCCTATTACGTAACAATTTCCTTGAATTTTTTTTCCTTCGGTTAAAACATGTCACGTAACGATCTAGCTTACTCCCCCTTCCCCCAATGTCACAATATGTAACAACTTGTCGAACCCCCTCCCCTCTAAAAGCGTTACGTAATTTATGAATGGTCCGTTATCGTTTATTGGAGAGCTGAGAAAATTGAAGTGATGTATTTTTGTGTATCTATCTCTCTATCTATCTATCCAGTGATTAGGGCATTGCTGGAAGAGCACATTGATAAAATTCGATACATTGAATTTATTGATTTCACACATGATTTTTTGCAATTTGTAGCAGCATATAAAAATTATCTGTCACACATAAGTATTATTTGAAAACTATATAAATTCATCTGGGGTACATCAAAATTTTTAAAGTTTGCCACATAGAAATTCGTTTTATAGAAGATTGCACATCAAATGTATGTGCAATTAATACAATTTATATTTGTAACACATTTTCGTGCATATGCATATTATGTGTGTGGAATACATAAAATATATGTTTAGATTTTTAGCAGTGGATAGAGATAACATGTATGAAAACTGAAAGGTCATGCAACCATAAATAATGTCAATATGAGATGGGGGTTTTTATCCTTGAAATAGATTAGTTTTGCGAAACTAAGGTATACGAAATATCGTATTTATATTGTTTACATTTCAATTTAATTGGAAGGGCTCTGAAAACTTGTTTAAAGGATTTTTTTAGAAAGAGCAAAAGACTCAAAGAAATTTAAAATAATACTATACATGGTATAACAATAGGATCATCACTTAGATTTTAGAGCAAAACTCTTATTTGTCATTGTATTGATATGAGGGCCTGGGTACAAAACCCTGAGCGATGAATCTATGTATAAGAAAAAACAAAACAGAGAGTTTATACTAAGGTAAGGTGAGATGTTATGATATATATTTTCTCTGTTTGGGTTGAAGACCACGTTTCTTGCTTATAGCACCTGCGCATTAATAATAGTAACACCGGGATGGTTTGGGATGCTGAATATTATTGTGAGTAAAATCTGTTCACGAGATAAACTTTTATTTGTGTATGGTACACTCACTGGAACTCACTTTATCTGCTCAATAGAATTGTGTGGTAATGTACCAACCCAATATCAGAAATGATTAAGCCGCAATAAACAACAACAACCCTGTATACTATTTACACTTTCAGTGAGATTTTGAGTGGCAATACGATAGGCCGTAAATATACTGAAAACCGACTTATTATAATTTCAACAAAAAATGAACCTAATTTTTGATTTGTTGTTTTGATGCTGCCAGCCTCAGCCTGGACACGTACGTCTCTGCCTAGGTACAAAACTACAAACAAACGTTTGACTGGGTTAAAATTTGAAAAACTTGCAACGTTTGTTTCAGTCTAGACACAGTCGCATAAGCCGTTATACGACCGTTTCAGTCAGTACACAAACAACTGGAATTCAACTGATTTCATTGTTGATTTGAAGTAGTTTATCGTTTAATATAAAATAATATATTTGGGGAACGGGCATAACGTAGTTGGTAAATCGATTGCCTTGTACACAGCTCACCTTAGTTCGATTCCCAACCTCCCACATAGGGTTAGAGATTGTTCCAAATAAGATTTCTCTAACCCGAAAAAAGGCAAATGACCGTAAGGTGAAACCCTCTATGATCAAAATAAATAATATATTTCAAAATAACAAGTAATTTCGATTGAAGTTTTGTCGGTATGTATACCGACGTTTGAACGTGTGAAATCAATTTGTTGAAATCCTGCGCAGTAATGGTAAAACTAATTGGTGAATTCAATTTTTGATGAAAGGTGTGATTTTTATTTCAATTCTATTTGGTTAACAAACACTCCAAAATTATTTATTATTTATTACACATGTAGTTTGACATTTCAAGAGATGAAAAATAATCATATTGCATATAGCAACAGTCGATATAATTGCACTTTTACGATATAATCAACTAGATCCGAATAGCAGACTTCGATAATTTTGGCCAATACTTTCAACTTTTTGAAGTATACGAATTGATAAAAATTTCACAAATATCACACGAATAATCTTTAGGATGTTGAATATTAGCCATGCCATATTTGAGGTTACAAAGACCAATAAGTGCCCTACACTATCTACCAGACGAATAGGATTGGTTTAATCTCGCTTCATGACAATAGACACCAGCACCACCTCGGCCCTTCAACAAAGAACCGTCAGTGTAACAATCTACGTATTCTTCAGACAGGATCATCCCTTTGATTTTAGGGCAAAACTTTTGTCAATGTATTGAATTGGAGGCCGTTTATTTTTATGTATAACAAAAATACAACAGAGTTTATACTGAGATAAGATGAGAGGTTATGATTAATACTTTCTCTGCTTGGGTTGAAGACCACGTTTCTTGTTTATAGCATCTGCGCGTTACGAATAATAACACCGGGAATGGCTTTGGATGCTGAATATTATTGTGAGTGCAATCTGTTCACGAGATGAACTTTTGTTGGTATATGATACTCTCACTGGAACTCATTTTATCTGTTCAAAAGAATTATGTGATAAAATAACAACCCAGTATCAGATTTACACTTAGTGAGAATTTGAGTGGCAATACGATAGGGCGTAAATCATTTTCTTTTGTGCAAATGTGCAGAACTTATACAATTTTAGAGTAAGTTTCAGATATATTTTCATGATTTAAAATTTTCTCATCGCAACCTTGTGAAGTTAAAATGGTTTTGAAATTCTTACATTGGTGTATTAACTAGTTAACTATGATTTTACTGCAAAAACTTTTTTTGTGTGCAGAAAAAGCAAGCTTTCATATGTTATGCAATATTCACAGTAAAATCTTCATGGAATATGCGAAAACATAATCTGTCAGAGACAATCAACCTTTTTGTGCATTGCGATTGATTGCTTTTTTGAACAAATTTGATTTACATTCTCAGTAACAGTATAATCAAACGAACGGTAGGATACAGGATACAACCGAACCATATTCGTCCAAAAAATCCATTCGCCGTAGTGCAGAATAATTTTACTTCTTTGTGTCGTTGTGGTTGTTTTCCTTTAATATTAATTCATTAACTTTAGGTCGACAAGTGAAAGTGAAAAAAATCAATATTCAGTCACATTTATGTAACATATTAAAGTGTTCTCTCTTGCGTGTATTTTTTCTTCTGTACCCAGACCAAGCCCAGCAAATTTGCATAGGCGGATATAATTAAAAACTCACGTAAATATATGTAGGGCAACTGCGCCTAAGACGGACACTTTTAGTTTTGTTAGTTAGTTATTTTTATTGGGGCTTTAACCATGAGGTCATTCGCCCATTAGAAAGGAAAAGGTATGTTACATTGCATTAACAAGTGTATATCATTTAGTTATTGCCTGTGTCGTATCTTGTTCGGTGCAGATGTGGGCCATAAGGCCGGTGGGCCCGCAGTGTTTCATACTTCTTTCGCATTGGTTGTAGCTCGACGGATCGATTCTCGGTATAGTAGTGTTGATGGGCCGCGGGAAACCTCCTCTACACCCGCTAAAGGTGAGGCGGAGGGCCCATGGTTTGCATGGTGTGTAGTTATCATGGATGTTGGGGTCGTGCTTGTTTGTTGTTTGTGAGCCGTGGCTAACCTCCCCTTCATTCGGTCCGAGTGAGGCGGAGGGCCCGTGGGATTGTACAAATTAGATCGCCTGCAAGAGATGTTTAGCGCGTTCGATATTCGTGTTCTAGATGCGTTCGAGTAGCCTCGCATCTCTCAAAAAGGAGATTAGAGTTTCTTCGCTCACTGGATCGTTTGCTAGGATGTACCTGATGGAGAGTGGAAGTCGGTGGAGAATACGGAGGTTGCTTTAAGTTTTCGAATCGTAGAAAACACGTTTTAAAAAAATGTTATGTCGACGCAGCAAAATACCACTATTGGACGATATATTCTCACAATTTCATTGCAAAATACTTAAATTGAGCGGAGTTGTTCAGTGTTCCTGTAGATTCTTTATTTAAGTTCGACTTTGAGATCTGGGCCAAATAGCATTATTTCAGTTCTGTTCGACGAAATTACCATTTTCCAGCTGTCTGTTGCCTATGAAATTTGATTTTGAGCCTATGTTGGTCTTTCTTTCCGGGGCCGGATCCAGAAAAAAAAATCAATGTGAAGGAGCGGGGGTGTCTGGAATATTGATTTTGGAATGAATATTGTACGAAAACAAACTCGGTTCGGTGTTATGAGTGCACGAGTTCGTTTCATCCATAGCTGATTTTGAATGCAACTCAGAATGGATAGAAAGTCTGCTATTCACCACGAAAACGTTCTGCTCTCTTTTTGCACATTTAAATAAAAAACAACTTGCTCGAAGTTCGTGTAGGATGGTTTCATAGGGCGAACTTTTTTTGTGTTATCGCAGATATCAAAGTTCGCAAGTGATCTATTTTTCCTACTGATATTTGCTTGAACCGAACCAAGTTCGCAAGCATCGGCACTCTGCAGGTTCTCTAACGATATTTTATATCAGTGAACTTTTTATTTGAAAATCGGCGATGAAAAGATTCTTTAGAGAACATTGATATTTTTATTTTTTCCCTACACTATTCACATCAGTTACCTTCAATGTCTAATAAAAGCGCACATTCTCGTCGGAGCGCTTTGAAGGCTTCGGTGTACTTATTTCTTGCTTTATTTGTGCACTGAAGACTTCCAAGCGAACCGTGTCAACGTGCACTTTTACTTTACTTTGAAGGATAGTTCACACTTGTGTGACAGTCCAGTTTGGTGTAAAATGCGCAATACTTAGCTGGGAAACTTGAGAACCAGCATGTTTGCTTTTCTCGACCACACTTTGATTAGTTTTGGAAGGATCGTTGCTTACTGCCCCGAGTGTTTTTGATTGAATATCGTGCTGCTGTGAGCTTGGAAAACCTTGCAAACTTGTTGATCATACCTGAACAAAGCTATTGCTATAACAGACAAAGAACCGCTTCATTATCCCCTATCGCGATTGCTCATTTGGGGCCGTTCATATACCACGTGGACAGTTTGTGAGAGGGTAGGGTGTACGAAAAAGTCAACGCAGTCTTTTATTAGAATGTAAAACAAATTTGTACCATATGTGCGCTTAATTTTTTTTCTTCATTTTTTCTAGTCATGTTGTGACATATGGGAGAGAGGGAATAAGGCAGAACGTTACGTAACATGTCTTTCTGAAGAAAAACAAATTTTATGAAGATAAAAATGATGTTATTGAAAATAAATTCGATTTAGCTGTGCACTGCCAATACACTCGTTACTGAATTAGGTAGGTCCAATGCCATTTTAAGCTCTTCATTGCGTATGCACAAAGCACAGTTTTGAACACACTGTATTTGCATTAGCGTTATGTTAGGTTAATATTATATTGCAACAAAACAAAAAGTGATAGGGGTATTAGGTCGAAGAACAAATTATGGGGAACATTAATGAAGATGAATTGAATATCCATAATGATGGATTTTGTTATCTTAGGGGAGCTGTGCCTAAGATGGACACCTTAATATTTGAACACATTTGCCAGGTGTTTTAAGCCATTTTTAGTATCAAATTTGATCACCATTTTTGAGTTTAGAATTACAGTGTGGCATTTTACTCGAATAGACCTTTCATAGAAATTTGATAATTTCATTCGTTACAAAAAGCATTTCAGTGTTTTTAGACACTTGTCGCAATTGATAAAAATGATTTAATCATATTTTGTTTTGTTTACTTTGATGCAAGATTGATTTTTGGGAAGGTGCGGCATATCTCCCGAAATTATCCTTATTGTTTTCAAATTGCGCAGAAACGGAAAGCGGCCTCAGAGAAGTTTGAAAAGATATTATCACATGATATAATATAATATAATATAATATAATATAATATAATATAATATAATATAATATAATATAATATAATATAATATAATATAATATAATATAATATAATATAATATAATATAATATAATATAATATAATATAATATAATATAATATAATATAATATAATATAATATAATATAATATAATATAATATAATATAATATAATATAATATATCAGCACTAGGATTTTAAGGCAAAACTCTTATTTGTCCCTGTATTGATTAGGGCCATGTATAACAAAAAACGCAGCAGAGAGTGATATTTTCTCTGTTTAGGGTGAAGACCACGTTTCATGTTCATAGCACCTGCGCATTACGAATGATAACAATGGTATGGCTCTAGATGCTGAATATTATTGTGAGTAAAATCTGTCCACGAGATGAACTTTTGTTCGTTTGTACACTCACTGGAACTCATTTTACCTGTCCATAAGTATCATGTGGTAAAGTAAAAACTCAATATCAGATTTATACTTTTAGTGAGAATTTGAGTGACAATACGATAGGGCGTAAATCCTTTTCTTCTGTGCCAAATGTGCAGACTTTACACAATTTTAGAGTAAGTTTTAGGTTTAATTCCTTTTTATATTTTCTCATCGCAACATCGTGATGTAAAGATGGTTTAGAAAAAGTTACATTGTTGTATTAAATAGTTAACTATGAATTTACCGCAAAAACTTTTTTGTGTGCTAGCTTTCATATGTTATGCAATATTTACAGTGAAATCATATCAGAATATGTGAAAATATATGCTGTCGGAGATAATCAGCGGTATATTGCATCGCGATTGATCGTTTTTTCGAACAAATTTAATTTGCTTTCACAGTAACAACATAATCAAACAGAAGATAGGACAGGACAAGACCGAACCATTATCATCCGAAAAATCAATCCGTCGTAGTGCAGAATAATTTTGCTTCTTTATGTAGTGGTAGTTGTTTTCCTTTAATATCAATGCATTAACTATAGTTATGTCGATAAGTGAAAGCGAAAGTGGATCAATATTTAGTCACAGTCAGTGTTTTCGCTTGCGTGATTTTTTATTCTGTGCTCAGACCGACGGATATAACTAAAAACAAACGTGAATATGTGTACTGATAGCATGGCATTCATTCATAAGTTGCTGCTTGGAGGTTCTTTTTCAGTCAATCAAGAGTTTCGTTCAGTGGAAGTTGTTGTGATTTACGTTTTCACTTTATAAGTCGTTTGATGGCTGTAAGAAATGTTCCTAGGATGTTATCGGCTGAATATTATTATTTTAACCAGTCAGATTTTTTGTCGAATGGAGCTGCACAATTTGTTCTTTCTCACAATATCTCTAAGGTTTATTTTACTGATTATGTCCCTTTGAAGTTTTTATTTGATTCGCTTAACCTCAGGGCCATTCGCCTCTTTTTCGGATTAGGAAAATCTCTAACCCTATGTACGAAGTTGGGAATCAGACCCAGCTGAGACGTACAAGACAAACGATTTCTCAACTTCACTGTACCGGTTATCTTCCCAATGATGTTATATGTTTTCATTTATTTTTTCTTATACTTGCTCTTAATCAAAAAGTATGTTATTTATCTATTTTTTCAATCGTTGGAAAGCTGAGAACATTACCTCTGAACAAATATTCTCATTCTAATCCTTCAGTTTAGAAAATTCAGAATTCCATGACAGACAAAGTTAATGAAAGTTAGCTTTATTGCTAGTGTTTTCGTTCATTTTTATACATAGTATTGTATTGTTTATTTGGGGCTTTAACTTTGAAGGTGATTTGCCCAATTTCTAAACATCTGTAAATAAATAGGTCTGATGTTGATGATACAACTCGACTTGGCTCTGCACTGCCACTAGGCTGGTTGCTGTCCGCTGTTGCAGGAAGTAGTACCGATGTCTTAATCAGATGGAAGAAGTCTTACTAAGTATTATTAGAAATAGATGACACTGGGTTCAAGTTTCGATTCCATCAAATTCTTGCAGAAATCAGTTGTTTCGCTGTAATTAGCTTTTACTACTATCCTTGAAAAATATTGGTCAAGGACTAACACAAGGGGTCTTGAGAAAGCCTGCTATTGGAAAACTCTAAGTAGTTCGTTAACTTTTAAGTGGTATGACCGGATGGAACGGATGTTTGAATCGGACTGATTAGGATTAGCTTTTCTAATTCTTCAATAAACGCTACATTATTTCTCTTATTTATTGTTACCGTTCTTCTTCTTACAGATGTGATAACACAATCATCAATTATAAGGAAATACATTAAAGACACAAACTAATTTAATATACATAGCAAGTGAAATATATTTGACCGAGAAATGAAAAAAATGCCGCTAACAGCAAGTGAAACATTAAGAGTTTGGCTGCTTTCTGCTTTAGTAGTGCATTGTGCAGTAGCCGGAAATCCAGACGCAAAAAGATTATATGATGATCTGCTGAGTAATTACAATAAATTAGTACGACCTGTAGTAAACACTTCAGATGTTCTTCGTGTTTGTATCAAGCTAAAATTATCTCAACTGATCGACGTGGTACGTAAATATTTTACTTTAATCAGATTTATTTATTTTCGTATTATTTTACTTTATTTTCTGTATCAAACCTTTATTTATACATCGTCGCTGTTGTGCTATCTTATGACAAGCGCCATGTTGCACATTTCGAGAAAAACGATTTTTAAAGTTTGAGATTGAATATCTTGAAACCTATAAATGGTACAAACAATTCAAAAAAGACAATTAATGCTTCTATCTATTCTGTATTAATCTCTCAAATATTACGAAGATCGGTTGACTATGTTGCGAGTTTTTACTATAAATGTAAACAAAAGTCGCACTCACACGTGTCATAAGCGTGTATTGATGGCAAAATTTGTATGGCGTGTCATAATCGTGCATGGAAAATTTTTCATAGAAAAAAATCATCAATTATTAACTTTTATTCATATCTTTGGCTTCATTTGGTCTATAAACAACCGGTGCGATGCATTTTGAAGGAAATGAGTCAGGGAATCTAGCAAAAATAGTTATTTTTGGTTACAGTGTTGCCAAATATGCTATATTTCCAGTTGAAAACTTAAACTGTGTTTTTCTCACAATTTGCGTGTTTTTTTTTGAAAATGATTATGCCATTGTGTTTCACAGATAGTTTTACACATAAAAACACCTTATACATCAAGATAACTTGAGCCAATCTCCAGACACAGTCATTTGAAGCAAAAAATTAAACAAATTTCAGCACGTTTCTCGCTATATCTCAATAACCAAGCAGAATGTCAAAATTCTGAAAACGTCACTTTGTAGAGATTTTTTTGACAAGTAATGTAGCATATCTAACTCAGTTTACCCCAAAATGGCGTTTGTCATAAGATAGCACAAAAGCGACGACATATTTATAATAAATCGAGAATCAGATGGTCAGAAATTGGTTCAATCGGCGCGTTTACAATGTAATGGCACGTCGTCTAATCTTGTTGATGTTGCTTAGCTCTTGGTGTGTGTACTCGAATTATCCCAATAAATTTCGTATAATCTTGGCACTCAACAAAATTCAATGGGATTTGCACCCGCTGCAAAATGACATAGGTGGATTTGTAGTATAGTTTTGTATTTCTTTATTTCAATGGTAATGAAAATCAGTTTTTTAAATACGCCAGGTTGAGGGCCAGCTCTCCGATTTAGACATTGAAAAAAAATATGTACCAATACCACATGAGTCTTATACTAGTTATAACTTATAAGTACACATGCATGAGCCATTTCTCGTTGATTAATCATACCGTTTTTGTTAAACGCAATGACGCTGTTATACAGTAACTTGTTTCGTATAAATTTCTATTTTGGAAATGTTTTGGTTCATGAACTTATGTGTTACTCTAGTTATTGTACATCACTGTATCCAGCGATTGTTGCAGAAAAAGTATCAAATATTAAACGCATCGGTTTCTAATTGCCTATAGCGAATCATGGAAGGTCGATTGGGACATGATTATCATTTGAATTCACTGTGTCAGAGATTAGCTTGGTACAGCAAAGGCGAGTTCCGTAATATTTAATATTAAAATTTAAGTGTCATCCTTCATTAACATTCTAATGGGACACAGTTGCCGTTCATAAATATCTAACCATAATCAAAATTGTATAATTTTATTTCCAGAATCAAACTTTTGTTTTTTTAGAAGCAGTTGCTATAAAACAAATAAAGCTTTCCTTCTTCTTTTGAAATTTAGTTACATGTACGTAATAAGATTGATAAATGATCACTTTGGATTTGTTCAAATTCATTCCTAGCTCATAACTATTTATTTTTCAGAATCTCAAAAATCAAATAATGACTACAAATCTTTGGGTAGAACAAGTAAGTACTATCTTATTCCGATAATCTTCTGCGCTTAAATAGAAATAAGTTTCATTAGGCAATAACATCTCAATAATATAGGGTAATGAGCCTTTTTTCGCCCTGTTTCGATTATTATTCCATTTGAAGATGTTGGTTATCTTTGCGCGTCTGCTATCTTTGTTCAGCGCATTAACTAAAATGGTAGTGAAATAATTGGGGCACTCGATTCGTGTTTCCATGTATCTCATGCACGATTATTTCAACATTTTTATCCTATTTTTTTAGTTATTATATTGACTCTTAAGAACAAAGCAATAATATGGCAATTAATTCGCATTCCATAAATTGTAAGCCGAGTAATGCCAATGTTACAATGCCACTTAAATACATCAGTCTCAATATTCTATTTACAGGGGTGAGGAGTTATTTTTCTTGAAAAATAACATTTTCTTTAGCGCATTGGAAAATATGACCATTTTTAAGAATACACATTTAAAACCGTTTGAAGGAATTCGAATAACTGACAAAGTTGTAGCAGGTGCAAGCCCGCATAGGTTTATATGACTAAGCCCGCAAGCTGAATCATCTACTCCAAGGCTGAGGATCTATTTAAAATTTTGAAGCAATCATTTTTGTTTTAATTTCATGAACGTAGAATATTTCAAAAGTATTCTTTGAACGTTTCATAGAAATTGAACTATTATTTTTTGAGGTATATAACGTTGAACTTGGTAGTTTTTTATCTGCAAGTAAATCGAACATAAAACTTACACGTATTTTTCTCAAAACAATAACTTCAGAGTCAGTATCCTGAATATTCTGGTTGCAGTTGAAAATCGAAATAGTGAACTTTATCGATTTTGTTGGCTATTTTCGGCAAATTTGAGACTAAGAGAAACGAAAGCAATGAAATTGAAAGACGGATAGGTATTCTAGAGCGAATCAGTTATAAACTTAGAGCGAAAAACTAGGACTAGGCAGGCTCATATGGACATGATCGAAAGGAAATGTGAAGAATTCTTTGCCTTCTGCTAAGTAGGAGTTGGGCGTTGCACCCAAGTCTACCGCATGGTCTATGGTAGAACATAACTCATCATCATGTTTTACCGCCGACGCCGGCAAAAAAATTCTTCACAAATCCTCGCCTAGAACGACCATGCGATCATTCTTCTCCCTTTCCCTTTTAGACTTGAGTGCAACGCCCAATTCCTACTTAGCAGAAGGCAAAGAATTCTTCACATTTCCTTTCAATCATGTCCATATGAGCCGGCCTAGTCCTAGTTTTCCGCTCTAAGTTTATAACTGATTTACTCTAGAATACCTATCCGTCTTTCAGTTTCATTGCTTTCGTTTCTCTTAGTCTCAAATTTTCCGAAAATATCCAACAAAATCGATACAGAAGAACCTTGCGGCAATTAAAACATAGTAACAAATAGTGAACTTGCGCCTTTCGGTTTTTCTCCTATTTTCAGCATATGCAACTAAAGCGCAACTGGTGTAGATGATGCGCAACTTGATTCTCTAACATGTACACAAGTTGCGCATTAGTTGCCCACTCTGTAAATAGGGAAAAAAAGCAAATGGTGCAAGATCAATATTTCGATTTTCAACTGTAACCAAAATTTCTCCAGAGTCGTCCCAATTTATATTTTTTCCGTTTGAAAGCTTATTAAGGTATCTAGCCTTTGACCCATTCTTTTTGCGAAATTTGAATATGTAATGTTTTTAATTAACGACGATTTATTGAAGCAAAAATTGATTTTTTAAATGCCCGCCATTTTGTTTAGAATTTGAATATTTGAAAAACGATGGGTTAAAAACAAGATAATTGAATATGGTTAAAGATCCTTTTTGAAATTATCATTTCCGAGGAACGTACGGTTTCCAATCCTTTGTACTGTATTTCATCATTTTTTTGCATTGACAATTTTATTGGTTAGGGACCATTCATGAATTACGTAACGCATCTAGCTTACCCCCCCCACCTGCCCCATATGTCACAATATGTCACAATTTGTTGTAATATGTCACAATTTGTTGGTCTTAAATACAATATCTGTTTAGAGGAATAACGTTGCATTGAAACCAATTTTAATTTGCTTTTTTGCAGTCATGGTATGATTACAAATTGAGATGGGAACCAAAAGAATATGGAGGTGTGCAAATGTTACATGTGCCATCGGATCACATTTGGCGGCCAGATATTGTGTTATACAACAAGTGAGTACATTTGTTTGTATACCTGTTTCAGATTTACGATCACATAAATCAACCCGTATCCAATAATTACACATCGACTATTATTGACTCTTGTCAGCTTGAGGTTATTTAAGTCTAATTCCTCGTAGTTTGAATATATGTCTTAATTGATGCTGTGAACATATAAATTCAGTTATCAATAATTTACAAATCATTTGAAAATTACACTCATATTGATACGAAATATGATTTATTACATTATGTAATAAATATTTTCACAATTGCATGAATCAAACAGTAGGTTTTCTAGCAATCAAGTGATTTTCTACTGAAAAAAAGGTTTGATTACTTCAAGCATTCAGTTTGAATCAGTTGTATTACTTTATTTGATCTACGATTATAGTGAGGAATTTGTCGAGAAAAAAAGGTTTGTTTGCCATTATCCATTGATCAAAATTTCAACTGTGATATAATGGGAGAGTATCATTTTAATTTGCCTATTATTATCATGGGTGAATATTATTTTCAATTATCAATTAAATTTATTAAGCAATATTGTTTTTCCTAAGTTCTTTAATACATGTCATGCAACTAAACTAATCAATAAAATGTGTTCTAAACATAATTCTAAAAATCATTTTAATTCCATGCTTAAATTCATGCGCCAAATCTCCCCTTTTAATGCATTAAATTGTTTGATGATAATCATCAGTGCGGACGGTAATTTCGAAGTGACGTTAGCTACAAAAGCCACAATATATTCCGAAGGTTTAGTTGAGTGGAAACCTCCTGCCATATACAAATCATCATGTGAAATTGATGTAGAGTATTTTCCGTTTGATGAACAAACATGCGTATTGAAATTTGGAAGTTGGACATATGATGGTTTTAAGGTAGGTTTTTGGAAATTTGCAGCCCTTCTTCACTTGGATACTTTTTTAAAGAAAACTTAGCTTTGCAAAGCATTTTTAGTCCCAAGATTTTTGTTTTATTTGTTAATCGATTATAAATACATTTCAATTATACCAATATTTTATTTTTAAATCAGAAACTAAAACATACCACGAAAAGGTTTCCCATGTAAATAGTAGTTCATAGTGATTTTGTATAGTAAAGTAAATAATATTCATAACCAATCGAAATGCTTCAGCATAACGCACCACTACAAAAATAGATCTGCATTATTATTTCGAGTTATTAAGTATACTCCCTAATTTGTTGTTAGGCCATTCACTACTATTCCAGCATACCTTCTTCAGTTCCAAAAAAATAAAAATAAATGTACTGAATTTTACGGATTCCAAATTCTAATTATTAAGTCCCACTGATCTTAGTGGGAGGTAGAATTCCTCTTACATACATTAAACTACATTTTTTTTATTACGTAATACATGAAACAATGGAATAGTTCAAGGTATTTTACGGACAAAATAGTTTTTTGTTAAAGAATTTCTTTCTGTAACATGTATATAATTGATCAGGGGAGATTTTTTGCCAATCCTACAATAATAGTTTTATTGAACATAAATCTGCACGTAATTTCTTATTTAAAATACAAACAATCATAAATGTATATAGTAATAAACCGTTTATTATGATTGTATTTTTATGTTATTTATTCATGTGCTTTTGAAAGTATGATTTATTCATTTAAAATAACGGAGAAAACTCATTCAATTAATTATTTCGATCTGAAAATGTGTCAATTTGATTTGGTATGCAATTATTATGTGCGCTATTATAACGTTTGTATTTACAATGCAAAACATAAGTGTAATAACATTTGCTTCTTAATATGTGTTGGGACAGCGAACATCAATAGTGCGTTGAGCTGTAGCTCAGTTTTCGGTCGGTTGAAGATCATCATATTCAATCTTATTACTAAATCGGAATAATTTCGATTGTTTGTGAGCTAAGTCATGTAAAGTTGATATGATAGTTAATATTTATTCTATAAAATTGAATCGTGAATAGTCCTAAAAATATCTACGTATCACGTTGCTTCTGTATGCAATATTAACCTGTTTCTATCATATCATGTGTTCAATTATATGCACAAAAACGTTTGTGCGCTATTTATGAGTAATAATAGAAAATATCCATGGTTCAATATAGAACAACCAATTTGCTTCAGTTTTGTAATTCATTCAAACAAAACGATGACCTTGATTTTGCCGTATTATTATAATATGCAATAAACAATAAACATAAGAATTTAGTTAGAACAATACTAATCAATGTGGCGAGTTCTAATATCCATATATCCAACCAGATCAATGGAATTTCTAATTTGACCGCTTGAAAATACTCCAAGCGTGCTATACAACCATGTATCGCCACTGGAACATATTTTTAAAAATTTTGATTATAGAGGTTTTAACCTTAGGGTCATTTACCTCATTTTCGGGCAAGAGAAATCTCATTAGAAAAATCTCTAACCCATTGTGCGGGGTCGGGAATCGAACCCAGGTGAGCTGCGTACAAGGCAATCGTTTTACCAACTACGCAATGCCCGTCCCCATGCTAAAAATTCTTGCTGGCGGGACTCGACCATACGGTGGATGACTTATAAAACAAGAGGCTCTTGTATCACTAGTTCAGAGTAATCCCTAAAAGATTGCTGAATAAATGAAGCTTGAATATGGAAATTCTTAACAGAATTTGGGAAATAACAAATATGATTAATTCCTGTTAGTTTGAATGGTTGCAGCTTTTTCCAAAAGTATCACGAATTGTGAACTCGATACAAAAAATTACACAGGCTAAGATGAAAAATGTACACTATTCACGGAGGTAATCATTTGTGTATGAATAGGTTGAAGCCTAATATAATAAAATATAATTCAATGTAGAACATTATAACATTGGAAAATATACAAAAATAGACAACAGATAATTAGAGTTGCACATACTTTCGTATATAAGCAGCCCAAGGCAAACGCCTGTATAGATACACGCAGCACCATATTCACACAAAAGCATGAACACACGTATCCATAAGAAATAAACCATGTGGTATACTTCTATATCTAGAATGTGTATTTTACGTTGTCATCATTTCATGTTTCAATGCACTCTGGTAATATTACGTTAATTTGAAAAGCCAATATTGGACTATGATATTTTTTTCAGCACAATACAACTTGAAAGCTAGCAAGCGGTGACTCTTACCATTACTTCGTTAACACGCCAACAATTGTAAGCAGAACAACAATGTAATAGACCAATCATACTTCAAGTTTCATTGTAATTTATACTTTTTCCGAAGTCAATAAGGTAAAATGGTGAGAACATGAGTATGCTTGTGCATAATTATGCAAGGAGAAGTTCTTCGATCTATACCACTGATATAATTCAATAACTCATTACTTAAAGATAGCACGTTAAATTTAAAATAACTGAGTAAAAACAAATGATTTACGAAAGATTCTTGTTACTTTAAAAACATACATATCATTTGAATTACAAAATAGATGTATATCATATGAACAACAAAATTGCAATACAATAAACAAAGCATCTGCTGGTTTTTCTGCTTCAACATAAAACATATTTAAGGTTCAATAAACTGAATTTCCGTTCATTGATTCATCCATTGATACTAGATGCGCGTTTTGTTTGCTGAAAAATGCAAGTTCTAAAAGACGAACATACCGTCGAGCGTTATGAAAATTCCATTCGCTTTGGGATTTTTCTCAAATATAAAATAAATAATACGTTTTATTCTTCAATCGATTTTTAATTTCCGAGAACGATAATCTCCCCTTAACTTGTAATCAATGTAAACATGAAATATTACTTCCAAAATGTTGAGTTTCTGTATTGATGCTTCGGTTATTTTTAAAAATATATCGAAACTCACCAGTCTTCTATTGTATTATATATATATATATATATATATATATATATATATATATATATATATATATATATATATATATATATATATATATATATATATATATATATATATATATATATATATATATATATATATATATATATATATATATATATATATATATATATATATATATATATATATATATATATATATATATATATATATATATATATATATATATATAAGCTTGTTACGATTGGAACTTGATCCATTTGGAAGTTTGATAAAATAAGTTCTTTATATAAAGATCTGTAAAATTCAATAAGTGCAAATAATGCGATAAAAAACTAAAGAATGAAAAGCGAATACCTCGATTAGGATAATTTTAAGCCACCTACGGTCAAGGTCACGCATCAGGGATTCTGCTGTTTATGATTTCTTTTAAGCTTGAACTTGGTAGGGTACTATATGATTTCAAGTCTCATTGTCATGTATGACAACTCGAACTATAGACATTTGACTTTTCACTTTTACCTTATACGAGGTTGTATCGCCGTTCAATGTTTAATTGAAGTCTTAGGCTGCTAAGCCATTTACTTATATATTCCGTGCATATTGTAAATCGCACTTGGTAAAGTATTTCGTTGGTATACTATATTGTTGAACTCTAATTAATGACTTAATTTCAACTTTAGCTTTATTTTTTGTGGATTTTCATTACTTTCTGCATTTTTTCTTTTCACAGTGCTGATGGTCATTATGAAGTAACTTTAATGACTAAAGCAACAGTATATAATACTGGTCTGGTAATATGGCAACCACCCGCAGTATACAAATCGTCATGTTCAATCGATGTTGAATATTTTCCATATGATGTACAAACGTGTGTCTTAAAGCTAGGAAGCTGGACCTATGACGGGTTTAAGGTGCAACAATTGTTATTATATACTCTGCCATTTGTTATGATTTAAATGAACCTGCAACTTAGATGATACGTAAAAAATTTGTTATTAGAATGGCGTGCATACGGACAATGTTTATCAAACGATAATGAAATTTGACCATCGTTATGGTTCGTGACATGTTAGAAAAGTATTAGTCTACTATTCATCTACTGAGAGTATTGCAAAGCATTTTTCATTTAATTTCAGTACTTTGAGTTTTCAATGGTATTTTTGAAGAGTAATGGCATTGCTGTTTGTGTGATTATAAACATGAAACCATTGCTACTTGAGTAATAAGCGCATCTTTCCCGTTTGGAAACCAAAATATCCGTCGTTCTCAAATAGATGATTGATTGAATACCTATGTTTTTGTTCTCCTTTAGTTGTTAGCATTTAATATAATGTAGTTGTACGTTGTAAGTGAACAATCATAACGCATCCAAAATATAGACAATAGGGTCATCCACTGTAGCATCAACGCATTGTGAAATAAGCTTTTTAACTATATATCGGTTTATCGTTATTGAACGATCAAAGCTCATTTAATGCTATATTATGCATCATTTATATAAGAGTTATGAAATTGTAATTTTGCTTTGTATTGCATTTCAGCATCATTAATTCGTATGTTTCTAATATATAAATTAAATTAAAACCAATATATATATATATATATATATATATATATATATATATATATATATATATATATATATATATATATATATATATATATATATATATATATATATATATATATATATATATATATATATATATATAAAAAAATTTTTCGATCACTATAAAAAACTATATGTACTTTCCACATGAAACTTCACCCGCGACCGATGTGTTAAACATTGTTGTATATCTTTATTTTCCATTTTTAATTCATTCTTAGTTCAACCTTTATCGAATCTTAAAAAAATGTTATTAATAGTTCCAACACAACTGCATCCTTCGCTTTATAAGCCAATCTATTAGCTAAACTGACATTCCGAAATCAACGAAAGCTTCAATACTTTCAGTATTGTATGAAGTATAGCATCACAAATGAAAAAGTATAGTTGGGAAGTGTGCCTCAGACGGACACCTTAAGGTTTCGAACCTTTTTCCAAGTGTTTTAAGATTTTTTTAGAATCTTTATCATAATGGAATAATAGTTCTATTGGTGTTTCTTAAACGCAAGTAGAAATTATTCGTTAAAAACTAAAAATTTCAGATTGATTTGAAAATATAGTTATAGATCTTTCATAACAATGTGGGAAAGACACTTATGGACAAGTCCGATTATCTATCGATTTTTCCAAAAACTCAATATATATATATATATATATATATATATATATATATATATATATATATATATATATATATATATATATATATATATATATATATATATATATATATATATATATATATATATATATATATATATATATATATATATATATATATATATATATATATATATATATAATCTGTAAACCGGGGCGCTTCGATACACCCATCGACACTAACTAAACAAAATAGTTTGAGTATATCAAAAATAACAAATATTTTCATTACAAACAAGACTTATTGTTATTTTCGCGGATAGACAATTTTCTTTGTTTGACCATTTGGAGCATAATGAAATAAATTGGTCGGATTTCCTACACACAATCATTTGAAATCCGTTGGCTGCATTCGAATCCGTAGCAGCAGTACATCTGCTCTTTTATATTTTCTAGTTATAATGGTCCCTAACCCTATGTGCTGGGTTGGGAATCGAACCCAGGTGAGCTGCGTACAAGGCAATCGATTTACCAACTACGCTATGCCCGTCCCCAATTAAAGAATTCAACAGGATAATTCATAGATTAATATGGGTAACACCGATTTTATTTTGGATGCAGTAGTGTATGAAATTGATGTCAACATACGCAATTCTTCAACGGATTGTATAATTTTCCAAAACCACATAGAAATGTGGTGCAATTTGTTGTTGTATCGATTAAAATTTTTCCAATTCATATCCCAAGTAACCAATAAGCATGCAAAATGCGTCTTAACGACTAGCTGATAAGCAGTTAAGTCGTTTTAAATGCTATTTAAAAGTCACATCTGGCGAAATATACGGCTACTCTACTGCTGAGCCAAGAAAATGCTTTTCTACTGCTGTTGTGCATTCAGAATGCTGATTACTAGCAAGAATTTGTATTTGTATTTTTTTTTATTTTGGGTTTTAACCGTTAGGTCATTCGCCCGTAAAAGGAAAAAGGGATCACACAGTTATGGTTACAGTTACAGTTATGGTTCTCTCCAGCGCCTAGCGGGGGGCTGGCAGAGGGTCCGCGGTGGGATGTGTTGGTTGCTGTTGGGCCGCGGTGAACCCTCCCATCACCCGGTCCGGGTATGGCGAGGGGCACGCAGCATTAGTTGGTGAAATTCTTAGTTGTCTGTGTTGCATGTTTGTGGGTTTGGTTTGTTTTATAAACTGTCAAGAAGGCCGGCGTGTTTTAGGAAACAGATTATAATTTCCTCCCTGACCGGGTCGTTGGACAGGGCGTCTCTGATGGATAGCGGGAGGTCGATTCTTGTCCGAAGGTCTTGATATTCTAGGCAATTAATGAGAAAGTGCCTGGTGAAATCGGTTTCTACTTTCTGCTTAAATGCTCTGATGATGTCGCAAGTAGGAACTTCTTGGGAGATCATGGTGCGGGCTTTTCGTCCGATGGCTGCCAGGCGGTCTGCCTCGGAGTTGCCCTTAATGTCGCTGTGGCCGGGGACCCACACTAATGTGGTGAGGGTGTCGCAGTTAGCTTCTATTCCTTGCACGTACGGGTGTTTGGAGGTCCCTGTCTCGAGCGCAGTTAGGACCGAAAGGGAGTCCGAAAATACAGCCGTGTATCGGTGGGTTTTGGGTAATTGCGGTGAAGATTGCTGCTTCAGCTGTGAAGACGGAGTAAGAAGCTGCCAAGTGAAGCGATAGACCAGCTCCGATTCCGCTTACGCCTGCTCCTACTTCCTCGTTTAGCTTGGAGCCGTCAGTGAATAGATGTAGGTGATTGTTGTACTTCTGGTTGATAAGTTTGTTGAATTCGATCCGCGCGAGCTTAGTGGGATCGTCTGCTTTGAATTTTCGACTTAAGCTGGTGTCTATGTTTGGTCCTCTGTCATGCCATGGTCGGTCCCAGACCCGATGCAACCGAGCGATTTTCGTTTGAGGTCCACTGGTGTAGTTGGCGTGGATGTCTCTCGCAGTGTTGTTACCGTTTGGGTACTTTGCCCTATGCAGCTATGGGAAGTGAGTAGTAAGAGCGTGAGAGAGGCGCAGGTCACACTGCTGTTTACTGCAGATGAGGGCTTATCTTCCATAAAAACATTATTAACCGATGATGTTGAGAATAAATAATTAAATAAATGTATTTCGAAAATTATTACTTTTGTAGTTAGGTTAATGTTAATTGTTGTAAATTATAAGAAAAAGATAAAATACTCCACTATAATGTATGCGACTAACGGTCAATTTAAAAACCCTAGAACAAAATTTGTTAAACAGTACACTTAAGATTACAACACAAAACACATACATTCACTGACTGGTCTGCCGGAAAAGGAGGAAAATGCGAGAAGTTTCGGAAAAAGAGAAGAAAAGAGAGGGAATTGGTTAAGGATAGGTGGCTACTGGATTAAGAATTTCTTTAGGTTCACTTTACGACCGAACAGCCCAGTGATCAGACAAGAAAGTTTAAAGGAAAAAGTCAGTGAGTAAAACAGTAAGGTAATATTTGGAAATCAAAAGTTATTTATAAGAAAAGCGTGAAAGCATTTAAAATTATACAAGAATCAGGTATGTCAAAAACAAACTACACTCATGTACCCAGTAGCATAACCTCATTAAAGTAATAGCCTAACTTTACACCATCCGCCAATTTCCCTCTAACCAGGACCCATTCGGTTTTTTCGTGAAACCTCCGAGAAGTGCCTCACGAGCGGAAATTACATACCAAATAAACCCAGGAGACCATACGAGGTCAGAGTTGTTTGTAATTACCACGCGGGTCCGGACAATCGTTACCCTCGTGGGAAACATAATCGCCGCACGTGGAAAACCAAACCCACCCATCCAAGCTACCAGCTCGAGTAACGCTTCATTCGGTCGCTACCGAGTTCATCTGCCAAACGGTGGTGATCATCCGATCCAGCATCGAGCACATATTCATTCGCCAAGGCACACCGCCTACTCAACCCGTCGGGAAAATCAACCCATCCGCCCCTAAAAGCCGAACACCTAAGACACCACGCATCCTACGGTCGGGAAATCCTCATCTGCAGTAGATACAGTCGTCGCCAGCCGGCCACCCACGCACACAGACATGATTTGTAGGTAATAAAGTCAAGTTTGATTTGATCGAGTTCTTGTCGTTCTGATTGGGGTCCCAATACTCGACCTTGAGAGTTCCGTCTCTCACGCTCGAGCTCGCCTGTGCAAAAGAGGCCGTTGAGAGCCCACCCCAGATGGTTCCCGTGGCTTGACCAGGGACTAGGGGTTTTATCGAAGTCCGTCTGACCGAGAAGTAACAGTGTTGAGGATGGAGCAGTCGTTGCCAGATGTTTTCTCTAGGTAGAGTAGTGCTCTTTTGAGTGCCGCGACGGCAGCCTCCCACCGGAAGGGGAGTATTCCAACCTCGACGCAGCTTCTGCTGAGGTGCTGAGAAGTAGACCTGAGGCGAGTCTTACCGCCCCGTTGTACAATGGTGCAAGGGTGGAGATGAGCCCGTCGATGTTCCGACAGGTCAGTTCCAGTCCATAGAAAATGCGGCTCTTGATGAAGGCTTGGTTCACGTTAAGGGTCGTTCTGCGGTTGCATCGGGTGTGTCGGATGCTGATGGCTTGTACTAGTCTCTACTTTCACAATCTTTTTTGAGTTGGCGGAAGTGCGGAAGTAGGGTCATTTTCCTGTCGGTCACCATTCCCAGGATTCGCGGTTCCTTTCGGAATGGGATGATGTCGTCGTCTTTTTTTTTTTATTTTTACAGTGGAGAAGACCTTTATGTCCTAGCCCAGTACACGTGCTATTGGTAGGGTCCAATCAACCGCACGGGGTGCACTGGGGGCGTGTCGGACTCGAATGGTGACCAGCCATTAATATCGACTAAACTCCATTGGGCTCCGCCATCATTCCTTCCTGGGAGGAACCTCTCGGTATTACTTCTGGGGGGATGGCTGTACTAAATGTACTCGTTCACTCTCACTCACGCGTTCATACATCCTGTATGAGGCTTACTTGGGTGCTCTCTCAATCGCACTTTGATTCACTCTCAAACACTCCCACATGAGGCTGACTTTTGTGCTCACTTTTTACGTTCCATGCGAGGCTGACTTGTGTGCTCACCTTACTCATTCCTTGCTAGGCTTACTTTTGTGCTCGCTCTACCCATACCATGTGAGGCTGACTTGGGTGCTCACCCTATCACCTGATTCACTCTCAATCGTGCCACTCTATTGTACCTTTATCACTCCCCCTGGCATCCCATGTGGGACATTTTTCTTAGGCCCCACTTCTGACATACCATGCGAGGCTGACTTGTGTGCTCACCTTTCTTCATTCTTTGCTAGGCTGACTTTTGTGCTAGCCTCTACCAACCTGTGAGGCTGACTTTTATGCTCACCCTTAACATGCAGTGTGAGACTGACTTGGATGCTCACCCTTTCACTCCTCTGCCACGCCATGAGGCATCGATAGCTTAGTTCCAACATACTACGCTACGACCCTCCCGTCTTGGCATGAGGCAGTCCACTTATACGCCTATACACTTACTCTTCTGTCTTGCTTCGGGGTGGCTGGGATTACCCCTTACGCGGTTGCCATTCGCTGCGCCAACCTGCCTCGGCATGAACAGACCATTCACTCTCTTATTTTTTTGCGCTTGGCCTTTTTTTTTTGATGATGTTGTCGTCTAGTGTCACTGGTCTGCCGGTTGCGATGTGGTAAGAGCCGCAACAGTGTGCGATAGCACTTTTTTGGGCGGATAGGCTAAAGCCTACGGAATTCGCCCATCGTCCGACCACACTAACTGCTGCTTGGAGTTTTTTTCGGATTATGGCGAGACTTTTTCCGACGACTATGAGGATGATGTCATCTGCATAGACCAGGATGTATACTCCTTTGGGTAGGGAGTCGAAGAGTGTGTTCATTCCGACCAGGAACAGTGTCGCAGCCAATTCGCATCCTTGGGATACGCCGTTGATTTCTTCGTAGAGATCAGAGAAGGCTTCTAAGAGCGCTTTTTTCCCGTTGGTGGTAGGTGTTTGATCAATGGGTACCCAATTTCGTCGAGGCCGGTGGATTTTCCGTGGGTGCGGCCTAAAGCTGTCGCCAGTTCATTGGTGGAGAATGGCCGGTTGTGTGTTTGGCTCGAGTCCGGGGTGAAGGTGATTGGCGAGAGTTCGAGGGTTTCTTTTCGTTTTGTGAAGTTGGTAAAAAGTGAATCGTTAGATGACAGTGACTCGAAGTATCTGCCAATTTCGTTGGGTATCTCACCCGGGTTTACTATTGCGGTGCCGTTTAGGGAAAGTGTGAAGCCTCTTTGTCTGCGTTTTCCGTTGAGAGCGTTGATTCTTCGCCACAATTCAGCAGTAGAGAAATCTGCGTTTATACCGTCCAGGAAGCGAGACCAGCTCGCTGATTTCGCCTCTTCTACTGCTTTTCTTGCGGTGGTTCTTAGGTGGCGGAAATTTGCTGCGAGTTCTTCCCATCGTGGGTTATTGGGTGTGGTTTTCTTCAGGGCACGAATAGCTTTCCGCCTTGATCTCAGGATGTTGGCAACTTCAGCGTTCCACCACTGGACACCACGTTTTGGTGGGGTACCGTTTGATCGTGGGATGCATGGTGTTGCGGCCTCCGACATAATTTCTGCTAGCTCCTCTGGCGAGTATTGTCGATTGCGGTCAATGCATCCAGTATTCTTTCTTCATATGCGGTCCAGTCCGCTTGTTCGAAGATCCAAAGCCTGCGTCGGTATGTGGTTGGGAGTGAGCGGCCGTAAGATATTGTAATTGAGAAGTGATCACTGTTCCCTGGGTCTGGCAGTACTGCCCAACCGCAGGAACTTGCGACCGAGCTGCAACACATCGTCACGTCAAGGGCAGATGAAGCTCGACCCCTGAGGAAAGTAATGCTTCCGTCGTTTAAGGTGATGACGTTGGTTTCCTCCATCATCTTGGCAATGGCGTTGCCCCTATGGCAGCACTTCGAGGAGCCCCACATGGTATGGTGTGCGATGAGATCTCCCATTATTAAGAATGGGGTTGGCAGTTGTCTGACTAGATCCCGGAGTTTATGCCCAACGTCGTTGACTTCTTGTGGGATGTAGATGGAGACGATCGTGCATTTCGTCGGGAAGAGGATTCTGTGCGCTACTGCGATCAGTTCTGTGTTGAGCTGGATGGTTTCCGACGGGATGTCGGCTCTGGTTCTGAGTGCGATGATTTGGTAAATGTTGGATCCTCTTGCGGTATCCCATGTATAGCGGAGGCTAAACCAAGAGACGAGGTTGTTGTTGTCCTTGAGGTGAGTTTCCTGTAGGGCCAGGCAGATGGGTTCCGTGCGTGTGACGATAATTTGTATCTCTCCAAGGTTCGCTCGGAGGCTGTTATGGTTCCACTGGACTGCAAGTGTACAGTTTTCCGGGTGCCGCTGTAGTGCAAGTCTACTGTGACGGTGGGCAACTGGGTTGTGAAGAGCATCTCGTGAAAGAGGTGTGTTGTGGTTGTTGGCGGAGACACTCAGGCTCTCTTCGCTGACTGCTGCAAATACCTCGGTATTCCGAATTTCCGTTGTAGGGTAGAGTGTTTCGTTAATGTTGGCTGGTTCCAGCTCGGGTTCCGCTGGGTTTCCGCAGTGGACTCCGAGATTTGCTTCGTTTCTTGGGATCGTGGGTTTGTTTTTCTCTGCTGCGTCCAATTCTATTTGTCTCGTTTGTTTGACGGTTTGGTACAGGTCCTGGTTGCGGTTGGGAGCTAGCTTTTGCTAGTGTTTTGGATGATTGTACGGTTCCAGTCTTAAGCTGTTGTTGGGATGTACTGGCTGGTGTTAGCTGGTGCTGTGGGTTTTTTTTTGTTTGGGCCGGAGACGTCGGTGATTTAGATTTTTTTCTCTGAAGATTCCGGATGGCTTCACGCATGGTGGCCATTTCGTTTCTGAGGTCTTTGGTTTCAATGCGTTCCTCGAGAATTTGTTCCTTGAGTTTTCGGATTGTTTGGTCCTTGTCGTTGCTTACAGAGGGAGATTGGATGGATTTTTCAGGGTTTCAACCTCCAGTTTGAGAAGGTGGATAATACTATCTTTATCATCAGTGTTGGGGTTTAGTCTAGCGTTGACTTTGTTGGTGTAGGAAGCGCTTCCAGCGGCTGAAATCAGCTTCATTTGGGTTCGTGCCTCGGGGAAGGTAAGGTTATTGTCGGTTTTAGATTCGACCAGCTTTTTTCCGATTGGAAGACTGGGCATTTGGGGTCTCGCGCTGAATGATCCCCGTCACAATTGATACAGAGGCTAGTGGCTTTGCATGGGTTATCCCGGCTGGTTTGAAGTTTTTGCTTCCATGACCGAAACGGCCGCATCTGAAGCACTGCCTCGAGTTGGGGTAGTAGCGTCTTACGTTCACGCGCATCATGCCAAGGTAAATAAAGTACGGTAGGTAGGAACCTTCAAAGTAAAGGACCAACAGAGGGGTGTTACCGCTCACTTTTTGTGATCCTGCGGACCTCAACGACCTCTTGATTTTTGAGACCTTCAAGGATTAGATCGGTGTCGATATTTTTTGTGTCAAGGTTGTAAATGACAAAACAACAGGGTTTTGTTGAGGGTGGGGTGGTGTATAACTTCGACGGTGGTTCCGTTAACCCGCTCAGTCATTGCCATAAGTTTGTTGTACACTTTCAGAGAGGACGTTCGCAGCACGTACTGCATGTTTCGAGCTTCTTTGCTGGCTTTTACGACGGAATTTGGTTCCTGACCGATGGCATTTTTAATCGAAAGATGGATAATAAAAGGATTATAAGGGAGGGTTTGTTCATTCCCCTGCTTATCCTTAACAGCTCACATAATCAATGTTTGCTCGTCTATTCTCCGTTGTTTGAAAAGCCCGGAAATTTCCGGCTGAGCGGTATCCCCCCATTGGGAGGGGGGGGGGGGGGTGGGTGATTGTCCATTGATATGGATTTATTGAATTACGGTTTGCTCGGGAATTTGCCGTCCGAGAGTTCCCCCTCATGGCGAGCCACTGGCCACGCACGTGGTTCTGACCCAAAAAAGGTTTGGAAAATGTCGGAAAGAGAAAAAAGAAAACTGACCTGCAGGTTGCCGAATACGGAACTAAAAAAATTGGTGCGACACCTATCGGGCGATAGCTACGGGTAACGCGCTGATAATTTGGAATCGCCACTTTTTTCACCAAGTGACGCCGAAAATTTTCACTTTATTGGAAAAAGATTTATCACTGGAAAAAAAAACACTTTTTTGTGAATTTTTGATCTCCACTATTATTGTTTACGTTGTTAATACACTTTTTTCTTCCCCGAATCGGGAATCGACGGCCGGTATTGCGGGGGGAGCACTTATGACACATATGCTGAGTGGCTTTGAGTCACTTTACGTCGGGATGAAAAACTCCGAAAAAATCACTGGACTCCACTTCCGATTTACGAAAACTGTTTACCGAGTCGTTCTTCGTATTTAGAAACACTTTTGTTTGGTAATCTGTACCGAAAAATTACGATTTTGGATCGACTAGCGAGGAGCTCTAAAACAGTCAATCGGTCGCGGAACTAAAAAATTGGTGCGACACCTATCGGGCGATAGCTACGGGTAACGCGCTGATAATTTGGAATCGCCACTTTTTTCACCAAGTGACGCCGAAAATTTTCACTTTTTTGGAAAAAGGTTTATCACTGGAAAAAAAAACACTTGTGAATTTTTGATCTCCACTATTATTGTTTACGTTGTTAATACACTTTTTTCTTCCCCGAATCGGGAATCGACGGCCGGTATTGCGGGGGGGGAGCACTTATGACACATATGCTGAGTGGCTTTGAGTCACTTTACGTCGGGATGAAAAACTCCGAAAAAATCTGGATTGCACTTCCGATTTACGAAAACTGTTTACCGAGTCGTTCTTCGTATTTAGAAACACTTTTGTTTGGTAATCTGTACCGAAAAATTACATTTTGGATCGACTAGCGAGGAGCTCTAAAACAGTCAATCGGTCGCGGCTAAGGTACACACTGTACTAGCAAGAAGTTTTTAAACAGTTTTTTGAATGCTGATTAACAGATATGCATAGAGGATGCAAATATATTGCAATAAGCATCCGAAATGCATATTATGTGCTATTTTACTGCATACACTAATGCTTGTTGGTTACCTGGGATATCCAACATTTCCTTGGGGAATTGACCTGCGATGGTGACAATAAAAATCAGTCAACAAAAGAATGCACATATTAACCCATTATATCCTAGCGTATGAAATTTCATACGCAGAACTATCCATCGTTTAACGCGTATTTACTGCAGAATTTTGGCATCTAACTGTTTTATTATTGCACCAATGGGATCATTGCACCTCATATTTCATTGTGAAACAAGGCAACTGCCATTTTTTATAATTTTGTTTACATTTTTGAACCGTGTATAGCTGGGGCAAATGGCGGCTGAAAAGTAAGCAATACATTTAATTGAATTTTATTGTTGGAATTCCTGCTAATAATTCCATTATGTGACAAAACGTTCCCACAGATGTAAAAGAAGTGTTGTCTATTAGAAAATCCGAAGAAATATGTCAAACAACTTAAAATTTGTTGTTTTTATTTAAGCGCACGAAATTTTTTGCACGAGAAATTTTCATTCTCAAAACCATTTTAAGCGGTGATTTTATTTTTCCCATAATCTTTGATACATTTTTTGGTGGAATTGAAGATATCACTGCATTTGGCTCACTTTTTGAAACCCCTGGGTTATAATGGGTTAAGGGAAAGTTCTGTTTTCGAAACATATTCCCAATGATACCTGGGTAAGATTAGTCCGGTGGAGTGGCACATTTCAAAAAATGTTTTGGTGACAAAGAGAGTAAGTTTATTCATTCACTTTCCCTATAATCATTGCACAATTAAACAATATTTCTTCTAATGTCACAGCACAGTTACAGTGGAGGTGTCTCGTTGAAAACTTGTTTTGCGGTTTATATCATAACTCAAAATATATTGGACCAATCGTTTTCAAGGTTTTCACAGTTCTTCTACACAATTCCAGGTATTGATCGAAGCTTTTATTTTTTTCTCGATATTTGAATTTGTCGTAGCATTCTGAAGCTAAAATGCGATATTCGTTAAAAAATCATCTAACTTGTTGTTATGGTAAAAATTGTAAAAATAATGATCGTCATCGTCAATTCGTCCTGTATAACAGTGTTGTATTCTTTCAGCAATTTTAAATGAAAGGTCTACCACCCAGACGCTATTAAATGGTTTTTGATTCTGATGCTAGGGGCATATCACTTGTGATGTATTTTTAAAAATCAGCGAAATTAAATGCATTTCTTTCCATCAAAATGGAAATTCACAATGTATTTTGTTTGCGTGCAGTGTATTTTGCGTTGCGTGTAAGACGTCAAAACCCTATCAAAAAACTTGCCCTAAATTAAAAAAAAAGTCCAGCAACGTGAATTAGTGTAGAATGTTTGTTGAACAAATTTTTCTGCGAGGGAGTGCAAAGTTGATACAAAAATGGAAATTAAATGCATTTTTTATAATTTGATGCAAATTGGTTATACATTCCTAGAATGTTCTGCCCCTAGTTCTGATGTTTAGTTTCCAAGATATGAATGTTTGAATATGCAAAAATGGTGTTTTTTCCAGTTTTTTAATTAACGCCAAAATTGGCGTCATAGATAAACACTTTATATATCGTTAGCCAGCTTATACGAATACAGTTCGAAAGAGCTATATGTTGAGATTGGACTAATATCAAAAGAGATATTGGGGGTAGGCGTAGCGTATTGGTGAATCGATTGCCTTGTACGCAGCGCACCTGGGTTCGAGTCCCGACCCCGCACATAGGGTTAGAATTTTTTCATAAGAGATTTTTCTAACGCGAAAAGGCGAATGACCTTAAGGTTAAAACCTCTATAATCGAAATAAAAAAGAGATATTTAACATTAAATATGGACGAAAATTTTTATCATTTCCCATAGCCAGAAATATGACCCAAAATATTTAATTTATTACTAACGTCAAAACTACTAGTTTTAGGTTAATAGTATCATCGCAAAATTTAATGGATGCAATATGCCCTTTCTTTTTGTATTGTGTTTTTTTTCTGATTAATCCCCCTAAAAGTGAGATATTTTCATAAATTTTCTTGGGAGTGATTGTATTGAAATGATGCCTTCAGTAAATTTGTAGCTCTTGCTTTTGCGAAAAACTTTACTGAAGACTTCAATTATTTATTTTGAATACTTTAAAAGTTGTGGTTTGGTGTTTGTGGATTACCCTTTGTCATCTATTTATTGTTCAATATAGTAATAATCCATTTAAATAAGCCAAATATTATTTCCATAAAACGAATTTCGTATTTCATTTTTCTATCTACAACCGCTAGAAATTACTACCACACAATTCCAAGTTGTCTAGATTGATCACTTAGTGGTGCAAAAAATTTTATTTGCGCGAACCTTCGGACTGCAAATTTTCTAACATATAACCGTCGGATCGATCTGAAACATATCTCGGCAAATGAAAAGCGATATAAATAACTCTTGCGGTAGAAGACAAACGGTTAAGCCGTTGGAAAACTTAAAGCTTGCTCAAATGACCCTAACAACGCTATTCTAAACTTTCTCCCCTATCTCCTTGCTCTTCCTTAAGTACTGTGGTTCTTAAAGTTAAAATATTTCGCACTTTCCAGTCCCTTGCTAATTGAATGTCGTTACAACATAAAAAAACCTGTTTTAATCCACCGAGTGGTGCAATTGTTCCTTTCTCATTTATCCAAACTATGATTTAATGGCTGGTTATGTTCAATATAACATTGTGGAAATGTGTATTACATTCTTATTACTCTTGATTAGCATATATAAGTGCACGACTGTCGCGAACCTGATAAGCAACATGTCGATACTGACACACTTGAAGCAAACAAAAATATAATATTTATATAGCTTAATCAGCGTGATTGAGCTCACCCTGGGACTTCCGGAATTATTGATAGTGGACAGTACATTCCAATAATATTTGATTCGGCATCAATGATCTAGGCCTGCGAATCGAAGTAATTTGATGTTCATTTCAATAGATTTTAAACCTATGAGGTATTACGATTGTACCGGTTTATATGAGAAATTCCTATGAGACCGCGATAACCAAACCAAATGAAATTCAATAGCAGTCAGTGTATGATATATTTCATTTGAAATCAAGTTTGTAAACATCGGTTAAGAGTTTGCTGGAAAACAGGCGTGACATTAGCTTGGGAACTTGACGAGTTCCCAGGGGGCATCAAGAACCGTCATAGGTGACCAATGTGGTCAAACTACTTTAATTGGTCATTAGTGATCTAGATCCGCAAATCCAAGTAATGTTGAACGTATTTAAATATGTATTACATCATACGGACATCATAGGGTTACCAGTTTATATGGGAATTTGCTGTGTGACCACACTCTTCAACTTGTAACTCCGGAACCGGAAGTTTGGTCAACTAAAAATTCAATAGCGTCTTATGGGAGCTATACCGTTCATTTGAAACTGAGTTTGTGCAGATCGGTTCAGCCATCTCTGAGAAAATTGAGTGACATTATTTGTCACACACATACATACACACAGACATTTTTCGTTCTCGACGAACTGAATCGAATGGGATATAACACTCGGCCCTCCGGGCCTCTGTTGGAAAATCGATTTTTGGAGTGATTGCATATCTTTTCTTTATATGAGAAAGGCAAAAATATAAAGTTTGACTAATTTATAGGCGTAAATAAAAAAAAAAAGAACTAAGAATTTCATGCAGAAAATGACCCTTTTTTGTTTGTTGTTATTATCGATTGAAAAATTGTTTGCACAAATGGTTTTTATTGATTTCAATGTTTTAAGCACAAGCGGTGGGTTTATTCTGAAAAATAATGAATGTTGAGGTTCATACGTGTAGCGTTTCATTCGCAATTGTGATTACTGACTTAAAAAAGTAGTTTCGGGAAAGCTTTTCCCGTCACCGCACGAGGGGTGCGTCATAGCCACCCGGCGAGGCTAAGCACATGCCGATTCCTGGACGGATACGCCAAAATTATTCCCAATACGACTTTCGAACTTCAGGATTATATTTTCGGATAGTATAGCTATCGATTAAAGGAAAAATTAGAAAAACCGATTTTTTGAAAGTTGCAAATGGAGTGATCCCCTTGAACAAACAGTATAATGTGCTACGGATTTTTTAATCGGAGTTCTGTTTACAACGAAATGATAGAGGTTGTTGTACAAATAAGCATTTGTACTATAAGCGCTTGATTACGCTTGATCTTTAATGCTAATTGCACCGGAAAATGCCAAACACAACACATGATTTATTGACCTCACAGAGATTCACAACCCAAGCGTTGACCAACGTGTGAAAGAGAGACGACTATCATTTGCTTCTAATCTAATAAAAGTTTTCAATTCTGAGGAATAATAATATTGCAAGGTTCATTCAGGAATAGTGCTACTATTTCCAAATTTTCAGTTTTTCGGTTCAGTCTATTTAGAATTGTCTGAAGCACAATGAGATATACGCCTTAAGATCTTAAGAGTTTCGTTTTAGTCAGACATGTCCCATAATTGATAATAACTTTAACATTTAAAATGAATACGAATGATCCAAATGATGAGTGTGGTTATATAAACTCAGCAATTTTGATTTCATTCGGTTTTCACCAAGTAGGCAATATAGATTTAATACTACTAGAATTACATCAAACATTATTTGTGATAGAAAATGCATAAAATCTATGGCTCCACTGCATGCATAGAAGCGATTGCTCGTATTTAAGTCTCTATGGTTCCATGTTTGGAGATACCCGTAATTTGCTATTAAATCTTCATAAATTATTTTGCCCTGCTTATAAATTTTTGAATGTTTTTGTTGTTCCATTGCAATAGAAAAGAAGATGGTATTCGATTGTATATATTATATATTATTATTTTGGCATTAACTCTTTTATGAATTGTTTCCAAGATAATATGTTGCTTTTCGAAAAAAAATGCATGGCTTTTCAAGTTATTAAGTATTAAGTAGAGTGCATTAATCTTTTACAAAACCTATACAAATATCTTATGAATAACAAGTTATACACTAAATTATATATGATGTGAAGAACGCAATATGACTTGGATTTTTATTGAGATAGGCTTTGATTATAGACGAATATTATTTTTTATCATCCTGCTATTCTCTATCAAACTCTACGACGTATTTCAATAAAAGGCTTATTGTCACTATTATTGTATCTATGTATGAATCGGTACAGAATTATGCATAAAATTAAGAGTAATTTCAAGGTGATGCCCAAAATCAGAATTGATTGTGTCCATTGGAAGAGACGAATTGGAACTTTTCACACATACTACTTTTAAATTATTACTAGTGGAGTCCCCGTGCTCTTTACTACAACAAAAATTCTGAATGGCCGAAGTAACGCTGTGGACGGCTTTAAAAAAACTTTTTATACTATAGTATTATTCTGATTCAAAATAATTGAAATAAATTCTATTGTGAGATCTTATTGAGACCAATGTATAATTACCACCAACAGAACAGAGCAATTGAAATTTGTGTTTCTATTCACCACAAAATTCGAATCAACTAAAAACTTCAGATATTTTTTTCAGAAGAGAAATAACAAAAGAACATAAAAAACAATACTCTTCAGAACGAGATTGTGGAATTCTGATTGTTATTAACAAATATTTTTCTATGCGGCTCATGCAAATATTTGTCGGAAAATCCACCGTTTATCACTTAAGGTAGATCGAAGTAAATTGGAATTGTCTCAACATTTAAAGTTCAATAAAGAACCCAATTCAAATCTACGTTATAAATAAGCTTATTTTGACTATCACCGATAAAAAGGACTTGTATCTCATAATGGAATAAAAAGAAATGCTTCATGGGATTGACGTTTGTTTTAGCTTCAATAACTACTTCATACACATAGTTGAGGTTCCAAGGTTCTAGGTGGTAAGGATAATGACAATTATCTATATATATATATATATATATATATATATATATATATATATATATATATATATATATATATATATATATATATATATATATATATATATATATATATATATATATATATATATATATATATATATATATATATATATATATATATATATATATATATATATATATATATATATATATATATATATATATATATATATATATATATATATATATATATATATATATATATATATATATATATATATATATATATATATATATATATATATATATATATATATATATATATATATATATATAGTATATTTAAACGATTACTTGTACAAAGATAATATTTTATCAAGACCTCATCTTAAGGATTTAGCCCTTAATAAAACAATAACAATATACTTTTTATCATAGATAGATATACTAATATTTTGTCAAATAAGTGCTTACAGGGATTTACTCAAACTATCATGCATAATATTTACGGAGATTTTCATACATTGAGAAATTCGAAAATCAAGCATTTGCATATTTACTTTTTGCGATTTTGGAATTGAGTGGATTGGAACCCGTTAAAACCCGTTAAGCACTAGCGCCTTTACATTTGTATGTCTCAACTAGAGGTAGAATTATGTCCGCTATTTTCAAATCTCTATATGATGAGTTATCAGTTCAGTCACACTCAGTAGCATTTCTGGTGCTGGTATTCCAATTACTTTTGAATAGATTGCATTACTTTTGATAATTTTTGCACGTCTTTAACGATCGCGATGGACGTTTATTCTCTGTTATGACTTAAGCAGTATTGCAAGGCATTATTAACAGTGATGAATGATTGCGCATGGTACACAAAATATTGAAGTGTACATTTTTCAACATAACAGGGTTCCGTTGAAAGTGCATCGATCTTTTAAAATACTGCTTTACGGATATTTTGAAGATGGGTATATCTATTACCATTAAAAAAATGTATTTATAAATTTTAAATTAGGGTATATAATAGTTGAATAAAAAACTCCCAGAATACTGATGTTTGAATCAGTATGACTTTAGCATATTTGAGCAGACATAACATTTTGTTATCCTCCATCGCCCACAAGCAATGAATTTCGCTTGTATGCGGAACGGGAACATCGCATCTTAGTGAACGATTAACGTATGTATGAATATACAACAAAACTATTGGCTTGAACTCAAGTTATGATTACATACTAAAGTGAGGCCATTTACTTACACAGGAGTGTAGTTCAACGTCGCTCACGTAACTATCGATTTAGATACTGATAAATTAGATAATTCGAAGTGCTATGTCTGTTTAGCTGAGATTAAAGTAAATTATGTGATAAACACAGCGAAAGTTCCTATGAAAAATATTGCTTCATTCAAAGGACATTATCCATTTTAGGTTTTGGTGCCTCACATTATAGTAATGGTTCAATTGTTATTTACATTTTAATAACTACCTCCCACTTTGATAATATAATTCTGTATTTGGCACAACATTAAATAAGTACTAACAATTTCAGTGTTTTTAAGTTCTCCCAAATATTCAACAATCATAAGTTTTTTATATAAGTCATGGTTTCTCATACTTTTATCAATATTATAGACTCGCTGTTTAACACGTTCGAATTTTTGCACATTTCTCTGACAATTGGTTTTTCACATTATGACATTGACATGCTGTTTGTTTTATTTCGCGAAGAATGCATGCTTTCATATAACAAATTTTCTTTATTATTTGCGCTCCGGTACTGTTGAATACAAACATCCTTCTTTATCTAAACAGGTTGATTTAAGGCATATGGATGAGCAATCTGGAAGCAACATTGTAGATGTCGGCGTTGATTTGTCGGAGTTTTATATGTCTGTTGAATGGGATATTCTTGAAGTACCAGCAGTACGGTGAGTATGAGTTAGAGACTGCCACCCAATAATAAAAAAACGACGAGGGAATAATGTTTTCAAAAAAGAATGATCATAATATTTTCATGGTATATTCGACTAGATTGAATAAAATGAAAAAAAAGTACATCCGAAATTTAACTACAGTCAAGCTTTTATCGATGAACAGAAAGCACTTTAGTTTTTCACAAAAGGCCGATTTATTATTTATTTTATTTCGCACCTACTCAATGATCACCTTGGTGTTATCTTTCATAAGATTCAACTCACATGCTTTTGCAACAGATTAAATGATATTATATTATAGGGTATATTTCTCCTTCGATATTTAATGCGTATACTTTTTCAGAAATGAAAAATTTTATACTTGCTGCGATGAGCCTTATCTAGATATTACCTTCAACATAACAATGCGACGGAAAACACTTTTCTATACGGTAAACATAATTATACCATGCATGGGTATATCATTTCTGACAGTTTTGACATTTTACTTACCATCTGATAGCGGAGAGAAGGTATTTTTAAATCTAAGTACATATTGTAACATTTCATCAATCTGATATTTATTGCATTGTAGGTCACTTTATCAATTTCAATATTGATTAGTCTCCACGTGTTCTTCCTTTTGGTAGTTGAAATCATCCCTCCAACATCTTTAGTAGTACCTTTATTGGGGAAATATTTGATTTTCGCCATGATTCTAGTTTCAATCAGGTAAGTTTATGAACATATGGTTCCCTAGATTATTTATAAACTCGTCAAAAATACTTGTCTACCACATTTATTAGCGATGATGCATTGAGTTATTTGTCAATTGGTTCGATCCGTATTTTTTTTTTTTTGATTTCTGGATGGATAGCTTTATTAGCCTGCACCCCGTATTACTGACTTAGGTATATAACATTTAAATTCACATTCTTCGACTCATTCTACTAGTGCTATCACTAATGAAATGGGATGATTATCTATATGATATGAAATGAAACAAAAACCTGTCAGTTTTTCTTTTAACGATACGAAACAATATTTTTATTGCAAATGTTCGCAACATAATATTTAATAAAACAAAACATTGACAAACGATTACAAAAGTTTATAAATTTACTCTTGATATAAAATCCTTTTCCCCTATTGACTACATTTATTTATAATGCTATTATTTCTTCTTTTAGAATTTCGAAATCTCGATTTTCTCTTGTTACACCAAGAGAGTTTAAAATCATTTACTATAAAGATAACTTACAAAGGAGCACAGGGTGATTATACAATCGACTTTAGAGAATTTAATTTTGTTACATCAAGAGAGTTTAAAATCATTTACCATAAAGATAACTTAAAAAGGAACACATGATGATTATACAATCGACTTTAGAGAATTTTATTTTAATATTGTTTTGATTTAAATCCTTGGTGACGATATTCAATTGACTAGAGATTAATAACTATTGACAAAATTAATCAGCGAAATTATTTATCGTGAAAATTATCTATATGATATGAAATGAAACAAAAACCTGTCAGTTTTTCTTTTAACGATACGAAACAATATTTTTATTGCAAATGTTCGCAACATAATATTTAATAAAACAAAACATTGACAAACGATTACAAAAGTTTATAAATTTACTCTTGATATAAAATCCTTTTCCCCTATTGACTACATTTATTTATAATGCTATTATTTCTTCTTTTAGAATTTCGAAATCTCGATTTTCTCTTGTTACACCAAGAGAGTTTAAAATCATTTACTATAAAGATAACTTACAAAGGAGCACAGGGTGATTATACAATCGACTTTAGAGAATTTAATTTTGTTACATCAAGAGAGTTTAAAATCATTTACCATAAAGATAACTTAAAAAGGAACACATGATGATTATACAATCGACTTTAGAGAATTTTATTTTAATATTGTTTTGATTTAAATCCTTGGTGACGATATTCAATTGACTAGAGATTAATAAGTATTGACAAAATTAATCAGCGAAATTATTTATCGTGAAAAGCGAGTATGTTTATAAAAAAGATTTAAGGATACTGTAGATGGAAAATTTTCTCTCGTGTTTAATGACCTTGACACAGATCCTCAAAACTGAACTTTCTTTAGGTTATATCCGATATTCTTAACGAGCCAATAACTACAGAAAATGTTACTCAGATGTCGTTGCTACGATGTGTTGTGAATTCAGCATTCTGTAATTGAACTGACTCAAATAAACAACTTTATCACTGCCGCTAATCGCATATTTGTCCCGTATTAAATGGGTTATAGGTAATTTTCATTAAATAGTCAATAAATCAATTTTTGCATCCCTTCAATTGATAGTGATATATGGCAAATTGACTCGGGGGTCAAATTAGATTATCACTGCTTCTATCATGAAAGTAAATAGTCTATATGGACAAATTCTGAATCAACTTATCCTTTCGAAAGTTAAACAACGTCCATGATCTGAAAATATGTCACAGACTAATAACCTACTGATAATTTAGCTAATATCTCAGAAAATGTTTTCAGTTTTGGTCACCTTTTGATTCTGTTCACAGGATTAGGTTGATGTTGTTCGGCACATATTAATAATAAAACTATTGCTGTAGTTAACATTTCAGCCTATTCATTCTTCAACCATTCTCAGACATTTAAGCCAGTTCGCTTGACGCTCGCGGGACTGTCCAAATAAAACTGAGTAATTTGTAATTTTGTTTATTCGGGGCTTTAGCCAAATGGTCATTCGCCCATAAATAAAACTGAGTTTGGGGGCTCAAATTTCTGAGGATAGCTGTAGAGTGAGTAGGCTGAAACGTTAACTACAGAAATAAAATCGGGACATATATCTTTCTAACTTTTTAATAAACCGAAGCTCTAAAATATAGCTATGGCCTCATAACCCTTTCTGATTATTTATTCTAAATTTAGCTTAAGTGTAAAATTTAATTTTTTTTTTGCATATTTCGGATCTCTAAGATAAGAAAAATATGCTCAAGAAAGGATTTACTGGAAATCAAGTAGGTTCGTCTGCTAGAGCCCAGCAAACTTCTAACTACACCTGTATTTATCATCCCATTTGGTGTATTTTTGGTTGAGAAAACTTGGGCAAACATATTTATTTATTTTCTTTTATAACCCAAAGCTATTAACCCTGGCTGGTTGACAAAATCGGGTCGAAAAGCTGATAAAAACGGGCTTCACAGCATCAATTTTCATATGATGCTATTAAAATCGGGTCAAAAAGTTGATAAAATCGGGGGTAGCCAAAATAAAATCGGGTTATCACTGTATTTATATTCATCGAACAATATCAGCCTAAACCTGTCAACATATCTCAGCAAAGTTTCATTTTTTTATTGGTTTGAGCTTAATATTTTCTTTAGCTAACAAACGTCAGTTTTACTGAGATCTCAAAAAATAATTGCTGTGTCTTAACTTGTTCAGATATCGACAAGAACTGTAATGTGAGATGGGCCTAAAAAATAAACGCGTGTGTCCATCAAACGTGCATTTATGTAAACGTGTCATATGATCATATAATTTTGCATCCTAGTGTTCGAAAGATTTTAAGATTTTAGTTTTTATATCATAGGTTTATAGCATTTCTGAACTCAATACGCTAGTGGCCAGTTCCAATGTAACATTTTATCTTGAATCTGAACATGGAGTCCAAAAAATTTATTGTAGAACAGTTTTAGAGTTACAGTAAAGAATGAATTTCAAATTTAATATAATAAATACATTTAGTAAAATCCAATAGCACATCAATATAAAATACTTTAAAAAATCATCTGGCATCTCCGCTGTGTGCAAAACACTGATAGTTTTTTTGTTTTATTTTGATTATAGAGGTTTTAAACTTAGGGTCATTCGCCTCTTACTGATAGTTTTTCATTTACCACTCTAATAAAAAATGGCTTTCTGTAAAAGGTGGCCAAGTGAAACACTTTGTCAAAAAATAGATTTAAATTGACAGTTATTTGTGCAATCCTGCTGTCATACAATATTTTCTGTTATAATTCAAAGGTCATCCTGAAATTTCTCAGCACTGCTCGTGGTTACTTTGTCCCCTCTAGTATACTTTGTTGCGATTATAAAAGCTCAATTTTAGGATCATTCGTCTCTATTTCGGATTAAAAAAAATCTGAAACCCTGTGTGCCGGGCTTGGGAACAGAACCCAGGTGAGATGCATACAAGACAATCAATTTATCAACTATGCTACATCCGGTCAGCTCTAGTAATGTATTGTGGTATGTAATCTACCAGTGTAATGGTCGAATGCGCAAAAGTGTGAAAATCCTCTCTGTGCTCAAATTTACATTCAAACTATTTAAAAAGTGCATACCATAGTATCAACTTTCCGATCGATTACGAATTATGAATAGTGTGAAGTGAATTTATTTTTTGGGTATTTTTTATTTGACAACAAAACGACAACCTGGCAGTATATTCTTTAAATCAGTTAAGAAAGCATGTATTATCTATGATATTGCTGGTGGTATAATTTTATTAAATCGTAGACATGGGAATAAATAAAACATGTTTAAAGATCATAATTTTTTTTATTTCGATTATAGAAGTTTTAATCTTAAGGTCATTCGCCTCTTCGGGTTAGAAAAATCTCTTATGAAAAATTTGAATCAATTTTGTTTTTCAGTATAATTTTTCTACTAGGTTCTTCTCGCTGAGTAAAAGAAATTGAATAATGCTGTATTTATTCAAATATTTTAAGTAAGGCATCTTTTTAAAACAATGTTTCCTCATTTGCAGCATATGTGTTACGGTGGTCGTATTAAACGTTCATTTTCGTTCTCCTCAAACACATCGAATGGCGCCATGGGTAAAAACATTTTTTATAGGTAAGCATCTATTTCTATTTTCTAACAATGTTCTCCGAGCGGTCAGTTTCGTAGAAATATGCGTATACAATTCTTTTGAGGGTAGTGTAACTTTTGTATCGCTACTCCCCAGCAAATATGAGACATCCCTTGATTGATTGATTGATTTTATTGAAACGGGTTTTAACCTTATAGGTCATTCACCCGTTACATCCCTTCTCAATACCTCAAGGTCGGCCTATACTCGTAATTAATCGTGGCCAAGAAAATATCTGATATGTATTATCAAGCCAACTCTTTATATTGCTGTTCTTTGTTGACACTTTTATTCCTTTCATCTCTGCAATTCCACACGGGTTTCTACTACTACCATCGTTCGTTACTGGTCCTCTGCGCGTTTCTCGAGTATGTTCACGGACTAGAACTTCGACGAGGGGTTCGATTCGTCGGATATGTCCGGTTTCTGACATAGTCGTTCGACGGGCGGCACGGTAGAGCTTTGTCAGTTGTTACACTTCTAGATTTTGCCGACGAAATACCGAAACATTTTTTATAGTGCATAATAATTATTAATGGCGATTTCGCTTGAACCTGAAACTGAGTCAGGTTCTAACCCCAACTGCTGTCAGTTCATACATTTTGACAGCAGTTGGGGTTAGGAACTGACTCAGTTTCGCTTCAAACGAAACATAAAAGAAGAACGCAACCAGTTCTAAAACAGCATGCACGATCTTCCTTTCACGCAAAATTGTGATAATTATATCGATCTCGCTCTTGTACCGCAAGAATGATCTTAGACGATCGAGCCGTCAGGAACAATCGAGGTAGTTTTAAAAGACAAGTGGTGTTGAGTGGAACTTATTGTGAGCAACCAGAAATTGGACCGCAAATTCATCCGTATTTAAACCGACCACTAAAGGTAACGGCCTTCCAACGATCAACCACGTGCAATTCGACCATCGCGAGATGGGAACAATAGGCTTCTGCAGACGCACTAATTGCAGTTTTTAGAACTTGTGCCGGACACACTAGCATCGTAATACGGAGTCAAGGTATCGTGTGAGTCGAGTATTACTATTCGTTCGACCTATTAACGTCAAAGCAGGTCGAAAGATACAAGGTTCTGGAGCAGAATCGCCAAATAAATTGCATGCGCCTGCGAAGTTCGAGTGAAGCATCATATAAAGCGAAAAAGCCCTTCACTAGAGTAGAGGTGTGGTGATTTCAGGTAAAAATCGGCGGCGCGCCGGCGTCACGCCGATGTGCTTACTATTTTTACATGCAATCGTCGGCGCGGCGTTGCGCAAACCTCTACACCAGAGGGCTTTAATTTGCAGCTCGTTCATCTTTACCAGTGCGACGGCGATCGTACGACGGTCGGGGCTGACCAGAAATACCGAGCTAGGCAGCAATCACGAAGAAACGCGGGCCACAACCACACCACTTCCCTCAACCAAGTCGTTCGCTCTGTCGCATTGTTCGAACAATAAGGACGGTAAGTTCGCATGCGAGAAGTCGTGCAACGACGACTGCGACACTCGGTGCGGTAGAGTGCATTGTGACAAATGGCAGGGCACTCGAGCCGCTGACGCGATGCTACATAGTGCAACTGTGTGACCGGACTGTGCTAAAGTGCAGCTGTGCGGCGAGCAACATAATCGATCAGTGTCAGGACACTGCAGATTAGACCGGCAACAATTTTGACTTTAATTCAAATGGTAGGTCGTCAAACGGTGGAATAACAAAATTCTCACAAGTTTCCTATCACATGCCTCCTCGCGAGTCTAAGTCTATTGATGACATTTGGTCCTAGGACCGGCGACGACTGGGTGCTATCAGCCTTCTGCCGATAGTAGCAGAATGAGAAGGTCCGAACAGATCTAGTCGAGAAAACATTGCCGTAAAAATGAATAGTTGATCGGAAACTAGCCCCAGTAAGACTTTAATCTGACTAGTATCGTTGATCACGGGTCAATACGTATTAAAAATTCGCTGCGTCTGTTTTATGAACCTAATTTCAAGCTCCGTTATTGCTAATAAACCCGTGCATCAGGTTAACAATCCAAATTTCCCTTCAGTGTTCGTTATTATCGCTCGTATACTTGTATTCCACAAACAATACGATATGGAATAATAAATACTTTCCTTGATTTATAATATCTCGCGCTATCATAACTCTTTGCCTGTATAATGTGTTATCACTCGCTAGTTTTCAATCCAATAAATATTGTCTATCCTGAGATAAACTAGCGTTTCGTTGATTTATTGCTATATGTGACACACATGAGTGCGAACGAAACAAAAATAAACGTCAAACCGTTTTTTCGCTTGCACTAATACAAAGTGAACTTGCGCGTAATTCGGCGCACGGCTTGGTAGCGCATGGCTAAAATGTCACGATGTGGATTTTAGAAAAAGATTCGCAATATATCGTAGAGAAGAAGTAGCGAATTCTGGCTAAATACTGTTGCAATAAATAGTGATCCTGCCCATTACGCAGATAAGATTAGCTTTTCTAGGCAATATTCCTACGGTCGGCCGTGTGGAGTTCAAATTGCTTTTTAGGGAACATAGGATACTCTCGGTGGCCGGCTGCCCAGAGTTTAAAAAAAACCAAAGACTAAACAAGATCATTTTCGAGTGATCGTGTACTCGAAGACTAACTAAGCAACTACCTAATAAAATATGCTTTACAGGTCGCATCGCTTGCTTGGAGCGAATCCTAGACCTTATACCCTTCCAAACCACCAACTCCGCGACACCTATGGAAGAGTCTGATAAATCGTCGTCCTTCCGTTAAGTAGGTGGACCATCAATACTTCCCGTCTACCTTATCATTTATCCTTTCCCATGAACGATGGAGACGGGGGCGGCCGGCAATGATGGCTATCATGTTGTTGAGGTTTTTTTTATATTTCGATTAGGTTTTAACCTTAAGGTCATTCGCCTCTTCGGGTTAGAAAAATCTCTTATGAAAAATTTCTAACCCTATGTGCGGGGTCGGGACTCGAACCCAGCTGCGCTGCGTACAAGGCGATCGATTTACCAACTACGCTACGCCCACCCCTCTTGTTGAGGTTTTAATATAGGTCGGATTAGTACGAATTCCTACTTACCATTTCCTAAGCAACTCTTATTAGATAATCAACAGTCAAACATGATGAAGTCAGTGTGCAATCCGCCAAAATCATCGTCACAACGCAACGGAACACTGCTAATTCAAATGGTAATTGTATGCACAGATCATATGCTAAAGATGAGCTTTTTCCGATTGCTCTAGTTGACCCACAAGAGGTTTCAAGTTTCTATAGCTGTATAAATGGAAACTCTGAAATAACTTAAAATCCAATAAATAATTCCACAATAACTCTGCATGCCTCAAAAATTATGGTCGCGTAGATTATTTTATAACGAACAGCTTTGTTGAAGATTGCATATTGGTTGGAGGTTCTCCTATAAAGTTATTTAACTTTGAAGACCAAGGATTTTCAGCTCATATAAATACTGCTTTACTATTCAATCAGTGTATTCCAGTACTATTTTTACCGTTGTTCGCTATTTTATTGCAATCCACTGCTTTTTTTATTAACAATCCACAAAATAGTTCTCTTTTAGTTATATTTATGACTTTATTCCATCGGGGTCGTAATTTTAATTGAAAACAGAAAATTCGTTCTGAAAAAAATGTAATAATTGCATAACCTAAGGCGATTTAATGGCACACTTTTGTGAAATCTCGACAGTAAACAAAGTTATTTGCTTGTTCACGGAGCATTCTGTCTCGTTGTTGCGATGCATTCTGCCCTATTGTTCTAATGCATTATGCCCCTAAGGCGATTTAATGGCACACTTTTGTGAAATCTCGACAGTAAACAAAGTTATTTGCTTGTTCACGGAGCATTCTGTCTCGTTGTTGCGATGCATTCTGCCCTATTGTTCTAATGCATTATGCCCCGTTGTTGTGGTGCATTTTACCCCCGCACAGAAGCGTTCTGTCTCGCTTATTTTTCAAAGAGAAATTTTCAATGATTTTGAGATTGAATATGTTTCAAGTTTTCGAATATTTTGCAAAGCGTTATTACAGAGCAAAATATAAATGATATCATCAATGAAATTCTCCCAATTAATGCTCAATAGCAAATCATATTTCTTTAGGGGATGCGTTTTACCCCATCTTCCCTTAATGGGAAAAGAGAGAAAATAAGCTCATTATGCTATGTGTGTGTGTGTTTAGTAAGAAAAATAAGGAATTTATTTGTACCAAGAAAGATTCTCGCACTGACCTGTCAGTCTTAGTTCGTTCCGCCGTTCATTAAAAAGGCTACATTTTAAACGCTCAAAGTGGACGGTGCTACTGAGTTTGACTGAATTGATTTGGGTTTGATAAAAATTGTTAATTTTTCGAAAATGCTAAAATTTAAGGTAATTTTGATAAACTATTGAAAGTTTAGAAACATGAGCAGTCTAACAGATACCATTCCAGTTTAAAAACAAAAAGATTTCGTTTCTTGTATAATATGGCAATGGAGACGAAGAAAGTGGATTAAATTTTCGAAAACTTTTGCAACGGTAAAGATCACATAATTTCAAAATCAACAACTTTGAAGGTTTGACAACGTCGAAGAAGTTTTTCAACATAAAAAAGCGCAACTATTTATATAATAGTTTTAGTGATTAATTCTCCTTAACTCTTCAAAATTAGTAAGAGATTTGGAGTCTTCAGCAATCTTGTTAATAATGTCATGTTCAACAACTTTATTGAAAATATTAATACTACATGAGATATAAAATGATTCTTAGCCAGTTCTCTTCAATATAACTTTTAATCGTAGGCTTCAGAGATTAATTCCTTGAATGTAATGTAAATGTTATTGTTTATAAACTGCAGAAGAGATTTATTAAATACAGTAATATCAGAATAACTCTCTTTCAAGGTTTTGTTCCACATACAGTCTAATATATTTCGATACTCTGAATATACGGAGTAATCATATCTAACGAAGTTGTTTGAAATAGCATGTTCGAAAACTTTGCTGAAGACATGAAGTCTCAATCTTGAAATAAATTTACTTGAACAGTAAATTCTCCATAATTGTCTCTAGAAAGATTAACCGCCAAAAAGATTGTGTTGTTTTATATTGTAAAATTCTTCGATAATACTAAATATTCAAAGTTGACAGTTTCGAATGAATGTGATCGTGACCGTAAAAACAGTTTTCGAGTATAAATTTTACTTTTATTCGCTATTAAAGCTCACAGCTTGAACCTTGATAATTATTACCGTCTGCGTGATAATGTTTGCACCAATATACAAATAAGGTTTCCGTTTCACTTGTGCATAGAATATCTTGTTTTTTACTTACATGCACGTAACCGACAACTCGTACCCATCGATGGCTGTGAATAAAAGCATAGAGAAATGTTCTTAGCTTGACGTAAAGCAATTTTCTCGAAATATCCATTCCGTTGATTTGTATTGTAATAGCCACATTTAGAATCAGTTCTCCAATCGGCCGCACTTCAACTCGTTTGTCAAGGTCCTGGGTATATTCCTCTGTGCCTACAGTCGCTGTCTGTTCAGTTGTATGTTCCTCTCTCGCATGAAAGTAGACTAGTCTTGTACGAATAATACAAATATTAATAATCATTCGGTAAATCTTGTCTAGGCCATTGGTGGCCATGTAACTGTCTTTGGTCACATTTTCTAATTCCGACGAGTGATTTGAGACCACAATATAGAACCAATGGACCATTGTGGTGTGCCTACGAAATTGACCCGCTCCAAAGGGGGGGGGGGGGGTGGTTAATGCTTCCAGCGTGAAAAAAATAGTGTATCATTTCAATAACATGCTGTAATTTTTCTATGCAAAAATATCGACAAACGACTCGGTGACGAAACTGTATGTAGAACGTCTCTGAAAAAAAAACACGATTTGCGGTATTACCTGCCATTTAAAAACTGCTTAACCGATTTTTTTCAAACTTTGCATAGACATTCTATGTAAAAAATACCCCTACGTTGAGTTTTGGAGATAATTTTTCTATTAAGGGAGTTTTTACTCATTTTAAATAAAAAAAATCAATTTTTCACCTTTTTATGAGTAAACACGCCCTTAATAGAAAAATTGTCCCAAAAACTCAACATAGAGGTTAGGTATTTTTAAAATTGAATGTGTATGCAAAGTTTGAAAGAAATCGGTTAAGTAGTTTTTGAATGGCACCGCAAATCATGTTTTTTCCAGAGATATTCTACAAAAAGCTTCGTCACCGAGTCGTTCGTCGATATTTTTGCATAGAAAAACTCCAGCAGGTTATTCAAATGATACACTATAATGTGCAAAAGTTTTGATCAATTCGCTTCACGCAAAGTTCTAAAAATAATCGCCCCAAAAACAGTTTAACAAATATTGCAAGCTTTATAAGTACACTTATATTTATTTTCAGATTTCTTACCTCGCTTCCTCTTCATGAAGCGACCATCATACATTGAGAAACATAGGTATACAAAATCATTCAAACTATTTTATCATCAATCGTTGCTTAAAGCATTGCATTTTTGTCATGTTCAATACTTACTTTTTTGAATGAATTTTAATCAGCACATGCGTAAATTTAACGGCTCTTTCTATCTTTTCATGACTTGTGTAGAAAATTATTACCCAAAGATCCAAATGCTTGCTTTTATCCTTATTATTCAACAAGCACATTGAATCGTATAGCTCGTTTTGACAATAGGACATCATCAAAAGATGATCTTTCCCCTTCAAGGTATTTATACATTTCATTAATCATTATTTCGTTTTTCTCTCTTCTCGATTAACTTTTTCTTACTTGTTTTTATGTATTATTTATATTTTTTCGAATGATTCTATCAAATATATCATCGCTTCAAATGATACTATTGGTAGAAGTAATTTTCAATTGCATAGTCTGTCAGGTACGGGACCTTTCGGTGGAAGCTGTCAGATCCATGGCCCACTACCAGTAGCCCATTCAGAATCAGAAGACATGTCTCTCTCGACAGCAGCTGACACAGCAGTTCCGTCCGGGATCAAAAGCCCAGTGTTCAAGCAACCACCATACTCGCATTCTGGTTGTCCTATAGAGGTCCATAGAAGCTGCTTTTGCGTACGATTCATTGCAGAACATACAAAAATGCTAGAGGACTCGACAAAGGTGCGTACTAATAGAAACATATATTATATTTTAATTTTGGTGTTATACAAAATAGTCTGATCTTTTTTTTATTTACATATTGAGTAACCAGAAAATTTCTCAATGTGTATGAGTTAACCGACAACATTGCAACACAATCAAATGACAAACCGTTGTAATAAAATTCACTGATTAGGGCACTTCTCAGACAAGCGTATAGGGGAAGATGGGGTAAAACGCACCCCTGGGGCAAAATGCACCCCTTGCTTATATCAAAAACAGCTGAAAATTTCTGGAAAAGGGCAACGCCAGTCGGAAGTCCGCCATAGTAAACATACACTGTCAAAGTTAGATAACCGTACATCAATAGCAGTTCGAGAAATAAACAAAAAACAATAACGTGCTCTTTTCATGTATTTAATGTGGCTCGTACAACAAGGATTTTCAGCTCTTATAAATGCAGTTTTACTATTATATCAGAACATTCCAATTCTACTTATACCGTTGTTCATTATTCTGTCGCACTGCATATTAAAAATCTACTAAATAATTCTCTTTTTGCTAAATTTATATCTCTGCTCCATCGGGGCAAAATGCCCTCTTATTTGATTTTGCTGGTTTTCTATCGAAAACAGAAAAATCGTTCTGAAAACCTACTAATTGCATAACCTAACGCTATTTAATGACACACTTTTGTGAAATCTCGTCATAAAACAAAATTACTTCCTTGTTACTAATTTTGGCACATGAAAAAGTTCCAGAAACATTTAGTCACTTTTTTCAATAGGTTGAAAATATTTACAGAATTTTAAACAATCTGAATACTTTCACCATTTAAGAAACCACTCTTTCCACAGGGTTCCTTTCTTTTATCCACTTGTGAAACTCTACGTTATCGGAAAGTTGTGTATATCTTGTGATTATTCTAGCTATGAAGCGATTATTCAAAATAAATATCAGTAATAACCATGAGTCTTCATCGGCAGTTTTTTGTTTAATTTTGACTTTTTATCGCATAGCTCAAGCACATTTTAAAGAGAAAATTAAAAGCTTTCGAATGAGCATAGCACGATCGCTGGCATTCACGGCTCTCGTTATTATTTTGGCATTAGAAGTTCGTGTTTAATAAAAGACAGACAGCTATCAACACAATTTATAGAAAATAGTCATTTAATTTTGGCGATTTAATGATGTAGTCAAATCTGCGGAAGTAACGCATGGTATAAAAACTGTTTCTTCGAAAAACGATAACCGCATGACGTTTCTATGCCTTCAAAACGCTGCCAAATTCATTTTTTGTCTGAATAACCTAAAATCTGGTCAGAATATCCCTGTTGGCTTAGCTAATACGTCAAAAATACCCAGTTAAACTCATTCCGGAACCGGTTCGGATTTCTGAATGGAGTCATTATGGATTCCAAATCAAATGCAACAACCGATTCCGACTCAGAATCGGTTGTTGCATTTGATTTGGAATCCATACTGACTCCATTCAGGATTCCGAATCAAATTCCGAATGGTTTGACCGGGTACTAGCGGAAAAATCTCGTAAAATTCATGTATGGAGCTCGTCCCACTGTACACTGGTGAAATTGTCTTCAGTTTCACTAATTTAAATTTCATATGAAATGCAGAAAGAGCGCTGCAAACGCATTGGGAACGGCAAAAACAGTTGCAGTGTGAAGCATTTTTTTACCGGGACACAGAAGCCGAGCTGATGACATTCTGGTGACTAAGTCCGAGCTTTGGTATGGGAACCTGATTAGGACACGCGGAGCTATACACTGGTCGATTGATCATCACGCACGTTAGTAACGAACTGACTAGCAGACGATTTTAACACACGTTGTAAAAACATTTTTCCAATTTGCCTGCGATTGACGGTCATTATTACCATAGAGGCAGGGTATAAAGTCTCTTTCGTTTAAAATTTGGACGCTTCCATTGAATTACTGTCGCCCATTTGGTCTTCGAAATTTCTGTGGGAAAATAGTGGATAAGAAATTGAGAGGCATGTTTATTACATGACGATGAACGACGAACACTTGCACTAGGAAGCATCAACAAATCAAACGAATTCAAACATTATTAAGTCATGTCGCATAGAATCACTTCTGTTGATTGTGGATCACCCTTAACACGACGCTTGGTTTCAAAATCATGCCAGCGCACAGAGCAGCATTGGACTGATAAAGCTCATCGAAATTTAAAATTTCTAAAATCGTTAACAGGAGCATTATACCTACTATATATAATAGCCAGAGCCGTAGTGTGGTCTTCTGGCGCTCTTGGCGGAGTCTCAGTTTTGCGCCGCGCTTTCTTTTTCAGTTCGGCCTTTCAAAAATTATTTGTGTACATGGAAATGGCACACATACTCCCTACTTAATTGACATTTGACTGTCGAATTTAATGACTGGACGCACCTCAACAGCACTTTAAAAAAAGTCTATTTGTAAAATTTTAGCTCAATCGGACACGAATAAGAGGTAGCGCAATACGGCGCAAAGACAAAGTGCAAAAATTTTCACCTGTGAAAAAACACAAAAGGGCCCTTAGAATATTTAGAAATTGCATTCGAATTTTTGATGATAAATGGCTTAGGATATAATGAAACGTCGAGATCTACTACCACCCTGAATTTGTATTAAGATAGTCTTTATGGAACTTGGAATATTCTGGATTTGAGTAGATACTGGGGTTTAAAAAGGCTCCTTTATATTATTTTATATGCCAAATGTCTTAGAAATGCATGAAACAACGGATCTTGCATCTTGTTTTGACGACAGTTGCCTCTCTGGTATTAATTTTTGAACAGAGATTTTCAAATAAAAATAAAAAAAAAAAAATGTTTTTTTCGAGTTAACACCAGATTTTTGCATTTGGTGGATATCGATATTTGGCATTCAAAAAAAAATAAGGCTGCATTTCCAACAGTTCCATCTCAATTCAAATATTTTCCTTGTACCACAAAGGCATTTTTTAAACATTACACCAGATGTCGACGCTTCATGATATTGTTTTTGATTGCGCTCAAATTGTGCATGCGGACTTTTTTCGAGTTTCCTATACTTTTGAGGTGGGTCCGGTTTGAAAATTCAGGATGACCATAAATATTTGCACTCTACCGTATATCAAGTATACTGAGGAGATAATTTTAGAAACATTGAACTGATTGGTGGATTGTTCATTACGGTGCATTACCAGTCCAAGGGTCGCCATGGCATTCCAGTTATATCCAGATGGCACCAACCCATCTTTTTGCACAAGTAAGTTAAACAAAGATGCTCCGGTCTAATGAGCGATTTCTAGAAGGTTAACTTCGTGCGGTGTCGTACATTCTTCGTTCGAAGGGTTTTTCGGTGCTCAATGTAACAACCTGCACCTGCTAGAAAACGCTTCCAAATTTTTCTGTTGGTGTGCACTTCCATAAATTATTGAATAATACAAACCACAATAGCGTTTAACATATACACTTTTTGTTTACTTTCTCTCCAGGTCAAAGAAGATTGGAAATATGTCGCAATGGTTCTGGATCGCTTATTCCTGTGGATATTCACATTAGCTGTTTTAGCAGGTACTGCTGGAATTATTCTACAAGCTCCAACATTGTACGATGATCGAATACCGATAGACAAAACATTTGATGAATTAGCAACATCAACAGTTGTTCGTTGTCCGCCACAGTAACAATTCAAATTTATCTTGATACCATCAATTTTTATTTACTTAATTTGTTGAAGTGATTGTCCTTGTTCTGTCGTATAAAATACAGATTAGTTTAGCTTTTCGAAGAACATTAAACCTACCCATAACGCTGTATTGTTCTATTCGATGGCATTGAGATTCAGCTTTTCCGTCACTTTGCTTTACTACAAATCACGTTTATGGAAAAAAACAAATATTCAACAAAAAATTGAGATTTTAGATTTTTTGTGTTGTTTAATTTAATACAAGCCATATGAAACAAGTATACCGAGTTATTTTTTATTATTTATTATTCAGTGACTATAATTACTTTTTATTTTATACACGCATTAGGCAAAAACATTAAGAAAAGTTCATAGCAGTACATTGCTCATCGCAACAAAACGATAACTTTATTGCAACCGAACATATTTGTTAGATTCCACGCAACACGTAGATTCTACATGTTTCTACAGCGTCTTTTAGGAGAAATTAGGTTTAACTTTTTCAGTTGTTGTATGTATGTTACAACAAATACTAATAACAATGATAGTTAACATTTGATGTAAGATTCCATCAATTAATACATATGTCTAGGCCATTAAATATTGTTAATAAAACTGTGGACACTACAACTTACCCAAAATTTACCGTGATAACATGACGATTGTATCAACATATGATTTCTCGGGTTATTAAACCTCAAAAAGGCAAGTTAAAATTGTGACTTCAAGATACATCGCTCCTAAGACCCAATGCAATCAAAGGCCTCTTTTTTGTCGTTTTATCAGTGAGAGAATCGAAAGCTCGAAAACGCTCGATCGTTTGTATTTCAAATTACAAGCTCCTTGAAACTAGAGAACTGTAACTAGCCGGGCCGCTTAGACCCCTTGCCGTTTTGAGGGTTAACGCTTCTAATTAACCCTGCGAAAGTATAAAAACTTGTACTGACGTATATAATATATACTGAGACACGTAAATTAGTATGTATTTCTTAAAAAGAAAAATTATACAAGAAACTGACATGAATTGTGATTTAACGTTCAGTCAAGCCGTGATGTACCTAGCTGTATCAAGAAGTCCCCAACACACTCGACCTACGGTTGGTAGTCGCCAGCCTCTCAGAGCACGGAGACACCTCAGGTCGTCTTCAACGTTTCCTCCTTGTACTCGTCCGGGTAGATTTGAGAACCATTCCTGGTATTATGCCCGGCTCACCGGCGAATAGTTCTCCATATTCATGCTTTACGTTTCATCTCCTATCTGCATTCCGCTGTGGAACATTCGCAACATCTTCCGTTCGAAAAACCTTAGATGTCTCATTAACCCTTTCAAAGCTTCCGATTTGAATCGGTATTTCCTTACGCTAGCTCCAGTTTGTCGCAGCTCAGTTCTTCCAGCATTCCGATACCATCGATTGATCACCTTGATGAATCGGATTATCACCGAGGAGACTTTCAATTTCCGTAAAGGCACGCAAATCTTTGATTCCGCTATAAGATCATACCCAAACAGTCAAATTATTCCCTGTTGTACCTCCAAGCAATCGATTTACGACCGATGGGAATGTACCTCGTAGCAGCCATCGAACTCGGCATCCTATCGTAACTGACTTGTAATTAACAAAAGAAAGGATTTAACCCTTAAATGCATACTGTTGCCATTTGGCAACATACCGAATTATGTGATATAAAGCCTTAACAAGAGTTATATATAGTATCCAACTAAAAAATGAGTACCATGGAAAATGAGTTTCATGCATTTAAGGGTTAAGGTAAGAAAGGAATTAAGGTAAGTATACTCGATTACTGGTTAATACTAAAAATTCTCATTTTACTGTATTATACTACACGTATTTGTAGCGGATGGACAATGACCAACCCACTACGACACCAGTTTGACATAACCGAATCATGGGATGCAGATGGAAAAAAAAGGAGTTGAAACTTTTAATATGTTCAATCCAGATTGTTAAGATTTTGAGAGGGATCATCCATAAATGACGTAGCATAATATGGGGGAGGGAGGAGTTTTGTATTTTGTGATGATGTGTGATGACAGGGGGTAGGGGGTCATGTCATGCTACGTAGCTGTATTAAAGGAGAATAACTAACATCGTTTTTATTTTTTTTTTATTTTACGGGGAAAAGGGGGAGGGGGAGAATTACCGTCAAGATACGGTATTTAGAGGTTTGTGACGAAATGCTACTGGGGGAGGGGGGTATTAAAAATCACTCAAAAATGTTACGTCATTTATGGATCGTCCCACTGGCGTCTCCTGGCCAGACCCAATGGAGTGAGAATTATCTCTCATCCAGCAGTGCTCAATTCTAGTCACGTTCGTTAGGATTTTCTGAGATAAAAATCTCTGGTTACGTCTACCTAATGATCTAACTGGTTTTGGAGCATTGCCTGCCCAGCTGAGTAAGAGCACCGGACGTCATATTGCGTTTTGTCTTGGTATTCCAATACTGTCGTGGGTCATCGGTTTCCCATAAGGTTGCAAGCTTGATGTTCTTCTTTTCACTATTACCGTTGTCCGCTTTCTTTCACTTGTCTTATATATTGCTGTTACTTCGATGTTGGAATCATTTTTCCCATGCATATAGGCGTCTCCTTTGTAAATCTAACTTGAATCTGTTTCCGCCTTGTATATTCCATGCTATAATTCCTTTCAAAAACAAACCATACAAACCAATCTGATCTACTACCGCCGTCTTAGTTATATTAAAAATTAAATTGATCCCCGTGTATTCGAAAGAAAATTCTTAGATTACGATAATTCAAAAAATGTTCGTTAGATTTGATAGTTTTTTTAAATTGTTTCTTATTATTAAATGCAACATATATTTTTTATTTCGATTATAGAGGTTTTGACCTTAAGGTTATTCGCCTCTTAAGGTAAGTGCAACATAATGTAACCCTCAAGTTTCAAGAAACTTTAAAAAATTAAATTCTTACAAAAGCCCCCAAGTATATTGCAGTGAATTAGATTAAGATAGTTTAAAGTTTTTCCTTAGTATTTAAATATAGTTTTCAGATAAATTCATAATGTATCCACCTAGTTTTAATGCATTTGGAATGTATAACGAAAAAATCGACATCTTTAAGCTAACGTATCGTGTACTAAATAAACATATTGCCACAGAGAACAGACATCCATGATCGAACAAAAATATTTAAAAAACGTGTGTAAACATTTGAATTAATATACGATAAACAATAGCACCGCCAAACCAACTTATCCCAACTATCCGTCAAATCCGTTCTGGAACCGGTTCGAAATCCTGAATGGATTCAGTATGGAATCTTGCTCAAAGAAAACTTTGAAAAATAGCATTTGTAATCATAAATATGCGTTGTTGTCAAATGACAAAATATTTGACCTGCACATAATTTTTTATTAGGACAATAAACCTTTAATTTTAATATAACACGGCTTTTTTTTAATTATTTTGTCTTAATTTCCATGAAATAAATATTAAAAAGGGAACAATATTTTATAGAAATAATAAATATATTTTATTGAACTCAGTAAATAAAATTATTTTCTGCCCAATTTATAGAATTTAATCCACAATAAGAATAAGAATAATAATAATAATAATAATAATAATAATAATAATAATAATAATAATAATAATAATAATAATAATAATAATAATAATAATAATAATAATTATAATAATTATAATAATTATAATAATAATAATAATAAACGTGCAATTTTATTTGAGTGTACATAAGCATCTTAGGGAATGACATACCGTCGACAATATCAATACTTTGAACGAGCTGTCATTTTGGATTTCCCCTTATTTGCGCTATTGTTTTGGAAATCATCTTCTAGATATGGATGTTCAAAACGCGTTGAATACTCCCCAATTGCGTGTTAAAGTAAGTGTAATATTTATATTGCTAACAATGTTTTCTACAATATAATATCAATCGTTTCAGATCGTCACTCTTGTTCACATCACCTTTATTGCTGTTGCTCTTCAAAGTTATTGGTTACCGTCCTCATATTTATTTTATAATCAGATTTACATTTTATCACTTTTTTGGGCAATCCAGTGCAATGAATCGATTGATGCAGTTCATTTAGTAAATACTAGCGTAAATCCGTGTTATCTTATGTTTAGTAATCTCTTTTATTTACAGGCGTGCCTTATCAATGCCATGAGCTTCATATTTGATTTGATTGGTATAATTGCATATTTTCCAGATAAAGGTGGAATATTTTCGGTAGTGTTCGCTATGATAAACTTGGCACTTCGACCATTTACACTATTAGTGCTTCATAGAGAACTAATTGATCGTGGTGGGAGTTTAACTCTCATAGCTCAAAGATCTGGCGATAGTCAAGCAAATTATGAGGATATAGATCGCCCACACCAATCATTTTCACCAAATGTTTGAAAATCGACTTAGCAAGCACGAGCCAAAACGGTTCAACAAATAGAACATCAAGTGTATGTAAATATAATCGAATGTTTATTGTTTACATTGATGTTATCATTTGGAAAATCCCAGCCCAATCTATTCACTACTTCAGACCGCTGACGGAGTGGCGGAGAGAAGCTGTGTTGGGACTGGTACTGACATTAGTTTGCGAGAAACCTGGTCGCAGCAAACCAGAGGGATGACGTCAGAGTGCATGTCGATTGATTGATTGATTTTATTGAAACGGGTTTTAACCTTATAGGTCATTCACCCGTAGTATGAAAGGAAATTTTTACATGTAATTTAATTAATTAAAATCTAGTATGTGATGGTCCTGTGGAGTTTGATCTTGGAGGGCGCAGGTTGGTTTGGGTGGGCCGCGGTTGTCCCTCCCATCCTCCGTGTTGGATGCAAAAGGTGAATTTTGATATTCGATGGGCCGCGGAGAACCCTCCCATCACCCGGTCCGGGTGTGGCGAGGGGCCCGCTGTGTGGGGTGTGTTGTGGTGAATTCCAGGTGGGCCGCGGAGAACCCTCCCATCACCCGGTCCGGGAGTGGCGAGGGGCCCGCGGTTCTGAATGGCAGCGTAGCTGAGTGGTACGCCGGGGTTGGTGAGTCTAGATGAGTTCGTAAAGTCCTGAGTCTTTTAAGAAGTTGAGCATGACCTCCTCTCTCACAGGGTCGTTAGAAAGTGCGTCGCGGATGGAGAGTGGTAGGTCATGCATTGCTCGAAGATCTTGTAGCTCGATGCAGTTTATGAGCAGGTGCTCGACTGATTTCCGAGTCCCGCATGTGGTGCAGGAGGGAACGGGTGCGTTGGCGACGGTATGCTCATGGGAAATTTTGGTGTGTCCGGTCCGGAGCCGCGAAAGGACCCTTTGCTCCTTCCAGCTGTCCCTGTCATCCCACTTGGCGGGAGTTCCCTTGATTTTCTGCATATGACCTCTAGAAGTTCGCCAGTGTTGGGCGAAGTGATTGTAGATGGCCTGGGTGAAGTGGCGAACAATGTCCTGCGATGGGACCTCCTTGGTTAACACTTTCCTCGCTGTCCTACCCCGGGTTGCGAGGGAGTCAGCCTCGGCATTCCCCTTTATGCCACAATGTCCGGGGATCCAGCAGAGGGTGGTGAGAGAGTCGATATCCTCTTCGATGGCCTGTACAAAGGGGTGGCGGGACTGGCCGTTCTCGAGGGCGCGAAGAACCGAGAGCGAGTCGGTGAAGATGGTGGTTGCAGAGTCGGAAGGTCTTCGGGCAAGGGCCAGAGCGATGGCTGCTGCTTCGGCCGAGAACACCGAGCATTGGGTCGGGAGCCGGAAGGAGGAGCCGGTTGGGCCGTTGCTAACACCGACTCCCACCTCCCCGTCCCTCTTTGAGCCGTCGGTGAATATGCGTGTGTGGGAGGAGTAGCGCCGTGCTACCAGCTGGTTGTATGTTGCCTGTGCAATTTCTGGTGCTCCTCCGGCCCTGAGGGTTCTGGACAGGGATGTGTCGATCAGGATGGGTTGTGCATTCCAGGGGCGAGGCCAAACCCGGTGCAGCCGGGCGAGTGGGGGTAGGGCGGTTCCAGTGAACTCCAAGTATATATCCTGGGCTGTTTGGAGTGTCGCAGATTCGTCGTTTCCGTATGTCTTCTCAAGTACGCCTAGTGCGCGCCGGAAGATGACGAGGGCGATTCTCCAACGGAATGGGAGTACGCCAGCCTCTACACATGCGCTTTCTGCTGGTGTGCTGGGCAGGAGTTTGGATGCGCTCCGGATGGATCCGTGGTAGAGCGGGGCTAAGATGTTGTTGATGCCTGCGATGTTTTTCCCGGTTATCTCAACTCCGTAGAAGATTCGGCTATAAATAAGGGCTTCGCCAACCCTCAGTGCGATGTCCCTGTTGCATTTAGGGTGCCTGGCGACTATTGTCTGTACTAGGCGTTTACGGTTGGCGCATTCGGCTTTTATCCTCCGGAAATGGGGGGCGAAGGTGGTTTTGCGGTCTAATGTGACCCCGAGGATGGTCGGTTCCTTTCTGTATGTGATCGGGGTGTCGGCGATGCGGATCGGACGGTCGGTGGCACGGTGGAAAGAGTCGCAGATGTGGGTGTAGAAGCTCTTGCTGATCGATAGTCGGAAGCCGATTCCAGTTGCCCATTTGGACACGGCATTGACGGCAGCCTGGAGTTTGATTCGCGTTCTACCTCTGGTTCTTCCGGTTACGACTAGTACAATGTCGTCAGCATACACGAAGATGAAGACCCCCTTGGGGAGGGTGGCGAATATGGTGTTCATAGAGATGAGGAATAGGGTGACCGCGAGTACGGACCCCTGGGGTACTCCGTTTTCTTCCACGTACACTCCGGATTCGCTACCGCCAATTCCAACCCGGAACCTGCGGTCTTGGAGGAAACGCTGGATATAGGCGCCGAGGTTTCCTCCGATCCCCCAGCGGTGGAGTTGGCGGAGGATACCCTCACGCCATACGGTGTTGTATGCTTTTTCGATGTCTAGGGCTGCGATGTCCGCGTGGAGGCCGTCCCTTCTGGCCTGTTCGAGGGTCTCTCCCAGGGATGCCAGGTAAGACCCGGTGCCCTTCCCCTTCCGGAAGGCGTGTTGACGATTGTCCAAGAGTTGGCGCTGTTCGAGGATGTCTGTTAGTCTTCTATTAGCCATCCTCTCAAATGTTTTGCTGATGCAGGGAAGCAGGCTTATAGGCCGGAAGTCCTTGGCCGTACGGGGTCCCTGGACCCTTTTGGGGATCGGGATGACCAGGGCTGTCTGCCACGAGTTCGGGATAGGTCCGCCCTTCCAGATTTGGTTGAAACACTCGAGGAGGGTTCTTTTACCAGATGCCGGTAGGTTGCGTAGAAGAGGATAGCCAATGTTATCGATGCCGGTGGCTTTCCCTTGGCCCTGGTTGAGAGCGTAGGAGAGTTCCGTTCCGGAAAAGGGCTGGTTCCATTGGGCGGATGAGTCCGGAAGGAAGGTAACGGGGTTGGCTTCGAGGTGGTTCTTTCTGGTTTGGAATTCGGTGGGCAGCGAGGTGTTTGCGGAGAGCGAGGAGAAATACCTTCCCAGCTCGTTAGCAATTTCACTGGGTTGAATGCTTGGTGATCCACCGATGTCGAGTGAAAAACCTATGTTACGTCTCTTTCCGCTGAGCGCGTTGACTCGGCGCCAAATTTCCTCCGTTGGTGAATCGGGGTGGATCCCGTCTAGGAAAGAGTTCCAACTGGTGGTTTTGGCTTCGGAGATGGCTTTCCGTGCGTCGTTGCGCAGTTGCCGGAAGTTGTTGGCTCGATGGGCCCATAAAGGGCTGTCGGTCGGAGTTTTCCGAAGGGTACGGAGGGCTCTGCGGCGGTTTTTGATGGCGGTAGCTACTTCGGAGCACCACCAGTGGACCGCTCTCCGTCGTGGGGTCCCGCTGGTTCTGGGAATGCTCGATTCGGCAGCGAAGTGTATGATGTCGGTGAGTTCATCTGCAGTGTACGACCTTAGTGGGTCGAGTTGGTCCGTAAAGGTCTCCTGGAAGTTTGCCCAATCGGCTTCCTTGTAGAGCCATCGACGCCGGCGAGTTGTTGTAGGGGGGGATGCCCTGTGAGTGATCAAGATCGGGTGGTGGTCACTGCTGCAGGAGTCCGGAAGCACGGACCACAGGCAGTCAGGTGCTAGGGGGCTGGAGCATATGGAGATGTCGATGTGCGTTAGGGCAGGGCCTCTGGCGAACGTCGGATTTCCGTCGTTAAGAATGATGGCTCCATTGTTTTCGACAGTTTTGAGGATCTCGTTTCCGCGACGGTTGGGGCGGCGGGACCCCCAGGCTGGATGGTGGGCGTTGAAATCGCCCATGATGAGGAACGGGGTGGGTAGTTGCCGAATCAGGTGATCAAGCTTCTTTCCAACATCCTGGACCTCCTGGGGTATGTACACGGTTGCGACGGTGCAGGGGGTGGGTACCAGGATTCTCCTCGCGATCGCGAGTAGCTGTGTGTCTAAGCGGATTTCGCCTCCTGGGATGTCGGAACGGGTGGCTAATCCGACGGTTTGAAAAATGTTTACACCGGTCCGGAGTTCCCACGTGTAGTGGCCACCAAGCCACCTGGTGGGATCGGTTCCTACGGGGATATGTGTTTCCTGGATGGCAAGCACGATGGGGTTGTGCCGGGCGATGATGACCTGGAGGTCTCCGAGGTTCTGACGCAGTCCGTTGGCATTCCACTGGAGGGCCAGTGTGCTGCGGTTGCCGGAGTTAAGGGTATCGGAGCCGGATTCCGAAGGGGTGCCGGGGCGAGGGTTGCCAGGGCTGTGTGTGTTGGAAATCTGCGGTCTGGTCGTAGTATGTAGGCCTGGTTGTATCAGGTTTAATGGGGTGTCAGCAAGACGTTCCTGGGAGTTCCTATAGTTGTGAAGCAGGTGGCTGGGCGGGTTTGGTGGTGAGTTGTCTAGAAAAGGTGTGGAGCCGTACGATTGTTCGGGAGAAACGCAGCGAATAGTGGGACTTACCCGGTGGGGAGCCGGGCCCCCTGCACCTGCAGCCGCCGAAGGCTCGTCGGTAGGTACCGGTACGTCCGCGGACGGGGCCGGTGCAGGGGAGAAGGCTTTTTCCCTAACGTCTCCTTCTGTACTGGTTTTATCGGAGTTAAATAAACTGCTGGTTGGCTCTGTGTTTGTCGCTGTGTTCAAATGGAAGGTGATGGGGTGCCAGGAGCAGCCAGCTACCGGGCTCGGAGGGCGGGGGTGAAAGTTGTAGCTCATTGGGGTGATGGGATGTTCTTTGTGTTGGTGTTCCGGGGGGTTGGCCGGGCCCTCTGCATCGGCAGCAGCCGAAGGTTCGTCGGGGTGAAACGGTTTGCTTCTTGCTGTGTCACGTGGTGGGGGGTCGTATGGTGGGTGGCGATCCGCTTGCCGTCCTCTAGTTCCCCCTGGTGGGGGTGTGCTGGGAGACCCGGGTTCGCCATGTTTTTTTGTATCCGTAGGTTGGTTTGTCGAAATATGGTGGTCGGCTGGGCTGCGTAGAGGCCCGCTAGGTTGCGGGGCGCTAGAGTCCGCCGGGTTGTCCGCCGTTTCGGTCTTGTTGGTTGCTGTGTTGAAAGGGGGTGGGGCCGTTGAACTGTTTAGGTTGGTAATGAAATTGGTACTTGCCTGGTTTGGTACCGATGGTCCCACACCAACAGCCGCCGGGGGCTCGTCGGGGGGACCCGGTACTTCCCCGGTCAGGGTCGATGTGGGTAGGTTTTTTGTTTTTCTGCTGTTTGTTGGTATCATGTTGGGTTTTATTTTTGGTTGCGCCTTATTCTGAGAGGTCAATCGACAGGTCGTCAAGGTTTGTTCGGTGTTGGAATGGTATTTCGCTGGATGTGTTCGCAGTGTTCTGTCCGTCCCGTGTTATGCTCAGTTTTCGCAGTGGGCTTCGTGACTTGCTCCTTTTTTTGGTGGTTTTGTTGTATTTTTCCCTACTACGACCAGTGCGGGTGGTTTCAGTTGTTTGCAGGTTAAGGATGAGGCTTGTTTGTGGTTGGGTGCCGATCTTGGGTAGAATTATTGTTGAGTGAGTGTTTGATGTTGCTGCTTGTGATTGGGGGGTTTTGTTTGGTTGTGCGTTTCCTATTATTGCCTGGACGTTTCCTGCGATTACCTGCTGCTGGTGTGTTTTTTGGAGTTGTGGGTTTCCGGATTGGGTTTGTTGTTGCGATGTTTTATTTTGTGGCAGCGGGAGGGGCGATTTGGAAGATCCTCTTTGCAGTTCTTGGACTGCTCTGCGCAGGGCGGCCATCTCGTTTCGCAAGTCTTTATTTTGGATGCGCTCTTCGATTATTTGTTCCTTTAGTTTTTTAATTGTTGTGTCTTTATCGTTACTTGTAGGTTGATTTTTGGTGGCTTTTTTTAGGGATTCCACTTCTTGCTTGAGCAGCTGGATAATGCGGTCTCTTTCGTCCACGGTTGTGTCCATTCGTGCGTTTACCTTACTCGCGTATGTTTCCTTTCCTGTTCTGTCCTGTTTCAACAGTGCCCGGGCCTCGGGGAAGGTTAGGTTATTGTCCGTTTTTATTTTGATCAGGTGTTTTTCCGCTTCGAAAACGGAGCAGGTGCGGTCTCGTGCCGAATGTTCCCCTTTGCAGTTTACGCAGTAGCTTGTTTTTTTGCATGGATTTTCTATCGTTGTCTCGTGGTTACTTAAATCTTCCGTTCCGCAGTTTAAGCAGATTTCCTTATCTTTGCAGTTTTTGCTACCGTGCCCGAAGCGGCCGCACCTGTAGCACTGCATGGGGCTGGAGTAATATCTTCTAACGTTTACCCTCAGCATTCCCAAGTATACATAATCCGGTAGGTACGAACCCTCAAAGTACACGACCAGTAGTGGTGTATTAGTCGGGATTCCACTGACTTTTTTCGTGATTCGACGTACTTCAATAACCCCTTGATTTTTGAGTCCTTCCAGTATCAGGTCAGTGGATAAGTTTTTTGTGTCTAGGTCGTAGATTACGCCCGCCGTTTTGTTTAGCACTGGGTGCTGTGTGATTTCAATCTTGGTCCCATTTGCTAGCTGCGTCATCGCCATGAGCTGGCTGTATACTTTTTGGGAAGAGGTTCTGAGGACATACTGTGTACCCCTGGCTTCTTTGCTCGCCTTGACTACCTCGTTCGGTTCTCTTCCGATGGCGTTTTTTAACGATAGGTGGATCAAGAATGGATTGTAGGGTAACGACTGATCGTTTCCCATGGCGTCTTTGGATGCTCGCATGATTAGGGTTTGTTCGTTTATCTGATCCCCGTTATTCATGTAAGCTGGTATTTTGTTGCTGAGGGGTAGCCTCCCGAAGGGAGGGGGGTTATCGGTGTCCATCGAGAAAGGGTGGATCAGATATTGTTTGCTCGGGAATGTGCCGTCCGAGACTTTTCTGTTTTAGGTTACCTCAAGTAACGCACGTGGTTTCGACTCAAAGCTGTGGTGAAAAAGTATGATGGGGGAAAAACTAACCTGACTGACACCGTTTAGCTTGCACTAAAAAAAAACTTTCACAGTAACACTTTTGTACTTAAATCAGTTGGCCAGCGGAGCTGGATTATAAGCCACCCCGCACCGGGAGTCGACGGCCCGTTATGCGGGGTTTTTGGCTGGTATGGCACTTTAACACTCGAATATGCGAATCACGAAAATGGTATAGGAATAAAGCACGTGTTCGGAATCACTTTAGTGCTTCTCTTGTATTGCCGGGGGGCAAAGCCCGAGTTAACACACCGTCCGGATGGCGTCGACCGCACTTTTGATCCACAGGCACTTTTCTTGTGCAATAACTTGCGTGCAAGTAAAACGCGCGGAGCTAGTCAGCTAGTCGACCGATCACTGCTGTGGTTAGAACCGAACTGAGTGCATGTCGAGCGGATCTGCGTGGATTGCCTGCTTTTACTCTAGCAGGCTACATTTGCAGTCTACTGTCAGTACCAGCCCAAATAAGCTTCTCGCCCCCACTCTGTCATCGGGCAAAATTACTATGATACTCCGAACTTGATGACCTACTAAGGAGAGCTGCTCTTAGCATCCAGAAATGCGCGGACACTGAAAAATGTTCCAATCAAACAATGAGCAATTCAGCAGATAACGCGTGAGAAGTGTTGAGAGTGAAAACAGAAAAAAAATTTAATTATGTTTACATATAATGAATAAAATTACATACCTACTTTGTAACTTTTGTGGTACGAATAACATTCATGCTAAATCTGTCGAAATGGATTATTTATATTAAAGTAGAATGGTAGAAAACCGTTGAGGGATTGTCATGTTTGATTTATATATTATGTCAAACAGAAAATGGGGAAAGCTTTTTAAGCGATTTATTATACAAATTGAATTGCTAATTATTAAATACATAATTTTATGTATTTCTACTATTCATCATGAAGCTCCTTTTTACATTGGTTAATGCATAATCGTTTAAAGTTATTCAAAAGTTGTTTGCGAAGTGCCTCCCTTTGCTGTCTAATAATATTACTTCGTAATTTAAACGCTAATATGTGTTCATGTGGAATAACATCCATTTCAGTATCGTCATCTTCAGTTGAAGATTTATCCTAGCAAAAAAATATGATAAATTGAGGAAATTTTAAACTAAAATATCTTGTACATACCAACATTTCTTGCAGAGTCATCGTGGGTCTTGTCACACTCGACCTCACAGCCTGTGACTTTCTAATACTATGAGCTTGTTCTATAAGTGCAGTCTTTCTCAATGGTGGTAAACTATCGTGATTACAAAAGCCATCTGAACATGCTACTTCGGACCCCTCGGGGGTACTAACAATACTTGATGTTCTTGATCCCAGATGAGATGACTCTGTATTATGTGCTTCAGAAGAATATCCACCATCGTTTAATGCGCAAGGCGTACACATATCCCTAGTATTTGTTTCGTCGCATGATTTACATATATTTGATACTATATCAGATTTGAGAAAACTACTGCCCTTGTGATTAATGTTTCCCAACGATTCTTGAGTGTCAATTATGGTAGCGTTACAAACAATCGTGTTCGTATTCAACTGTGTTTCTTCGTAGCTACGTTCTACAGTCGTACAAAAACATCCTTTAAAAACTGGCTCCATTTTGAATCGTTCTAAACCAGGTGCAATATCCCCCAGATGTTTTTTTTCATTTCGCTTCCTTCGTTTCTTCAACTTTTTCTGTTCTCTTTTTTGTTCCTTGCATTTCTCTTCGCGGCTAATTTCTTCATAAAGTAATTCTAAGTTGCTTATTCCTTGCTTTTGCTCCACAGCCATATCAAAGCTCCGCCTCAACGCGTACACAGCAACAGCTGAAAACACTTGACACGCATTTTCTTCTTCGTGAAGACAAACGCTTATACGCCTTAGTTTTTCGTAAAGACACATTCCAATGCATGTTAGAACTTCGTCTTGGGCGATTTCAAGTGTCTTTGCGTGTCGCTCACGATTTTTAGTAGTTCTAAAATTTATCCAAGGTTGCAAAATATTTACCCAAATGTAGTATTAAAGCTGCATTTTTCATGAACTCACCTGCCATTCAACTCAGGTTCGGCTCGCTTGATTAGCCCATCGATGTATTCATGCTTAGTTTGCAAATGAATATGCTTATCCATTAGACAACGTTTGATACCAGAATACAAATGGGCAGCATATCCTTGTTCCTTCGTAGGATTACTTTCGTAAACTAACAAGCAGTATGCCTTTTCGACCTAGAAGTACAATATTTCGTTTAACATACAGTAATAATAATACAACATAATCTGGTCACCTTTGAGCGACACTCTTGACAAAACTTATGTTTTCTGAGATATGCGTCAAGCGTGGTTTGCAATTCAGAAGCCTCTACCACTGCAACTTCATCTTTGCATTGTTGGTTCATGCAGTTCCACACTTCTACCCATGTCTCTGAAAATGGACGTGATCGAAAAGATTCTAACGAATGTAGATTGCACCGTATTTTTTTCCGATTCCGTAGTTGATTTTCCAACAGCCCATCCAAAAGGGTTTTATGCTTGTGAAGCAATGTGCAAATTGATTGCGGAGACCTGATTTTCTCTTCACTTATAGTCAGGATGCCTTTACTTGTTATTACAACTGGATCAAATGTTGGATGCCCAGAAAGCATCAATTGATAAAACAGCCTTTCAACACTCCTTCTGCATCCAACGCAAGGCACATTTTGGCTTAATATTGCTGTAAAATCTGTTGTAGAAACTTGTAATGAGACACGTAACTCAGCAAGTGATAAAAGCTGATATTTTTTAGTGAATTCCTCTAATTCAAGACCCTTAATTGGAGGCTGATCGAAAACGAGGCCTTTTGAGTTTAAATCCATTAGCATCTAAAAAAGGAAATGCAAATATTACAATGTTCAAATATCTATAACTTGCCTCACCATTAAATTTTCTCCACCAATCAGAGGAATTTGTCGTTTAGATACCTTTACACAGTTCACTTCATCGGAACGATACAAATATGTCAGTTTAGCCATTATGCACGAGGTGTTTTAAAATGATTTATGCCTTAAAATATTTTCTGCACAAAAAAGAGCACTATTATTGAATGTTAAATTTTAATGTGTTTCGTTAAATTATATTTACAGATCCCACAAGTACACACGTCACTGGTTCTGGCAAATGTCAAATTACAAAATGGCGTGCCATCTACAAGAACCAACTCAAAGTAGCAAATAGTCAAAACTGCTACATAGGCAGTTATCACTATTGGCGATTTGCGGCAAAGCCAAAATTAGTCATGCGACACCTATGATTCAGCTCATGAACTGGCAAAGTGATACAGTTTGCTTTTTTTTCACCCGTAAGTGAGTCGTAACTTACAACAAAATCTTCATTATCTTCTCGGAAAAAGCTTACCACTGCCAAAATATGAATGAAACGCGTAAGAAATTTAGTTTTATTTGCAATTATTCTGAAATTATAGCCATTTGCCACTATTTCACTCATACATTTCTTCGAAATGTAATCGGGGTATTATTGTGGTTATAAAAAATCGTTCCATAAATAAAGTTCCAACTCGAAACCGAGACCCAATCAGTACCAATGTCAAACTCCTTCATATTTTGAACTACGTAGGAGATTCAGTGAAGACTATCGGAGAGAAGGATCGGCTGTGCATGATACAAAGCTGACACTTTCCTATTAGCCGGATATATTCTTTCCTCGCCTGATCTGGAGAGTTTCATGAATTTACACCATCACATGAAGGTTTAGCTTAACTTAGGACGAACGGGAAATGCTGTTGCGGCGGCTACGGTGCTCAACAAATTACATTTCGAAACAGCGCGCATATAGCTCTACGAATAATATTAGAAACCACTATGTTTTACACTCTTTTCGCAAGATGTTTACTCATCATCTTATAAAATGATGGTTTTCCTTCATTTTCATAAACAATTATCAACAAATTGATCGGTAATTTGGTGTTTAAAAGTCATTTTTTACCAATGTTCACAGAAAATATATGCACTATGACAGAACAGAATCAAATCAGTAACACTTTCCTTCCTGCGCTGTCTGCGAGCGGTTTCAACGTAGAATCACCAATAGGAGTATCAATGTAAAATTTACCTCCAGAGCGCGCTGACGCTAAAAGAGGTGTGATGCAGAAATAATCTGTCAAAGCGCGTGTGTGTAAAAAAGTGGAATTCCACAATTGCGGCTATGTGCGTGTCAAAGTTTGTCCGGTCCAGAGATGCCAGATTTGCAGACATGTCTGCAAATTCGCAGACTTTTAATTGTAGCTGCTGATTTTTTCCACGACGCAGATATTTGCAGATTTTTTAGTTTGGCTGCAGATATTTACAGATTTTTGAAAATAAAGGCTTTTGGTTACACTAGTTTCAAATCTACTTTAGGTTTTTCCTCCATAAGGTATTTCTCTCTACTTATCTTGGGCTAGAATTGCACTTTTCATTTAATATAACGCATCATCAATAAGTCATTTTTGGTCAAGAATAGTTTTCCTGACAATTTTTGTTCTTCCCAGGCTTTTAAAATTATTATAGCAGACATTTGAAAAAAGAATCTGGCATCTCTGGTCGGGTCGGGAATCAAGAACGACGCTGAAATCGTCTTTCGTTGATCCACACACATACATGCGCACTGATAGAAATTCAAACAATTTGCTTCAAACCCCCCACTCCAAAAATATCCATGTTAAGAAGAAATGATCACGCGCACACATACCTTTTATGTGTCAACTGTATAAACTAACTATGTATGCCTTACAGTACATACAGATAAGTGATATGTGCACAAAAAATTTGGTATTGTCCAAAATTTTCCAATTTGGGAATTTGCATACAAAAAGTAATTTATTTCGCTTTTATCTTACTTTTGTCATGTTTTATTTCTTTTCTTTTATTTATCTTTTATCCGTGGAATTATTTCGTAACCAATAGGGGACCATTCATAAATTACGTAACGCGTTTAGGGGGGGGGGGGTACGACAGGTTGTGACATGTTGCGACATATGGGGGAGGGGGATTATGCTAGATCGTTACGTAAGATGTTTTTACTGAACAAATTTTTTACGAAGAATTTGTTACGTAATAGGGGAGGGGGGATAGAGAATTTTGTGACAATTTGTTACATGGGGGGAGCGAGGAGTCAATTTTGGGCAATTTTCGCGTTACGTAGTTTATGAATGGTCCCTAGTCTTCGTAATTTCTGCTCGCCAACGTATAAGACTAATTACCTCTAAGACACTTTGCGCCGGTAGCATACGGGCGAAGTGCAATCTACGAACTGACTTAATTTATCGCCCCGGTCTCTACCGAGCGATTATCAACTACGAACTGCCTAATTAAATTTAACCCAGATGCCTTTTGTCACTCGGCTGTGTAGAGTTCTAGCTGTAGGCTCAGAGAACGCTAAGGTTTAAAATTAACCATTATACTTCGCTCGCAAGAGTAGGAGGGGGTAGATGAATCAGTAGTTATTTATGATTCATGCTCGGAAGTCTTTACTTTCCGCTCGCGCAAGGTCGCGCCATCACGGCTGGCAAGCAAAACCGTGTTGAATTAAGCAAATTGATTTTTCGCTTCTGTAAGCGTATAGCTTGGAGGAAGCGAGCGTGTCAAAATATCAGCTTAGCTTTAGGCTATAGCTGGTGATGTAACCAAGAAAATCTAGCTTCCATGGTGCATCACTTGGTTTAATTTTCCAGGGTTGACTCTGGCTGAAAACTGTAGGCGCTGCATAAGGAACTGTGTAAAATATCAGGTCAATTATTTATACCGTGGCATCCCGCATTACATTTCAAATTTGTATGGATATAAGATCGAGAAATTCTACCTTTTAGAGCATGTTCAGGAGTGTTTCAGTTCCAGATTCATAATTTTGACAGCTCCATAATATTTTTTTTTTATTTTTTATTTCCTTATCTTCTATCTAATATAAAACTGAAAATTTTAAAACTAGAACTTGCTGTCCCTAGTAGCAGTTTTAGCAGATGTTCTATTCAGTTTAAAATTCATGTCTCACCATTCCTTCAGTGTTACTGCATTCAAATTTATTTTTCCCCTGTCTATCGGGTCTAAGTGTCTGTGCTGAAAACTTTGCATGTATTTAAAACACAGTTCTAAACGAGTTTTAAAATCAGCAATAAATAGAACGGAGTCGTATAACAGTTTTAAATTTTGAAACAAAACTGTTAGAAATTATAAAACAAAGCGCTCTGCTGGGGATATGAATGTTTCAGTTCCAGTTCTACTTTGAAACTCCTATACAAATAAAAACGCTTCTGAACATTCCCTTACATTTTCATTTCCAAAAATCGAAGTATCAAACTTTTTTTTACTACCAGCACTCAACAAGATGAGAAACATGAAAAGAATAGTTTGAAACTTTACTTCAAGCAATATAATTAATCAATGCTTTTGAATCATTAATCTGAGTATAAAAAATTAAAAAGTACTATATTGAAGTGAACAACTAAAATGGCCAGTAAAATATTGCAATGGCGTCGGTGGTAAAACATGATGATGAGTTATGTTCTATCAATGACCATACGGTGGGCTGGGGTGCAACGCCCAACTCCTACTTAGCAGAAGGAATCTTCACATTTCTTTTCGATCATGTCCATATGAGCCTGCCTAGTCCTAGCTTTCCGTTCCAAGTTTATAACTGATTTGTTCTAGAATACCTATCGGTCTTTCAATTTCATTGCTTTCGTTTCTCTTAGTCTTAAATTTGCCGAAAATAGCCAACAAAATCGATACAGCTAATCTAATTGATTTTAAATATACCATGAATTGAGACAAAAACTAAGGACATTTTGGGTAAAATTATGGACGCTTTCCCAAATTATCGAAATTAAGGATATGTCCTTTAAAATAAGGACGGTTGGAAACCCTACTTTTTATCGTCGAAATGGTGAATTATCTGGACTCATTTACTCATATGAGTGGTTACTACAATATTGTCGCGTGTTTGTTTATTTATTGGGGTTTTAACCTCCTGGTCATTCGCCCTTATAAGAAAATCTCACATTGTGCCCGTCTGAAAAGCGCTTCAAATATAGGCGCAGTTGATCCGCAAGCTGTTTTCTAGAACTAGACAACGAGACAGTCGAACATAAGCGAACTATAGGAGTGACAAGCAGTCTCTATTATAAATGTGGGTGGAGGGAATTCTCTTTAAATGTTTATTTGCCTGTTTGCTGTGTGCTTTCCGAAGGCTTCAAAGAAAAAGCTTTCTGTGAATTTATACAGGCGGCGTCACGTGTCTATTTGAGTTGAGCTTTCATATAAATTTTGAGCGATTATCCTGCAACCCAGTGAGCAAATTTTCTGGCAGAGACCGATCTGCTAGATTTCTGTAAGTCTTGGTTTGGCAGCCCTGTCAGATTTCTGCGCGTATCCTGTCGGGTTAGTTGAGCTAGGGCGAACTCGGTTTCGCTCGCGTTTTCTGACAAATTTTAATAGGAACCGAGCAAAACCCTGGCATAACTCAGACATAAACTCTGCAAAGATCCTGGCAATTCCTACCTGGTAGAATTTAGCACGAATCGAGCAAAACATCTGACAAAGATGTGGCAGGAAGCGTGCAGAGATCTTGGCCGTACATTTCTGGCTCGAATCTGGATAAAAGTGAGCAGCATCAGTTGGTTTAACCGCTGCTGTCAGAAACGGTTGTTCCATTCGAGCGAATTCGTTGCCAGAATTCTCGCACAAATCGCGCAAAATGCTCGCAGAAACTCTGCCAGCATCAATTTCGCTTTGCTCAACTTTTGCTAACTTTCTGCTTGCCACGCTGACCGGGAAGGCACAATCCATGCACAGATAGCGTTTCACTATGTTCAAGTGTTTGGTCGGCACGGAATGCTGCCCAGTAAAGTTCAGCCGGAAATGAACTGGAATTCTGGCTGGTTCTAGTTCGTATTCCGGCTCCAGTGATACAACTGATTCTAAATAGAATCGGTTATGTCACTGGAACCGGAATATGAGCTGGAACCAGTGGGTGGTAGCAAAATAAATTTATCCACACTGATGTTGTATGCAAGTGGTTCGATATCGATGATAATTGCAGTTTACTCACAGATGTCGCTTCAAGAAAAAACAGACAGTTGGTTCTGGTATTAGCTGTAGACTGGTATAATCACTCAACCGGTTTGAAGCTAGTTTATTTTATTTATTTTTTATCATTTTTATTTGAAACTGCTCAGGGATGCCAGATTTGAAGATTTGTCTTCATTTTGAAGACATTTCAAATGTTGTAAAGACGTGTTTTTCATTTTGAAGACAAATTCGTTTCGATGTCTGACTGATTTCCGGCAGAATTATGGCTCAAAATCAATAACCGATTCAGAATCCTGGCCGTTGAAGACAAATGAAGACATTTTTTATGAAATGCTAAGACATTTGAAAAATATACCTGTTATCCCTGAAACTGCTTGTCATTTCCAGGGTGGCTAGACCAACCACTTACCGATTTTGGTCTTCCCTACCGATTCAAAGACGACCAAGGGAAAACTATTGATATTTTCTTATCCCTTCCGAAAACTACCGATTTTTATTGCTTTGGACACATCCTACTCAATATTCATTTTTGAGTTGGATTTGGTCTGAGATCTGTGTTTTCAGTATTTTTTTTATTTCGATTATAAAGTTTTTAACCTTAAGATCATTCGCCTCTTCGGGTTAGAAAAATCTCTTATTTTTAACCCTATATGCGGGGTCGGGACCCAAACCCAGGTGCGCTGCGTACAAGGCAATCGATTTACCAACTACGCTACGCCCACCCCCACCCTGGTCATTTCTGAACATTTTGGAATGAAGAAAATGAACAGGAAATCGCTCGCAGAATTGAGGACATTTGTTGATACTAACACTCGAAATATTAAGGATCTCAAATTCACAAAACAGCCAGTGGCAGCATCTGCTGGATTAATTATTAACAAAATCTTGGTACCTATATACACCGATCCATGCATACATTTATGGCTATATAAGCATCATATAATCGAGTTATAACAATGTTTGCTTATATCCTATACATTATTTCTACGGTTAAGTTTGTTTGTTTTTTAAAACATAGAAGTCACTTCTTTCACAATTTTCATTATGATGATGCACAATTCTATTGACAGTGCTATTTTAGCATAGTTTGCCATAAAAAATTGCTTTGGAATAATTTACGAGTTCTTAGATGACGGCTAGACGCACATAACATTTTATTTGCGAGAGTAATGATGCGGATTGTGCACTTTAAGACATAATATATAAAGTAAAGCATGGCAAATTTGCGGCGTTCTTCGTGTGTTTGTATGTTGATGAGCATGCAACGTGCCTTATCGATAGAAGGGGAAATGTACTTTGATAAAATAGTGCCACGGATGAATTTGTTTAGCAACGATTGTTTTGGTTACCTCACAGACTAACAGACATAACACTCAAAAACAAAGCTTCACCCGCTTTAACGGTCATTTTAAATATATTTATAGTTGGGACTGTGGCCACATTTAAAATTATGGCGCCACTGACATATGAACAAGCATATGAAGGATAGACCACTAGTGAAAAACTGTTCCCAAACCTGAGGGGTAACCCACCAGTAAATGAGCATTTGGGACTGTGAATAATAGGTGGAGCTAGTGTTCTGGGAAAATTGTCGGATCGATGTTTCTTGAGGGAATTCCCTCATAGTGTTATGTTTGTTAGTCTGTGGTTACCTGTTGACGCAAATGTAAGTTTTCTTGAGTTCTTTATTTATTGATAAAAGATATTACTCATAAAAAGCATCTCTAATCTGCAGCACAAGGATGGGAGTATTCCAGCTTTGAGGAGGTAGGTGGTTATTCTCGCACATGGATATTGTCTTAAAATCTTCTTACCCGCAGCTCCACGAACAATGAAATATCGCACCTGGAATGGGAAACCGTGCGAGTTTCCCCAATCTCTCATGACTAGTGGATTCCCTGACAACGGATGACGGAGAACTGGAGAGTACATTCGTGAATGTGTTCCTAACCACCTACCGTATATTTGCCAGCCGGAGAAAGTCCTGGGATTGCTGCTGAACCGAAACGAGAAATTAAATTCGCAACCAGCGGCACTATTGCCCTCGGATGCGCTGAACGACCAGCACAAGAAAACTCTAGGTTTGTTAAAAAATGAACAGTTCAGAGTTTTCAATAGTAATTCATAACTCCACTTAAGAAACACTATCTGCTCTGCCATTATAGTCTCCATTCTACACATTTGGCTGGATGGATTCCCCGGAGATTTGGACACGAGAAGCTTGCAAGGCTTCTGGCCTTCACATGGAAGCGGTTGCCGAATTCAGAAAGACACGTTAAAGCTTTACATAGGTGAGTTAGGCTGATATTTTTTCGGTGTTAAGTCAGACCGGAGTAAGTCACAAATTCTCAAAAAGTGAGATAATGATAGCATTGGATAAAGAATTTCCTAAGAATACCCTCGCCATTGCCATGGTTCAATGATTACCATGATCTGACCGACTAATTTGGAGTTTTTGGAGTGTTTACAATCTGTCTTCCGGGGGACACCTTTGCATCTGCTGGACTCGTACCGATTCCCATGTAGCACTTTACCGAACAGCCGACCCGACCGGATATGGAACTGTTCAAGCGGTTGAGACGTGTGATTTGGTCCATTAGAGACAAGTACGAGTGTAGATCAGTACTCGCCACCGTTACCGAGTTTAATGCGGTATCCTTCCGGGTGACATGCTTATCGAACCGCGACTTAAACCGCAAGTAGATTAACTACTTAACTAAGTTAGGAATTAGCGAGTTATTTTTTTTTACTAGGAACGAACCCTCCTCATGCCCATTTGGATTGACATTGCACAGGAGCTTCGACTGTTGAAAAACTTCTCCTTAAAGGCGATCATCTCAGGACTTCAATTGAATGCCGTCTATCGCCTTTCGAAAACCTGGGCCGTGCGAGAAAAACTACTAAATTTTCAGACACGGTAGGCGAGAACGACCGGCATCTGAAGAAGGTATTTCAGATGCAAAACATGGCAGACAGACCTAACGATGATTCATGCTGCCATGCCTGATACGCCACAAGATGGCTTGATCAATTTCGACAAGTGACGGAAGGAGTTCGAGGTCATCAGCCAGAGGATGCTCTGTTAGGTTGGTAGTTTGCCTCGCTGCTGGTCCCGGACGAGACGCATTATCCTCAAAGTAAATGCGAGCAAATTGTGTTTATTTTAATTTTAGACGCTGAATCCCTCTGGGTAAAGAGTCATTATTCATACGCGTATAATCATGTGTAAATCAAGGGGTTGCCATTCCTATGGTAAAGAGTCATTATTCATACGCGTATAATCATGTGTAAATCAAGGGGTTGCCATTCCTATGATCATTCTCAGGGATAGACCGTTCCAACATCAAATTGTGGTCTTACGGAACGATTTTTTTTATTGAAACAAACTATTGAATTCAAAAATAATTGTATTGTCTTCCGACCAATAATTTTATTTATTGAATTTAATGCATATTTTAATTGAACCTACAAATCTTTTTTCTGAGTGTAGCATTATTTCCCAAACCCAAGCATCAAATAAACATTCAAATCTCTTGTAGGATACGGAAAATACTGATATCACTATTCCTCAGAACGGTACATCGTCCTCCGTCGTTAATCCGACACTTTCCACTGCAACTTCTTGCCGGTTTCGTACAGGTTCGACAGTGCCATAGTAAACTCATCCTTAGCATTCAGTTTGAGATAGTTCTTGTACAGCAAAAGCGCTGTCCAGGCATCCTCAACGGAATCGTGTGTCTCGGATTGGATCTTGATCCCGAAGAATTGTCATGCCAAGAAGCGAAGCGATACCATGCGATGATGGGGAGATGAAACAGGTAAACCGTGTCCACGACTTGCTCCGGTGGAACAATCATATTGATCACGCGAAAATCGTTCTTGAGTCCATGTCCATCGAAGATGACACCACTGTTCACCAGATAGCGTATTTTTTGGTAGGACTTTTTCAGCGTCTTCAGTCTCTTGTTGCTAAAGTTAACATCCAGATCGACTGGTTTGATTCCGGAGAATTTTGTCAAATAATCGACAACCTGACCTGAGTGGAGATGTAATCATCGACGAAGGGAACTCCTTCATCTTTACTTTGCCCGCGGATACACGTGATAAAGCAGTTTTCAACTATCCAATTTCCAAATTCTCCTTCTCATCCAAAATCATTCAGAAGTCTAGCAGGAACCATGAGTATTGCTGTCCTCAATTAGACGCATTCGAGTTGAACGACGGTGGCGGTAATCTGTAATAACAGCGTAAAATATTGTAGGACCTGTGGAAACAGTATTCAGGTTCAAGGACAGTTCGAGGTAAATAACATTGTTGTTCGTGTGGCTTACTCGTTTCCTAATCAGTGTTTTTTTGTGCTTAAAATCCCCGTTTTCTACATTCAACATTTAAATCCCGCTCATCGATCATCGCTTCGCTCATCATACCTGGAGTACACCTATTCCGAGCCGCAACTTTAACGATTTTGCCGAATTTAGTTTCTCTGTAACCATTACAATGGATGCTGCGTCGGTCTGTTGTGCCTGCACTCGTGTAATTGAAACAGTGGAAGAAAGCGTTTGCAGTGGATTCTGTAAGTCGTCTTTCCACCTAAAGTGCATGAAACAATCTGCCGCCATATTTGATCGCCAAATGCGCTAATCTATTCTGGATGTGTAACTCTTGTACTAAATGGATGGCTAATGCTACTTTTCGTCAAACGATTTCATCCACCAACAATGCCATGGAGGCCATTAGTGCTGAACAAAACAAAACACTAATGGAGCTAAGACATGAGATGGAACAAAACAGCGCAAAAATCAACAAAATTTTGCAACACATTCCAAGTGTACTTCAAGATCGAGCTGGCCGAAAGGATAGTACTTCCAGTAAGACGCAAAAACGTCCCAGGATTGATGGCGATTCTGATCAGACTGTCGCTCAACAACGACGAATCTAATGAGCTATGTGTCAACGCTGATTGATAAATTAGAAAAACGACAACAAATTGATGCAGTGTATGTAGCTTTCTCCAACGCTTTCGATCGCCTTTCTCATCAGCTAGCTGTTGAAAAGTTGATGCGAATTGGATTTCCGGACTGGCTGACCAATTGGATCTTCTCGTACCTTACAAACCGCAGTGCATCTCTGCGACTTGGAACTGTAGATTGTTGTGCACTTCAGATGGACATAGATAGGATCATGGGTTGTTGTGATAGAAACGGAATGACTATAAACATTCAGAAATGCAACATAATCACATTCACACGAATACACTCGCCAATTACGTTTGAGTATGCAGTGAGCGCTGCACCAGTAGAACGAGTTTCATCAATTAAGGACCTTGGTGTTATACTTGACCATAAGCTACGTTTCATCGAACACTCCAATGCAGTAACTGCTAAAGCCTATGCAGTACTAGAACTAATCAAACGAAACACCCAAGATTTTAACGACGTCTACTGCCTGAAGGCACTGTACATCAGTCTGGTACGCAGCATTCTAGAGTATGGAGTTATCGTTTGGGCTCCGTATCACACCGTACACATTAATCGCATAGAACGGGTGCAAAAGAGCTTCGCCCGGTATGCTCTTCGACGGCTTCCCTGGCGAAATTGATTTGAACTACCACCGTATGAGCATCGTTGTGCTCTTATCAACCTGCCTACGCTACGAAACAAGTGAGTTTTTCTGCAGCGACTTTTTGTGTTCGATCTTCTCGCTGACAACATTGACTGCCCTCTGCTTCTCGTTAAGCTGGACTTCAATGTTCCTGGTAGGTCTCTGTGGAGAATGGACTTCTTTCGGCGCTCTACTCATCGCACGCAGTACGGCCAGAATGACCCGGTAGATGTTTGCTGTCAGCTCTTCAATAGCATTTTTCATCATTTTGACTTTAATTTAAGTAGAGAAATGTTCAAATTGAAAATAGGTTTAAGTTAATATAATATTTCAGTCTGTACGAAAATTATTAATTCGAAGACAATATATCAAAAATTAAATCTCACCTCGGATGGAAAAAGTGACAATCTATCCGAGAGCACGACACATTTTCCCATTACCTACGTTTGCACCATTCCGCGCATCCCTATCACTAGACACTTGGGCAGAGGGTCGCGGCATTTGTTTCTTTAGATAGGGTAAACAGGTCTAATACGCCCTCCTTAAGCAAAAATAGCTATATTTCACCATTCGACGCTATGATCTTCTCATTAACTACTCTAATTTATTGTTAAATTAGTTAGAAATTAGTACCCGTTTCATTTTTTATTAAAAACATCCTGATACAAGTATAATTAAACATTTTTCAAAGATGACTAAATTCTAGTTTTTTTCTTTCACCCAGGGCAAAATGCCCCCGGGGAAAGTGTAATATACCCCACAACAAAAGGACGCTATGCCCCACAGCAATCGGTGAGTATGCCCCACAACAATGGGTGGGGCGTTTTGGCCGGTGATGAGCTGTTGTGAATACATGAATAATTCTACACACACACACACACACATAGTTTTAAGCCAAGCTATAAACTAAGGTAGTGACTATAACATTCTAGTAAGCTACTTGAAATAGTTCTATCGAATCCGACTATTTCTAATTGGTTGTAATGCTTTGGGAAAAAGAGGAAGCTTACATAAAAGTAGCTCTTTTGAAACTTTTGTGTATATTGTTGGTTTGCAACATATTAAAAATACCAAACTAACTAGTACTAGTACGTTGATTTGATGAAACGATACTGTTATCAGTCATTTTTACTTTTTAGATAATTCAGGAATCCTGGGAATCGAATAGGGGCACTTAGCCTCGGTGGGTCGTATTATACCCTTTTACACCTACTACTTTACTTTCTTTAGATACTACTTTTTTATTTCGATTATAGAGGTTTTAACCTTAAGGTCATTCACCTCTTCGGTTTAGAAAAATTTCTTATGAAAAATTTCTAACCCTATGTGCGGGGTCGGGACTCGAACCCAGGTGCGCTGCGTACAAGGCAATCGATTTACCAACTACGCTACGCCCACCCCTAGATACTACTTATTGCACTTCTCACACCAGGCCGGTGTGATTTTTTGAACAGAAATATTTCTCTAAATTGACGCAAATGTTCCGTCGACATGTCGGTGGTTGGTGTTGGTAGGATACAGGAGATTGCACACTAGAAGGATATTATTTTTGACACTTTCGGTGTTGCATTTGAGGAAACGTTTTTGTTGAGTGCCGAACAGGCGACTGATTTCCGTTTCATCCTTGTTACTACGAGTAGGTTGTGCTTCTTTTGCCATCTCAGTATAGATATCAGTTTCGGCTGCCAACGTCGGATAGTAATCTAACGAGAAGAGATTATATTGTGCGAGAAGAGATTATTTAAAGAAACCATCCAACTTACCACTACTGGCCACTAAAAATCGAAACTTTACATTGTTAGCATCATACTGCTGAACTTCGCTGTCCAAGCATTCCTGATGATCTTCCAGGTATTGCATGTGCATCTCCGCCCCCGGAACAAACGGTCGGGGTGAAACGGATAGTTAAATTCTTCGCATACCACTAACCGTATCGTGAGGGATCAAACTTCCCTTCGTAGTGCATCTGTTCAAGCGATCGTATGTGCTTGAGTTATTTTGGTGTGTAAAACTCGTAGGCGACTGTGTCATACAGGATTCAATAGAAAATGTTCGACTTTTTTCCTTTGCTGAAAACTATATTAAAATCCGAGGTTTTATTAGACATGGACAAATACCTGACTAACTGATTTAAAAATAATCTTTCAGAAGATTCTTTTCTTTGCTGTATTCGAATTAACATGTCAAAGGGTATTCTAGTTCACTCCGATATATCGGACATTACCTATTCATTTTTTTGTTCAGAAAAAACATGGTACGTAGTTATATCTAACTCTCCCTCTCCCATACGTCGCAGAACGTCACATTTTGTAAACTACTCCCCCCACTCTCCCCCAATCCAGCTTAAACGATGACATAATTTATATATGAAACCTTAGCTGATAGCGGCAATATACACAACATATGCAGTAGCCGAAGTAACGCAGAAGTGTTTCCTTCTGAAATATCTAGCAAAAATAATTCGTTCGACTAGGATATACAAATCGAACGGCCCCACATTGAATGCAGTGTTAGCGAATGCTTGCGTAAGAAAATTGTCAGATCATCCGCGAAAATTTAAATAAAAAATCTGTGCCTCCCGTCGCACCTCTCGTGCGGTAATAGGAAGAATTTTTGGAGCGCGGAACCACTTTTTTCAGTCACGATTGCAAACTAAAAGCTACACGTATAAAGTTCAATGAACTTTTTAGGCTACACTAACCGCTTGGGCTTAAACCTCCGATATCAGTAGAAACTATTTGTTTAAACAATTTTTCATCCCTAATAACGATAAAAGAGGATGAAAATCTGACATCTTTTTTCTGTACGAAATGGTTAATAATTTTCAATGTTTAATAAGATGTTTCATGTACTATGCTATATTGCTCCTTAGTGGAGAACAATTTTGGTAAAAACTATTTGTTCTCCATTAACTGTCTTGTTGTGCGTACTGTGTTATGGGTGGCAACTGACTAGAGGCGATTCAAAATGTAAGTGTATCGCTTCCAATATGAAAATGACGCCAAGTATAATAAAGAAACACGTAAGGATAATACTATGTTCACACTACAAAGTTAAAACATGTTTTAATAATTAGCAACAAGAAACATGTCATCAAGAAAGCCTTAAAACATGTTTTAACTTGTAGTGCGAACGTAATATAATATCAAAAACCCACCCACCACATACATTTGAAATACAAAACTAACACGTAACCTACTAGGTGCCAAAATCGACAAAAATATTTTTTGACATGAAAATTCTACTTGCCACCCATTCATCTCATCAAACGTTGTACCAACAAACACAAAATGCATGCGTCAAGCGACCCGATACAAATATTGCTCCTTTTTTGTTCATTTAACAAAAAAGTAAAGTAAACTCGCACAGTATGGCGCAGAGCACGATAAACTTTGCACTCGGTTCTAGTGAGTGAGGGTTTATGCTAATAATGGAAAATTTCAAATAATCCTTACCATAATTCTTGTGTTGTCCTAATAAGGACAATTTGTTGTGAAACAATAATGTACGTTCTCTGCGAACGACACTCGTACATGGTGATGATTTCTGGGTGGAAACGGAGCGATGACTTCCTCCGTGGCAGGAACAACGTCCCCGCTGCTTTCGTTGCCTGCTGCTTGTGGGGAGCCTTTCCTCCGACAGACCAGTGAGCGATCTGCTTGTTGCTACTTCTGCTACGAGGGCGGGTAAACGAATGATGAGTAATTAAAACATGCTGTACTTTTTACGAGTGTCCAGCATTCTTTGAAAGAAAATGGGCGGGTCTAACAATGATTAAAATTTTATGTTCGGCAAATTAACCAAACACGTCAAACAGTAGTGATTCTTCCAAATGTTTACCCTTCTCTTTTGCGCCGAGCGAAGTGAATGCAAGTCTTTGCTACCTGCGCACACCGTAAGCACCGAGCCAAAACGGATAGTTAAATTCTTCGCATACCACTAACCGTATCGTGAGGGATCAAACTTCCCTTCGTAGTGCATCTGTTCGAGCGATCGTATGTGCTTGAATTATTTTGGTGTGTAAAACTCGTAGGCGACTGTGTCATACAGGATTCAATAGAAAATGTTCGACTTTTTTCCTTTGCTGAAAATTATATTAAAATCCGAGGTTTTATTAGACATGGACAAATACCTGACTAACTGATTTAAAAATAATCTTTCAGAAGATTCTTTTCTTTGCTGTATTCGAATTAACATGTCAAAGGGTATTCTAGTTCACTCCGATATATCGGACATTACCTATTCATTTTTTTGTTCAGAAAAAAACATGGTACGTAGTTATATCTAACTCTCCTTCTCCCATACGTCGCAGAACGTCACATTTTGTAAACTACTCCCCCCACTCTCCCCCAATCCAGCTTTAACGATGACATAATTTATATATGAAACCTTAGCTGATAGCGGCAATATACACAACATATGCAGTAGCCGAAGTAACGCAGAAGTGTTTCCTTCTGAAATATCTAGCAAAAATAATTCGTTCGACTAGGATATACAAATCGAACGGCCCCACATTGAATGCAGTGTTAGCGAATGCTTGCGTAAGAAAATTGTCAGATCATCCGCGAAAAATTAAATAAAAAATCTGTGCCTCCCGTCGCACCTCTCGTGCGGTAATAGGAAGAATTTTTGGAGCGCGGAACCACTTTTTTCAGTCACGATTGCAAACTAAAAGCTACACGTATTAAGTTCAATGCACTTTTTTAGGCTACACTAACCGCTTGGGCTTAAACCTCCGATATCAGTAGAAACTATTTGTTTAAACAATTTTTCATCCCTAATAACGATAAAAGAGGATGAAAATCTGACATCTTTTTCTGTACGAAATGGTTAATAATTTTCAATGTTTAATAAGATGTTTCATGTACTATGCTATATTGCTCCTTAGTGGAGAACAATTTTGGTAAAAACTATTTGTTCTCCATTAACTGTCTTGTTGTGCGTACTGTGTTATGGGTGGCAACTGACTAGAGGCGATTCAAAATGTAAGTGTATCGCTTCCAATATGAAAATGACGCCAAGTATAATAAAGAAACACGTAAGGATAATACTATGTTCACACTACAGAGTTAAAACATGTTTTAATAATTAGCAACAAGAAACATGTCATCAAGATAGCGTTAAAACATGTTTTAACTTGTAGTGCGAACGTAATATAATATCAAAAACCCACCCACCACATACATTTGAAATACAAAACTAACACGTAACCTACTAGGTGCCAAAATCGACAAAAATATCTTTTGACATGAAAATTCTACTTGCCACCCATTCATCTCATCAAACGTTGTACCAACAAACACAAAATGCATGCGTCAAGCGACCCGATACAAATATTGCTCCTTTTTTGTTCATTTAACAAAAAAGTAAAGTAGTATTTAACAAAAAAAGTAAAGTAAACTAGCACAGTATGGCGCAGAGCACGATAAACTTTGCACTCGGTTCTAGTGAGTGAGGGTTTATGCTAATAATGGAAAATTTCAAATAATCCTTACCATAATTCTTGTGTTGTCCTAATAAGGACAATTTGTTGTGAGACAATAATGTACGTTCTCTGCGAACGACACTCGTACATGGTGATGATTCTGGGTGGAAACGGAGCGATGACTTCCTCCGTGGCAGGGACAACGTCCCTGCTGCTTTCGTTGCCTGCTGCTTGCGGGGAGCCTTTCCTCCGACAGACCAGTGAGCGATCTGCTTGTTGCTACTTCTGCTACGAGAGCGGGTAAACGAATGATGAGTAATTAAAACATGCCGTGCTTTTTACGAGTGTCCAGCATTCTTTGAAAGAAAATGGGCGGGTCTAACAATGATTAAAATTTTATGTTCGGCAAATTAACCAAACACGTCAAACAGTAGTGATTCTTCCAAATGTTTACCCTTCTCTTTTGCGCCGAGCGAAGTGAATGCAAGTCTTTGCTACCTGCGCACACCGAGCCACAAGCTAAACGCATCGCAAGACTAGCTTCAATACGAGTGCAAAGCCGCACTACCAATAATGTTTACCTGTTTTAACCATACCGACGCCATGGTGTGAAGCGAGACAACATGATAAACTCATGTCGGCCAATCAGAGAAGAGATCGTGCCCAACATGTACAGTTCTTGTCACTGATCAGAGTATAAAAGTCGGCGACAATCTCTGCTTATTCTCTTTTTACTTCGCAACGGTTCCAGCGGCATCGAGCTCCCCAGTGCATTAGCTCGCTACCAATCCTTTGTAAAGAATTAAAATTTTCCAGGTAGACGAAGCTTATCACTGGGGAGATGGGAGGATCCTTTGGATCGAGCCGGAGTGCAGCATCGTCGTAATAGCATCGTTCATTTGGTTTGCTGCGGGCGACAGCGAATGGGCCCATTTCGTCATCCTATGTAAGTATGATCGCAATGATATGCTTTTCGATTGATAGGTACCGATGTAGTGGAGTGCACTCCACTACACCGGTGCACTGCCATCGAAAATGGAATGATCCAGCATTCTAACTGTATTTTCGATTTCTTCTACAGCGTTCCGCTTGTCAGTGTGTGTTTCCGGAGCCGGAGTGCAGCATCGTCGTAATAGCATCGTTCATTTGGTTTGCTGCGGGCGACAGCGAATGGGCCAGAGTGCGTTGGCTGTGGGCCGGCAGTTTGCAGCGTCATCGTGTATACATCGTGTATTGGCAGTGAATCGGCAAAGGGTCGATATCAGCGGTTGGCAGTAGAAAAACTCTAGAAAGAGAACTGTGGAGACTCCATTTTGAATCGATTGGGGCATACGTTACCAAAAATGCTGTTTTTCTCTCCGCTGTTCACTTTCTAGAGTTTTTCTAGAGCAGTGATGTGACCAATAAATTTGAAAGTGGAATAAAATTGAATTTGACGCACACAAACGATTGAGTGAAGTGTAAGTGAAGAAAGTGTACTTGAAAATTAAAACTACTAGTTAGTTATTTTTTATGTGGTCATTCGCCCGAAGATTAACAATAGTGATTTTGTATGAAAAACAAGAAGCAGTTACAAAAAAAGCTTTGATTAGTGTTTTAGTGCGGTGAGGAATTTATCAGCGTGAGCAAAAAGCGGAAAACGCTTCCCAGGTGAGTTCTTTTTATATATTTTTTTAATATGAAAATTTTACAAAAATTTTTGTGACGCAGCTTGCAATATTTTTTTTTAATTTTTGCCCAAATGTTTAGTGTATAGTATTGTTCGTATTATTTGTCAGATGTTCGGTATAATCTGTTTATGCCTACACGCCCTCTCTCAAACTCTTAAACAATCTTATACACCAATTCAAAGTCATGACTTTCTTGGCTAATCAATTGTATGTCTTCTATCGTACTATTAGCGGCGTATAAGACCAACTACCGCCCCAATTTTGTAATTATTAATTTTAATGTTTATTTTCAGAACAATTATATTATTCCATTGAATTATTTTTATTGGGGCTTCACCTGGTAGGTTTTTCACCCCAATTTATGTTATTCATCTCGAACTTTTCCATACTTAGTTTTGGAAAATTATATGCTTCATTTATTTATATTAGTTCTGATATTTTGAGCTGATCAAGCTTCGTATTTGGAGGTGAAATTTATTAAGATTAACACTACCATCTTGTGTATTTTGCAACAGTTTTCTTATTCCTGTTCTTTCTTAGATTAAAAAAAGGCGAAAAAGTTAAAGTTTCTGAATTAATATTAATTCTATCCGCCCATAAATTTTTTTACCCTTAACAAACTCACCGTCGATGTCAAATTTTTCAAGGTAAAGTCTTCCAATTCTTTCTTGGTGGTATGGAGTCATGTATTATTTGAAGCATTTCGCCGATTTTATTAAATACTTCATTGTGTTTGTGGTGTGTTTTTATTCTTTGCATTTTATACAGTTTTGTGCATAGCTTGCAATAGATGTTTTCAAATTTAGCCAGATATTTTCCCCAACTTTGTAAGTGTAAGTTTTATATGGATAAATTACGTTAGAAGCATATTTTTTTTAATGTTTATGATCGGACCATTTACATTATACGTCGACGATTTTTCTACATTTTATGTCTGTATTTAGTGTTGAAAGTTGATAAGGATTCTTGTTTATTTTGCAGCAGATTTTTCGTCCCTTAATTCTTAATTCTAGATTAGGCTCCACCCCAACATTCACGAATTTAAAATTCTTCTTTGCCCAAACTCATCAATTAATTTTGAAGAAGGGATTTTCATCAAAACAGATAAACTAGAGATCCGTAATTTGTTTTGTCAAGAAACTATTTTCCTTGTGATTATTGCCTAAAACATAGTATCGCTTAGTGGATGCTTGTTAATTCTTGTTAGACAGTCAAATTATTTGCGACACCTTTTGTAAACGCTTTATTTGCGTATGCAATAGGTAATTCAATATGACGCTACAATCATATCGTTTTTGTAATTATTATTTATTTTATTTCGATTATATTGCCAATAAAAGTATGAGTCCCATATTGAAAAACAGCAAGCGGAGAAAAACGCTGTTGAAGATTTACATTCTCATTGAGCCTTATGGATGGGACAACCATGTTTTGGTAATTTTTCAATATTTTCTAAACAAACCTGGACCTTTTCGGGATAAAAAAATCTCTTTAGAAAAATGTCTATCCCTATGTGTGGGGTTAGGAATCGAACCTATGCCGCTATGCCCACCCCCATTTTGAAATTAGTAATTTTAATGTTCATTTTCAGGACAATTATTGAATTATTTTATTGTGGCTTTAACCTGGTAGGTTCTTCGCACCCATTTATGTTATTCGTCTCGAGTTTTTAGAAAATTAATTTTGGTAAATTATATGTTTCATTTATTTATATTAGTTCTGATATTTTGAGCTGATCAAGCTTTGTATTTGGTGGTGAAATTTATTAGGATTAACACTACTATCTTGTGTATTTTGTAGCAGTTTTCTTGTTCCTGTTCTTGCTTGGATTAAAAAAAAAACAATCAAAACAGAGTTTCTGGATTAATCTTAATTCTAGAGAGCGCATCCGTCCTTACATTTATTTTACCCTTAACAAACTCACTGTCGATGTCAAATTCTTCGAAGTAAAGAATTGTTTTTATTGGGGCTTTAACCTGGTAGGTTCTTCGCACCCATTTATGTTTTTCGTCTCGAATTTTTCAAAATTTAATTTTGGTATATTATATGTTTTATTTATTTATATTAATTCTGACATTTTGAGCTGACCAAGCTTTGTATTTAGACTTGACATTTATTAGGATTAAAACTACCACCTTGTGTATTTTGTAGCAGTTTTCTTGTTCCTGTTCTTGCTTGAATTTGAACAAAAAACATACAAAACAGAGTTTCTGAATTAATCTTACAATTCTAGAGAGTGCATCCGTCCTTACATTTATTTTACCCTTAACAAACTCACTGTCGATGTCAAATTCTTCGAGGTAAAGTCTTCCAATTGATTCTTAATAGTATAGTGTCATGCATTATTTATGCCTAACTCAATCTCATAAAAAATCATATCCACCAGTTGCGAAATCATTATTTTCTAGGAAAATCTCAAATATCAATTATATGTCTTCTATCGTACTTTGAGGTTGATCGAGAATAGTTAGCATTGTTTTAAATTTAGCCTGCTTGCTTGTTTCAATTCATTTATATTAAAATTGAGAGCGCTAGAGCATTCTTTCCAGCTTAATCTTCAAATTTTCCAAAAAAAAAATTCCTAACTTTGTAACTGTAAGTTTTATATGGATAAATTGCGTTAGAATCATATCCATTTTTTAATGTTTATGATCAGACCATTTACATTATTCGTCGACGATTTTTCGATATTTAATTTCAGCAAATTGAATATTTCATTTGCATATATTGATTCAGATAATTTGAGTTGAACGGTCTCTGTATCTTGTTTATTTTGCAACTTGCTTGGATTTTAAAAACAGACATATTAGAGTTTCTGAATTAATCTTAATTCTAGACTAGCCTCCACTCCTACATTCGAACTCAAATTCATCGAGGTCAAGTCTTATTCTGAAGGGGTTTTCATCGACAACAGATAAACTTAAGATCGGTAATCTGTTTTGTCTAGAGATTGTTTTCCTTTTAATTATTGCTTAAAATATAATTTCATTTAGTGGATGCTTGTTAATTCGTGCTAGACAGTCAATTTATTTGCGACACATTGTATAAACGCTTTATTTGCGTATGCAATAGGTAATTTAATATTATCATGCTTTCGAGGGGTCAGTTATTGCAATAAATTGCTTACCGAAGTCGGGGAATTGTAGTATTTTAGGGAATAAAAGATGATTTTTCAAAGTTTTGAATGCTTATGCATATTTAGTGGACTAGTCCAATTTTGATTTCTAAGTTTTTTCTTTAGAGGAGATTGTTGAATATGTTGATTGATCTGATATAATTCCTGATACCCTAAATAGGTAACATCACTACCGTAAAAGTTGCACTTCGATGGATTCAATTTGGAGTTATATTTTTGGTGAATACAATATTGCTTTCATAGTTTTTTTTGGCGTTCGGCACGAGTGCAAAGCCACAATGTTTACCTGTATCAACCATACCGACGCCATGGTGTGAAGCGAGACAACAAGATGCTCATATCGGCCAATACAGATAAACTAGAGATCCGCAAGCTGTTTTGTACAGAAACTATTTTCCTTTTGATTATTGCTTAAAACATAGTATCGCTTAGTGGATGCTTGTTAATTCTAGCTAGACAGTCAATTTATTTGCGACACCTTTTGTAAACGCTTTATTTACGTATGCAATAGGTAATTCAATATGACGCTACAATCATATCGTTTTTGTAATTATTATTTATTTTATTACGATTATATTGCCAATAAAAGTATAAGAGTCCCATATTGAAAAACAGCAAGCGGAGAAAAACGCTGTTGAAGATTTACATTCTCATTGAGCCTTATGGATGGGACAACCATGTTTTGGTGATTTTTCAATATTTTCTAAACAATCCTGGAAATCTTATTTGTGCATTGTGATTCAGTGGCGATACAGAATACAATCCAACATATAACTCATTTTCGACAAGAATCCATATGGGACTCTTATGTTTTTATGGGTAGTATAGAAATTTTAATCTTATGCTCATTCAACTCTTTTTGGGATAGAAAAATCTCTTTAGAAAAATGTCTAACCCTATTTGCGGGGTTGGGAATCGAACCCGGGTGAGCGGCGTACAAGACCAACTACGCTATGCATACCCCATTTTGTAATCATTAATTTTAATGATTATTATGTTATAGTATTGAATTGTTTTTTTTGAGGCTTTAACCTGGTAGGTTCTTCACACCCATTTATGTTATTCGTCTCGAATTTTTCATTTTAATTTTGGTATATTATATGTTTTATTTATTTATATTAGTTCTGATATTTTGAGCTGATCAAGCTTTGTATTTGGACTTAACATTTATTAGGATTAAAACTACCACTGTGTATTTGTAGCAGTTTTCTTGTTCCTGTTCTTGCTTGGATTTAAAAAAACATACAAAACAGAGTTTCTGAATTAATCTTAATTCTAGAGAGCGCATCCTTCCTTATATTTATTTTACCCTTAACAAACTCACTGTCGATGTCAAATTCTTCGAGGAGAAGTCTTTCAATTGTTTCTTAATAGTATGGAGTCGTGCATTATTCATGCCTTACTCAAACACATAAAAAATCATGTCCACCAATTACGAAATCATGATTTTCTTGGAAAATCTCAAATATCAATTATATGTCTTCTATCGTACTTTGAAGTTGATCGAAAATAGTTTGCATTTTTTTTAAATTTTGCCTGCTTGCTTGTTTCAATTCATTTATATTTAAATTGAGAGCGCTAGAGCATTCCTTCTAGCTTAATCTTCAAATTTTTCAAAAAAATTTCCAACTTTGTAACTATAAGTTTTATATGGATAAATTACGTTAGAACCATATCCATTTTTTAATGTTTATGATCAGACCATTTACATTCCTCATCGACGATTTTTCGATATTTAATTTCGGTAAATTGAATATTTCATTTGTATATATTGATTCAGATACTTTGAGTTGAACGGGCTCTGTATGTATTTCGTTGTCATCTTGTTTATTTTGCAACTTGCTTGGATTTTGAAAACAGACATTTTGTGTTTGTTGGAGACAAACCACTGCGACCAGTATTTAGATCTGTGGTATGCCCCTTCCTTAATCTATGTGTACTATCTACCATGACATATGGTCAAGGCTTCTGTCTGTCACGTTACAAGTTTACGCATATTTCATAAGACAAGTCTGTAAAAACTATTAAATCAGATTTTATCACAATTTCACAGGATTAAGGCCACTAAGTCGCACATTTTTTGTACAGAAAGTTATTTTCTATTATGAACGCTTTTCGCGTTATTGTCATTTTGATACGTCTGTAACGTTACACAATTTTCGCAGTGAGTTTAGAGGTTGCCCAACTAAATTGAAAAAGTCTGTTTCGTTGGCCTTCAAATTTGCGTTAAACCTTAAACACAGTTTTGAGTTAAACCTTGGAAAACAAAGATCTTGAAATATAGTTTTCCTGAGGAAAAACTTTTTTTTCGATTTTATGGAGTATACTAAATAATATGTGACGTTTCAACCATAATCTGTCATATTACATTTCTGAATTTTTATTGAAGCAAGGATATGGAGACAGTGATACACTAATCATCCTTGATCTGGGAACTGAATATTAACGGGAAATTTCATGTTTATTTTGAAAAACATATTGGATTTGATGAACAAACGTGAATAACGTATGAACAGGTCGTGATTTCACGAAGTAACACTTCATATCGAAAGAAAATCTAAAATAACTTAAAAACATCTGCGTTTTTATGGAAAAATTTTCATGAGCATTTGGAATTGGACAAACATTTTGAAATACATTCTATATCAAAATTACCCCTTTCGTTTATATCACTACTTCCTCATACTGTATGATGGGCGTTTGCATCGCAACCAATAATGAACTGCTTATTTATTTTTCTACAGTAGCCAACAGAGTCAGTTACTTCCTGTGGAGGGGCTTCATCTGATTCCCTTGGGAAGTAAGCAGAAGCGACTATAATATCAGTTTTCCCTCTCGTTGTTGGTATATTTAACTGTATTGCCACTATGTATCCTTTTGTAAATTCGGTTATTGGTGTAAAGTTAACATTTGCATTTACCAGAAAAGCCGCACGTGGCATATTCACCGAGTTGTCAAATATTTTCTTACCCGTTTGTGTAGGTATTCCAGAAAACAGACATATTAGAGTTTCTGAATTAATTTTAATTCTAATTCCTACATTCGAACTCAAATTCATCGAGGTCAAGTCTCATTCTAGTTAATTCTGAAGAAGGGGTTTTCATCGAAAACTGGTAAATTAGAGATCGGTAATCTGTTTTGTCAAGAAACTGGTTTTCTTTTGATTATTGCTTAAAATAAAGTATCCCTTAGTGGATAGGGTAAAAGGGTATAATATTCCCCACCGGGGCTAAATGCTCCTATTCGATTCCCAGGATTCCTGAATTATCTAAAAAGTAAAAATGACTGATAACAGTATCGTTTCATGAAATCAACGTACTAAGTTAGTTTGGTATTTTTAATATGTTGCAAAACAACAATATACACAAAAGTTTCAAAAGAGCTACTTTTATGTAAGCTTCCACTTTTTCCCAAAGCATTACAACCAATTAGAAATAGTCGGATCCGATAGAACTATTTCAAGTAGCTTACTAGAATGTTATAGTTACTATCTTAGTTTATAGCTTGGCTTAAAACTATGTGTGTGTGAGAGAATTATTCATGTATTCACAACAGCTCATCACCGGCCAAAACGCCCCACCCATTGTTGTGGGGCATACTCACCGATTGCTGTGGGGCATAGCGTCCTCTTGTTGTGGGGCATATTACACTTTCACCGGGGGCATTTTGCCCTGGGGAACTAGAATTTAGGCATCTTTGAAAAATGTTTAATTATACTTGTATCAGGATATTTTTAATAAAAAATGAAACGGGTACTAATTTCTAACTAATATAACAATAAATTAGAGTAGTTCGTGAGAAGATCATAGCTTCGAATGGTGAAATATAGCTATTTTTGCTTAAGGGAAGCGTATTAGACCTGTTTACCCTACTTGTTAATTCGTGCTAGACAGTCAATTTACATATTTGCGACTCCTTTTGTAAACGCTTTATTTGCGTATGCAATAGGTAACTTAATATCCCACTTTAGGGGCGTTAATTATTGCAATAAATTACCTAACGAAGTCGGGGAATTATAGTATTTTAAGGAATAAAAGATGATTTTTCAAAGTTTTGAATGCTTATGCATATTTAGTGGACTAGTCCAATTTTGATTTCTAAGTTTTTTGTTTAGATTGTTGAATATGTTGATTGATCTGATAAAATTCCTGATGCCCTAAATAGGTAACATCACTACCGTAAAATTTGCACTTCGATGGATTTAATTTCGAGTTGTTTTTTTGGTGATACAAAAAGTGTTAGTTTTCCTTTCCTCCTGTGGCCGACAAGCAATATGCTTGTTGCTGCTGCTGCTACGAGGGCATGAAATGCCTTTTGCCAGTGTCCTTTGAAAGAAAATTTTATCTCACCTGCGTTCGGCACGAGTGCAAATGGTGTAAAGCGAGACAACAAGATGCTCATATCGGCCAATATAGATAAACTAGAGATCCGTAATCTGTTTTGTCAAGAAACTATTTTCCTTTTGATTATTGCCTAAAACATAGTATCGCTTAGTGGATGCTTGTTAATTCTTGCTAGACAGTCAATTTATTTGCGACACTTTTATTTGCGTATGCAATAAGTAATTCAATATGACGCTACAATCATATCGTTTTTGTAATTATTATTTATTTTATTTCGATTATATTGTCCATAAAAGTATAAGAGTCCAATATTGAAAAACAGCAAGCCGAGAAAAACGCTGTTAAAGATTTACATTCTAATTGAGCCTTATGGATGGGACAACCATGTTTTGGTAATTTTTCGATATTTTCTAAACAAACCTGAAAATCTTATTTGCGCAATGTGATTCAGTGGTGATACAGAATACAATCCAACATATAACTTATTTTCGACAAGAATCCTCTTATGTTTTCATGGGCAGCATAGAAATTTTAATCTTATGCTGATTCACCTCTTTTCGGGATAGAAAAATCTGTTTAGAAAAATGTCTAACCCTATGTGCGGGGATAGGAATCGAACCTGGGTGAGCGGCGTACAAGACCAACTACGTTATGCCCTCCCCTGTTCATTTTCAGGACAATTATTGAATTATTTTATTGTGGCTTTAACCTGGTAGGTTCTTCGCACCCATTTATGTTATTCGTCTCTAATTTTTCAAAATTTAATTTTGGTATATTATATGTTTTATTTATTTATATTAATTCTAACATTTTGAGCTGATCAAGCTTTGTATTTGGACTTGACATTTATTAGGATTAAAACTACCATCTTGTGTATTTTGCACCAGTTTTCTTGTTCCTGTTCTTGCTTGGATTTACAAAAAACATACAAAACAGAGTTTCTGAATTAATCTTACAATTCTAGAGAGCGCATCCGTCCTTACATTTATATTACCCTTAACAAACTCACTGTCGATGTCAAATTCTTCGAGGTGAAGTCTTCCAATTGGTTATTAATAGTATGGAGTCATGCGTTATTTATGCCTAACTCACTCTTAAAAAATCATATCCACCAGTTGCGAAATCATTATTTTCTTGGAAAATCTCAAATATCAATTATATGTCTTCTATCGTACTTTGAGGTTGATCGAGAATAGTTTGCATTGTTTTAAATTTAGCCTGCTTGCTTGTTTCAATTCATTTATATTAAAATTGAGAGCGCTAGAGCATTCTTTCCAGATTAATCTTCAAATTTTCCAAAAAAAATTCCTAACTTTGTAACTGTAAGTTTTATATGGATAAATTGCGTTAGAATCATATCCATTTTTTAATGTTTATGATCAGACCATTTGCATTATTCGTCGACGATTTTTCGATATCTAATTTCAGCAAATTGAATATTTCATTTGCATATATTGATTCAGATACTTTGAGTTGAACAGTCTCTGTATCTTGTTTATTTTGCAACTTGCTTGGATTTTAAAAACAGACATATTAGAGTTTCTGAATTAATCTTAATTCTAGACTAGCCTCACCTCCTACATTCGAACTCAAATTCATTGAGGTCAAGTCTTATTCTAGTTAATTCTGGAGAAGGGGTTTTCATCGACAACAGATAAACTTAAGATCGGTAATCTGTTTTGTCTAGAGACTGTTTTCCTTTTAATTATTGCCTAAAATATAGTTTCATTTAGTGGATGCTTGTTAATTCGTGCTAGACAGTCAATTTGTTTGCGACACATTGTATAAACGCTTTATTTGCGTATGCAATAAGTAATTTAATATTATCATGCTGTAGAGGGGTCAGTTATTGCAATAAATTGCTTGCCGAAGTCGGGGAATTGTAGTATTTTACGGAATAAAAGATGATTTTTCAAAGTGTTTATTTAGTGGACTAGCCCAAATTTGATTTCTAAGTTTTTTGTTTAGAGGAGATTGTTGAATATGTTGATGGATCTGATAAAATTCCTGATGCCCTGAATAGGTAACATCACTTCCGTAAAAGTTGCACTTCGATGGATTAAGTTACCTCAAGGCTTGGTAGTAGGTGTAAGAAAAATTGTGTTCAGCTTTGCTACCAGATTATCCATTTAAACCTTTTCAAAACACTAAAAGAAGAATATCAGTCGATTTATTAGATCATCACGATTCAATTCATGCTAAATACCTGCTGGAAAAACCATCGGCTTAGCTAAATGGTGCTTTTGAAAAAGTGGCTGTGATTTTTTACTACCACACCGAGCTGGGGTACGCAACACAACTGCGCAATGAAAAAAACCACAGCCACTTTTTCTAAAGCACCATTTAGCTAAGCCGATGGTTTTTCCAGCAGGTATTTAGCATGAATTGAATCGTGATGATCTAATAAATCGACTGATATTCTTCTTTTAGAGTTTTAAAAAGGTTTAAATGGATAATCCGGTGGCAAAGCTGAACACAAGAAAATGGGTGGATCTAACAATAGTTAAAATCTCGCTTGGGTTCGGCAGAGCGCAAAGCCAAAATGTTTACCTGTGTTAACCATACGGACGTTATGGTGTGAAGTGAGACAACAAAAAAATGGGCGGATCTAACTATGATTAAATTTTGATCTCGTCTGGGTTCGGCACAAGTGTAAAGCCACAATGTTTACCTATTTTAACCATGCCGAAGCCGTGGTGTGAAGCGAGACAACAAGATGCTCATATCGGCCAATAAGAGAAGAGATTGTGCCCAACATGTGCAGTTTTTGTTACTGAGCAGAGTTTAAAAGAAGCACTCGGCGACGTTCCCGGCCTATTCTCATTTTGAACTTCGCAAAGGTTCCAGCGGCATCGAGTTCCCCAGTGCATCGTCGTAATAGCATCGTTTGTTTGGTTTACTGCGAGCGACAGCGAACGGGTTCCTTCGTCATCGTATGTAAGTATGGTGGAAATGATGTGCTTTTCAATATTCTAACTGTATTTTCGATTTTTTCTGCAGTGTTCCGCTGTTCATTTGCGTGTTGGCAATGGGCCGGCACTTTGCAGCGTCATCGTTCCAACCGTTGGCAGCAGTGGTGTGACCAAAAAATTTAAATGTGATGCATATGTGGACTAATATTAAGTGTAAGTGAAACAAGTGAATTTGAAAATTAAAACTGCCAATAGTTAGTTAGTTTTATTTGGGCCTCATCCGCTTTTCATTTGCGTGGATCGTGTTGGCAGTGAGGGGGCCGATAGCGGTTGGCAGCAGTGGTGTGACCAATAAATTTAAATGGACGTGAACTAAAATTAAATGACTGAGTGAAGTGTAAGTGATGTAAGTGTATTTGAAAATTAAATCTGCCAATTGGGTCATTTGCTAAGAGACCAATAGTGATTTTTTATGAAATGTTACAAAAAGCTATGATTAGTGTTTTAGTTCGGTGGAGGAATTCTTCAGGAACAATCCTTCCCAGGTGAGTCTTTTTTATATATTTTTTTAAATGAAATTTTCGACAATATTTTTTTGTCAAAATTCCATTATATTTTTGAAAAGAAATATATGATATTTTGATTTGAAATATTTGAAGTTTTAGTTTTTAAATGTTTGAAATGTAGAAAATTTCATACGTTGTATTTTGTCAAAAAGTATATTGTAGAAAATTTCATAGATCTTTTTTATATATTTTTGTGTATCATTTTTTTGCTTTTGTGTATCGTTTATTTTTTTGCTTCGTTGCTGCATCTTCTATTGTTACATTTGCGAGATTTTTTTCAGTTATGGTCCTTCATAAATTTTGTCGTTTTCTATCATCGCATTATCATTTACTGTACTGTATTGGCTCTCGCTTTGCAATATTTCATTTTTTCGGTTTCTTTATTGCAGTTTCTATTTCATATTTCAGTTCTATATAGTACTTTATTCATTGCATTTTATAGATTATTATTCAAGACAATTATATTATTGCATTGAATTATTTTTATTAGGACTTTAACCTGGTAGGTTGAGACAAAATAGTTAGAGTTTCTGAATTGATCTCAATTCTAGAGAGCGCCTTTACAATTATTTTACCCTTAACAAAATCACCGTCGATGTCAAAGCCAGATATTTTTATTCTTTGCATTTTATAGTTTTTTACATGGCTTGCAAAGGTTTTTTCATATTTAGCCAGATATAATAAGATTCCAGTTTTCGGTATATTTTGGCATATCCTTCCTCAAATTCATAGAAAAATCGTGTTCATCAATTGTGAAGTCGTGATTTTCTTGGATAATTTCAGACATCAATTATACATATGTCTTCTAGGGTGGATCGAGAATAATTTGCATTTTTTTGTCTGCTTGCTCGTTTTAATTCATTAATGCAATTTTTTTTTAAAAATTGAGTGCGTTACAGCGAATTTTCCAACTTGTTCTTCAAATAATAAAAAAAAACTTCCAACTTTGTAACTGTAAGTTTTATATGGATAAATTACGCTAGAGTCATATCCATTTTGTAACTTTATTTAATCAGATGAAAGTTGATTAGGATTCTAATTTATTTTGCAGCAGATTTTTCGTCCCTGCTTTTGTTTAGATTTTAAAAACAGACATTAGAATTTCTGAATTAGTCTTAATTCTAGAATAGGCTCCACCCCTACAATTACGAACTCAAATTCAGCGATGTCAAGTCTCAGAAGGGGTTTTCATCGAATCTGTTTTGTCAAGAAACTGTATTCCTTTTGATTATTGCCCAAAACATAGTATCGCTTAGATGATGCTTGTTAATGCTTGCTTGTTACACAGTCAATTTATTTGCGATACCTTTTATAAACGCTTTATTGGCGTATGTAATAGGTAATTCAATATGACGCTACAATCATATCGTCTTTATAATTATTATTTATTTTATTTCGATTATAGAGGTTTTAACCTTATGCTCATTCACCTCTTTTCGGGATAGAAAAATCTCTTTACAAAAATGTCTAGCCCTATGTGCTGGGTTGGGAATCAAATCCGGGTGAGCGGCGTACAAGACCAACTACGTATGTCCGCCCGTATGTAATTATTAATTTCAATATTTATTTTCAGGACAATTATATTATTGAATTAATCTTAATTCTAGAGAGCGCATCCGCCTTTACATTTATTTTACCCTTAACAAACTCACCGTTGATGCCAAATTCTTCGAGGTATAGTGTTCCAATTGTTTCTTGGTGGTATGGAGTCATGTATTATTTGAAGCATTTCGCTGATTTTATTAAATACTTCACTTGTTTTTGTTGTGTGTTATTTTATTTTATTTTACAGTTTTTTACATATCTTGCAATAGATTTTTTCTTACTTAGCCAGATATAATAACATTTAAGTGTTCGGTATATTTTCTCATGCCTTTCTCAACTCTCATCTTCTATCGTACTTTGAGGTTGATCGAGAATAATTTGCATTTTTTTTTAATTTTACGTGATTGCTTGTTTCAATTCATTTATGGTTAAATTAAGAGCGTTAGAGCATTCTTTCAAGCATGTTCTTCAATATTTTTTTATATGAATAAATTTCGCTAGAATCATATCCATTTTTTAATGTTTTTGATCAGACCATTTATATTATTCGTCGACGATTTTTCGATATTTAATTTCGGTAAATGTATATTTTATTTTTATATATATATTGATTCAGATACTTTTAGTTAAAAGGGCTCTGTATGTGGTCATCTTGCTTACTTTGCAACAGATTTTTCGTTCCTTCTCTTGTTTGGATTTTGAAAACAGACATTAGAGTTTCTAAATTAATTTTAATTCTGGACTAGTCTCAACCCCTACATTCACGATCTCAAATTCTTCGAGGTCAAATCTCATTCTAGTTAATTCTGAAGAAGGGGTTTCCATCGAAAACAGATAAACTAGAGATCGGTAATCTGTTTCGTCAAGAAACTGTTTTCCTTTTGATTGTTGCCTAAAATATAATATTGCTTAGTGGATGCTTGTTAATTCTTGCTAGACAGTAAATTTATTTGTGACACTTTTTGTAAACACTTTATTAGCGTATGCAATAGGAAATTCAATATTATCATGCTTTTGCACTAGAACCACACCACATCCCACTTTAGAGGCGTCAGGTATTGCAATAAATTGTTGACGGAAGTCGGGGAATTGTAGTATTTTAGGGAATAACAGATGATTTTTCAAAATTTTGAATATTTGTGCATATTTAGTACTAGTCCAATTTTGATTTCTAAGTTTTTCTAAGTTTTTGGTTGTTGAATATGTTGATGGATCTGATAAAATTCCTGATGTCCTAAATAGGTAACATCACTTCCGTAAAAGTTGCACTTCGATGGATTTGATTTGGAGTTGTATTTTTTATTATCGCTTTCATTTTGTTGGCGTTACAGAAAGTGTTAGTTTCCCTACAATAATGCAACATTTGAACAAAATTTTCATTGCAAAATATTGAAAATTGGGTAAGAGATAGTAAATATTGAGGAGGATCTGCTTTACAGAGATATATACTGATCACTATTTATATTTTAAGGTATGATAATCAGATGGATTGTATAATTGATTCAAAGTGAAAAGGTCGATTCGGTTGCGTTGGTACTTGACCGCAACAAGAGAAAATTGATGAATTTTTAGTATGGTTTGTAATACGTATTGAATAGTGTTCCAAATTTTATTTAAAGTGTAAAATATATTTTTCTTGGAAGAAATATATAAAAAATTAACTTTTAAATACCTCAGTTGTTATTTTTTCAAATTTAATTTTATAATTTTAATTTGGTTATTTCCTCATAAATTTTCCATACATTTGACTGCCCTTTTTTGCTGAATCGGTATTACAAAAGGTTATTTCTTCCTATACCTAATTTAGGTGTTAACTTTTTGTAACGAATAAGGTTTTAGCGGGTCATATTGACCCCGATTTCGAACTCCGTTTTAAGACACATTTCCAACCAAATCTATATGAATTGGAACTTAAATTGTTTGTTAGAGTGTAAATTCTCAGTTTCTGGTAAATATTACCGTTTTTCACCTTATTGGTCAGAAGGAATCGGTGCAGAATGGAGTCATATTTGGCCTATTCCGGCGGTATACTATTGTACCCACGGAATCGTAATCCGGGACATCCAAGATCAGTCGTATCATGTACAAATTTAATATATACAAACCGACAGCATAAGCCATTAAATTGACTTTACGCTTGTCCGGACATGCTGCAAACTCAGGTGATTCGCATTTAATGCAAAAGATCCTGACTCCTGCGTTGCAGAAGACAAAGAGTTAAGTAGCCGGGAAACTCTAAGCTTGTTCATTAACCCTACTCCACGCTTTTCTAAACTTTCTTACTTCAAATCCTTGCTCTACCTTGAGTACTATGGCTCTTAATATTTGAAAAATACTTCACCTTCCAGTCCCTTGCTAATTAAATGTCGTTTCAATATAAAAAAAGGAAAAAGATTGACTCACTATAAGTCGTTAATAAAAAGGGGAAAAAAGTTATGTTTTTTCTGAAAAAGCGTGTTCCGCTACCTTGGATTTGAAGTGGAATGGCAAATGTTTATCAGATTCTCTAGAAGCTTTTGCTATTTCGCTATGTGCTCTTCGAATCGAATTTCTAATGTTCTCCTGGTTTGTCCAATATAAACTTTATCACAATGTGAACATGATATTTTATATATCCCCGATTTGCTCAGTGTTTCTTTCGGATCCTTTCTGGATCCTAGTATTGATTTTAGCTGGTAATTTTTACTACTGAAAACTAGATCTACACCAAGCTTTTTTTTAATTTTTTTCTAACTGGATAAGCTGTATTCTGGTTGAAATCTACTGCTATCCTTTTTAAGTTTTCAGTTGTTGGAGTTAAGGTTGTGAGGTTTTGTTTATGAAGCATTCTAGATTTTTTTATTAATTATCAATTGGATGGTTTGCTCTGTATACCAGTTGAGCTTACCTGTTTCGAAAATGAATTCAGTTTCTTTAGTTTTTGCTTCTTCCCCTAATGGTAAAGTAAGCATTATATGGACCATGTGGTGAAAAGCGGCCATTTTATGCTGATATTAGTGGTTTGAAGTATTTAGTATAATTCTCTTTATAGGTTTCCTATATATTTCGAAAGTCAATGACCCCCCCCCCCTCTCTCTTTTTACAAGCACATTCAAGAAGGGTAAATTGTTATCTTTCTCTTCTTCATGTGTAAAATTGATATTTTTATGGATGTTGTTAACGGTTTCCAACATCCGGGATATTTTTTTACTTTTGATAATACAGAAGGTATCGTCAACGTATCGCCACCAGCGTTTTGGTAGCTCACCTTTTTCTTTTAAACATTCTTCTAAGTTTGCCATAAAAAGTTCACAAAGAAATGGAGAGAGTGGGTTATCCATCGGAGCACCCTTGGTTTGTTTATAGAAGACACCCCGGATTGTGAAATAATTTTCTTCCATGCAAAGGCGAGTAAGTTGGATATAAGATCTTACTTGGATTTTCCATAGACTGTTACTATTTTGTTGTAATAACCAATCCTCTAGTAGGTTAATTGAATCGTTTACAGGGACACTTGGGAATAGTGCGGTTACGTCAAAGGAGACCATAATCTCATCGTCTTTGATTTCACCTGAGTTTTGAAGTTTGAGAGTGAATTCTTGTGTATTGGTGATGGACCGGCTGGAAAACTTTTTTGGTATATTTTGAAATTCTTGTACTAGCCATTTTGCATTTTTTTGGGTTGGGGCACCTATTGATGAAATAATTTCTCTGATTTCATTTCCGGGTTTGTGAATTTTTGGTAGTCCCTTTATTCGGGGTAAGATGGGGTTTGAAACTTTGAAACGAGTGAGATTCTCACCCAAGAGGGGTTTACAGTCTTTAAGAGTTTTTTCAACACGTTTAATCATGTCCGGGAGGGGGTTCGTTCTTTGTGCCCTGTACGGGCCAGATATAATTTTTTGGATCATGTCAGCGTCATATTGTTCTTTGTCCATTATTACAACTTTATTTCCCTTGTCAGCCATCAAATAAAAACTGGCTTTTCCCTCAATTCTTTTATAATTGTTTATTCTTTTGTTTGACATTTTTGTGGAGTATTTTCTTTAATTATTTCCGCTGTCGTGGATCTAGCGTTATTAATTATTGAAAAATGAAGGTTGCAATTATTGATACCTGTCTCTAGGTTGATGATTACTTATTCAAAATTTTATCTTGATGCTATCGCATAGTTAGATCCCTGATTTAACAAAGTCGATTGTTCTTCGGTAAAGCTCTGGGATGAACGATTTACCACAAAGTCATTTAAAATGTGTACTGTCGGTTTGGGTCGGTCAATGTAGGATTTCGTCTTAAATTGTCGAACTTCTTTTTCAAAAGTTTTCTCTTTCTTTCCGATTCACACTTTTCCGCAACATTCACTTTTGTTAGGAACAAACAAAAACTCATTGGGTGTTCTTTAGCCAATTTCAAATGCAGGCTATAGCACTCCAATGTTGTCACATTTAATACACTATATAAACGTTTTATACTATGATTTAAGAAATCGGCTTCCATCTTTTTCACTACACTTAAAGGCACGTATGTCTTCAACTTGACTTTATGACAAGTTGGGGTCAATTGAAATTTTTTACACTTTCTAAAGAAGCAATATCTTTATGTATTCCCGCAATTTTTTTCCTAAGACTAATAAATTTATTATGCTCTATTGGTTTGGTTACCATTTTCACAATATATACGCGAACGGAGGTCGTAGTGGAATGTACGTAATATTTCAAAGGTTTTCTTCCGTTTAATTCCACTGTTTCTTATAGTTAAATGCACTTGCACTTCACTATTTAGCAGATACCGGTATTTCGATTACTACTTGTAATCTTCTTCAGTGTTTGTATCAGTCTATTCACTGTGTTGGATTTTATCATATTTATAACCATCGTTTTATTATTTTTGATTCCGATTGTAGAGGTATTAACCTTGGGGTCATTTACTTCTTTTTTAGGTTAGAAAAATCTCAAACCCTTTTTGCAGGGTCGCAAATTGAACCCTGCTGAGCTGCATACAATGCAATCGATTTACCAACTATGCTGTTCGCGCCCCCTAGGTCACTTACGTTCATAATATTGATAAATTGTGACTAGTGCCAATTATTGTATTAAAAAATTACACACGATTTTATTTCGATATATAATTTGTTTGCTTAATAGGAAACCCCTTGACGATTACTCGAAATATCCATATGCATCATTCCACGTCAGATTTACAACCAAAAATTTAATTTCTTTCAAAACTTTTCTTGAATTCTTCAGCGAAAAAATAATTGGAGCCTATTTTTTGTTTTGGCTGAATATGATTTTCTTTCCAAGTTATTTTTTTCAACTTTGTTTTCCTTTGAAATGGTTCTTTGGTAGACGACGAACGACTTTTGTTTTGATACTACTTATATTTTTGTCTCAGTGGAACCAACAACAGTTTGCGTCGTGTTGGTTGGGACTGCTTTAGCGATGCATGGTGATGCCCATAGCATTGGTACTTGCCGTAAACGTCGTCCACAAGCACGCCAAACCCAGTGCAACTGCTCCTGGTGCAGATGGCATAGTACACTTACCCGTTATGGTGTCAGTCACTTATGGAGGCGGTTAGCCAAATCCAGTTATCTGGTCCGTTGGAACGTGCTGGTGCTTTGCGCACATTTCGGTTATGGCTGTCACAACTAGTCTGGTTCGATTGCAGCTGGTTCGTGCTATCAATGGTGGGTGATATGGACTGATTACGTACATAAAATAAAGACACTGAATTATTCCGAGTTTGCGCTTTCCTTGTCATACATTTACTCGATTTCATACTTGTATTAAAATATTTTAGACGCTTTCAGTCAATATTGCATTCGTTTTATCCGCTGTGCAGCATAGGGCGCGGAAAAGCATCCAATTAAAGTGTCTGTTTCTTTGTGTTCGTAATGCAGTCGATCCCTGATCTTTAGTTTGTCTTACTCTTTGCGGCTGCTTATACGCTTTTTGTTTATGTCCTCTACTTCTATGTATGCATTGACCATGTGTTCCATTTTTGCGTAACTTGCTCTTTTTGATTTTGATCCCTTCCTTCTTTGAGTTCTTATATTTTATTTGCTATTGAATACTTTTTGTTTTCCACGTTTTATTTAGTTTTACAATTCGTTTATTTTGTCGAAACTTTTCACGTTATAATGTACCTTTTATTATCATTGTTCTTTTTATATAGTTTATTATCGTAATATCATAATTCATTTGCGTTTTTCTTTCAAATAAATTTCCCCTGCGGTGTCCGCTTTAATTGCATTTTTCGTTAAAGCAATCCTCCTAGTTTTTTCTCAACCTTCCCGTCTCATTGAGATTATTCTTACTGCAATCTATTGATTGAACTCCTTCATTACCCCAATGGTTTTGGCTTTGGTTCTATACTTTGCAAGGAGAAAGCTTAATACAGCAAAAACTTTTCGTTGCAATGCTCAATGACAAAGCGATACAGATGCAGAAGACGTATCCAGAACACTTTGCTAAAGTCGTCGTTTGTCTTCAATTTATCATCATTCATTTCTATTCACAACTACAGCTGGTTAAACTGAATAGCTTTTGAATAGCTTTCCAGCTTGGGCAAGTGAAGTTATGTTTATATTATGAAATAGTTCGCTTCGTGTTCCTTTCTTTTTCTAGAAATAATGTCTAGCGAATATTTTTCGTACATTATTTTACGAAAAAATCTTATGCGCATAGATTCAGTAAGAAACAAAGGTTTCAAGTAAAGTCTCTCTTGTGATTTGGTTTTGATAGGTGAAAAACTATACAAACCAGTACAATTACCTCAAAATCCTCCTGAAATCTTTCCCGATTGCTCAATCTATCAACTGCGTATTAGGGTGGGACTAAAATTAGATTTCTGCTCCGAGCGACTTTTTGGGTACCATTTGGGTTCTAAAATAGCTGTATCAATTCTTAGCTCGATCAGTGAAACTATATTTTTGCGCCCACTGTTTAAAGTTTACATGGGACTTCGCATGGGAAAAAATGTGGAAAAAGTTATTAATCAGAAACCGATTGATGCTCGCTCTGATGATTAATAAAATATTCTTGTTTTCTAGCACTACTGCATTTGGCTGACCAATTATATGTAATTTTGTTTTGACTTTCTCTTATAATCAATGATCTGAACTGTTTGGTCGCTTTCCAAGAGCGTTGAGAGATAAATTGAGGCTTCTTTTGTAACTTTCTCTAATTAAGGTAAAAATTCTGTTACATACGTTCGACCGTCGGTAGCAGTGGTGCTATAAAAATCGAAATGTTAATCAATCTTCTGAGCAACAATCAATTTTTTCTCTATAACTTTTTCCACAGTCTTTTTGCCGTTCTCGGGGCTTTGTTTCTTTGATAAATTTCACATCTATTTATTTTTAGGAGGCACTGGGTGACTCTTGAATGAATTGGTTTGTAAAAGTCGATTTCCCCTTTACGAAATCCCATGTAAACTTTAAACCGTGGGCGCAAAAATATAGTTTCACCGATCGAGCTTAGGATTTGCATAGATATTCTAGGACCCAAATGGAACCCAAAAAAGTGCTCGGAGCGAAATTTTATTTATTTTTTTCATATAACCATGCTCCACTCTACTGCGTATACGATAACATAAATAGTGAAAAATTGGATATGACGCATTCTACATTATGTGTTCTCCCATAATGCACATTTTTCAAATCTACTTATTTGTATGTTTATGCGGGTTTTAACCTGACCGGCCATTTTCTTGATTTAATTTTGGGATACAAATTAGATAATATTTATTATTCTTATTATTTATTACGGCTATAACCACGGCGGTCATTCGCCTATTTTTGAAAATAAGATACACTTCATGAAATATCAAACAAACAAAATAACCGAATGCTATTCTGGGAGCAATGCTTTCCGCTTCTCGCATTAATTTTCTTTCTTGGTGGTGAGCAATGGTCAGGTTTACCCTCTGTCGCTTGCTGATCATTCCGTCTTCGTTTGCGTCCATATCGTCGTGTCATTTTCGTTGTCAGAAGTTTGCTGCTTTTTGTGTTTTCGGTTTTGTGTTGATATAGCCGTCTTCTTTCATGTTCTTCTCTAAGCTAATTTGATTCTGCTACTGTTTGGTTTCTTGTTCCACGCATCGTTTTAAATTTATTATCCTTCCAATTATGTCGACTTTCTTGTCTAATTCTTCAACTTTCCTAGCTTATTCCTTTATCTCTTTTCTGCATCTTGGACTATCTTCTAAATAGCTAGCCATTTTCGAAACTGCTACTTCGGAGTTCCGTTCGACGTTTTCATTGTTCCTTGGTTTCAGGTGCGGTTCTTCGTTGCTCGGTTCGTTTTCTAACGCCCAGACCAGAACTGTAGATTGTCTCCATTTCGTCCATTTCTGTTGCAGGTGCGGAAAAAATTCGTATCTTTCTAGAATGTCGAACTGGTTTCCCTGTCGGGGGTGGCTCATTTCGGGTGCAACTCCATCGCTTCTTTTTGCGTAATACTTCTTCTCTGTGCGTCTTCCTTCGCTTTGAGTTATCTCGCTCGCTCCGGGCATCTCCGGTCGTAAGATGGATGTTCTTCTCTGCATCTGACCTGTCCTGTGCACTCCACCTCGTTTCCATGTTTGTTGCCGCAGGGTGCGCATTGTGGATTTGCTTCTTTCGCACCTGCTGTTTGTGTGGCCGAACATCACGCAGTTTCATTGGAAAAATTCCAAATGGAAGCCATTGCTGTCTCCGGTGGCACTCTGTTCTTGAATTTGATCTTCGCTATTCGCCAGTGTTCTCCGTGGTTCCCTTCCCTGTTTTTTCCTGTTTCCGTTTTTCCACGTTCATTATCGTTTTTCATCAGCTTTCAAATTTCCGTTTTTCCACGTTCATTATCGTTCTTTATCAGCTTTCAAATTTTCGAAAATCTCCACTCTAGCGGTAGTTGGCTAGCCTCCTACGCCATTTCGAACATGATTGTGAATCGGAACCGGCCGATCTTTCGTATATCCTTGATCATCCGTATTCCTTTATTTGTGAGAACATTACCTACCTTTGACGGGTGATTGTATTTGTTCTGGTAAACCACAATGTTTGCCTATTTTAACCATACCGACGCCATGGTGTGAAGCGAGACAACAAGATGCTCATATCGGCCAATGCAGATAAACTAGAGATCCGTAATCTGTTTTGTGAAGAAACTATTTTCCCTTTTGATTATTGCCTAAAACATAGTATCGCTTAGTGGATGCTTGTTGATTCTTGCTAGACAGTCAATTTATTTCCGACACCTTTTGTAAACGCTTTATTTGCATATGCAATAGGTAATTCAATATGACGCTACAATCATATCGTTTTTGTAATTATTATTTATTTTATTTCGATTATATTGCCCATAAAAGTATAAGAGTCCAATATTGAAAAACAGAAAGCCGAGAAAAACGCTGTTGAAGATTTACATTATAATTGAGCCTTATGGATGGGACAACCATGTTTTGGTATTTTTTCGATATTTTCTAAACAAACCTGAAAATTTTATTTGTGCATTGTGATTCAGTGGTAATACAGCATACTCTGGAACTCTTATGATTTTATGGGCAGTAAAGAAATTTTAATCTTATGCTCATTCACCTCTTTTCGGGATAGGAAAATCTCTTTACCTCTCTAACCCTATGTGCGGGGCTGGGAATTGAACCCGGGTGAGCAGCGTACAAGACCAACTACGCTATGCCCACCCCCATTTTGTAATAATTAATTTTAATCATAATTATGTTATAGTATTGAATTGTGTTTAGTGGGGATTTAACCTGGTAGGTTCTCCGCACCCATTTATGTTATTCGTCTCGAATTTTTCAAAATTTAATTTTGGTATATTATATGTTTTATTTATTTTTATTAGTTCTGATATTTTGAGCTGATCAAGCTTTGTATTTGGACTTGACATTTATTAGGATTAAAACTACCATCTTGTGTATTTTGTAGCAGTTTTCTTGTTCCTGTTCTTGCTTGGATTTAAAAAAAACATACAAAGCAGAGTTTCTCAATTAATCTTATAATTCTAGAGAGCGCATCCGTCTTTACTTTTATTTTACCCTTAACAAACTCACTGTCGATGTCAAATTCTTCGAGGTGAAGTCTTCCAATTGATTCTTAATAGTATGGAGTCATGCATTATTTATGCCTTACTCAAACTCTTAAAAAATCATATCCACCAATTGCGAAATCATGATTTTCTTGGAAAATGTCAAATATCAATTATATGTCTTCTATCGTACTTTGAGGTTGATAGTTTGCATTTTTTTAAATTTTGCCTGCTTGCTTGTTTCAATTCATTTATGTTTAAATTGAGACCGCTAGAGCATTCTTTCCAGCTTAAACTTCAAATTTTCCAAAAAAAATCCCAACTTTGTAACTGTAAGTTTTATATTGATAAATTACGTTGGAATCATATCCATTTATTAATGTTTATGATCAGACCATTTACATTATTCGTCGACGATTTTTCGATATTTAATTTCGGTAAATTGAATATTTTATTTGTATATATTGATTCAGATACTTTGAGTTGAACGAGCTCTGTATGTATTTCGTGGTCATTTTGTTTATTTTGCAACTTGCTTGGATATTAGAGTTTCTGAATTAATCTTAATTCTAGACTAGCCTCCACTCCTACATTCGAACTCAAATTCATCGAGGTCAAGTCTTATTCTGGTTAATTCTGGAGAATGGGTTTTCATCGAAAACAGATAGACTAGAGATCAGTAATCTGTTTTGTCAAGAAACTGTTTTCCTTTTAATTGTTGCTTAAAATATAGTGTCATTTAGTGGATGCTTGTTAATTCTTGCTAGACAGTCAATTTATTTGCGACACCTTGTATAAACGCTTTATTTGCGTATGCAATATGTAATTTAATATTATCATGCTTTAGAGGGGTCAGTTATTGCAATAAATTGCTTACCGAAGTCAGAGAATTGTAGTATTTTACGGAATAAAAGATGATTTTTCAAAATTTTGAATGCTTATGCTTATTTAGTGGACTAGTCCAAATTTGATTTCTAAGTTTTTTGTTTAGAGGAGATTGTTAAATATGTTGATGGATCTGATAAAATTCCTGGTGCCCTGAATAGGTAAGATCACTTCCGTAAAAGTTGCGCTTCGATGGATTTAATTTGGAGTTATTTTTTGGTGAATACAATATCGCTTTCATAGTTTTTTTGGCGATACAGAATGTGTTAGTTTCCCTTTCCTCCTGCGGCCGACGAGCAATATGCTTATTCCTACTGCTGCTACGAGGGCGTGACATGCCTTTTACGAGTGTCCTTTGAAAGAAAATGGGTGGATCCAACAATAATTAAAATTTTATCTCGCCTGGGTTCGTCACGAGTGCAAAACCACAATGTTTACCTGTTTTAACCATACCGACGCCATGGTGTGAAGCGAGAAAACAAGGAAATGGGCGGATCTAACAAGGATTAAAATTTTATTTCGCCTGGGTTCGATACGAGTGCAAAGCAACAATGTTTACCTATTTTAACCGGCGCCATGGTGTGAAGCGAGACAACAAGATGCTCATATCGGCCAATCAGAGAAGAGATTGTGCCCAACATGTGCAGTTTTTGTTACTGAGCAGAGTTTAAAAGAAGCACTCGGCGACGTTCCCGGCATATTCTCATTTTGAACTTCGCAAAGGTTCCAGCGGCATCGAGTTCCCCAGTGCATCGTCGTAATAGCATCGTTTGTTTGGTTTACTGCGGGCGACAGCGAACGGGTTCCTTCGTCATCGTATGTAAGTATGGTGGAAAAGATATGCTTTTCAATATTCTAACTGTATTTTCGATTTTTTTCTGCAGTGTTCCGCTGTTCATTTTCGTGTTGGCAGTGGGCCGGCACTTTGCAGCGTCATCGTTCCAACCGTTGGCAGCAGTGGTGTGACCAATAAATTTAAATGTGATTCATATGTGGACTAATATTACGTGTAAGTGAAACAAGTGAATTTGAAAATTAAAACTGCCAATAGTTAGTTTTATTTGGGCAACATCCGCTTTTCATTTGCGTGGGAGCGTGTTGGCAGTGAGGGGGCCGATAGCGGTTGGCAGCAGTGGTGTGACCAATAAATTTAAATGGACGTGAACTAAAATTAAATGACTGAGTGAAGTGTAAGTGATGTAAGTGTATTTGAAAATTAAATCTGCCAATTGGGTCATTTGCTAAGAGACCAATAGTGATTTTTTATGAAATGTTACAAAAAGCTATGATTAGTGTTTTAGTTCGGTGGAGGAATTCTTCAGGAACAATCCTTCCCAGGTGAGTCTTTTTTATATATTTTTTTAAATGAAATTTTCAACAATATTTTTTTGTCAAAATTCCATTATATTTTTGAAAAGAAATATATGATATTTTGATTTGAAATATTTGAAGTTTTAGTTTTTAAATGTTTGAAATGTAGAAAATTTCATACGTTCTATTTTGTCAAAAAGTATATTGTAGAAAATTTCATAGATCTTTTTTATATATTTTTGTGTATCATTTTTTTGCTTTTGTGTATCGTTTATTTTTTTGCTTCGTTGCTGCATCTTCTATTGTTACATTTGCGAGATTTTTTTCAGTTATGGTCCTTCATAAATTTTGTCGTTTTCTATCATCGCATTATCATTTACTGTACTGTATTGGCTCTCGCTTTGCAATATTTCATTTTTTCGGTTTCTTTATTGCAGTTTTTATTTCATATTTCAGTTCTATATAGTACTTTATTCATTGCATTTTATAGATTATTATTCAAGACAATTATATTATTGCATTGAATTATTTTTATTAGGACTTTAACCTGGTAGGTTCAGACAACACAGAGTTTCTGAATTGATCTCAATTCTAGAAAGCGCCTTTTACCCTTAACAAATTCACCGTCGATGTCAAAGCCAGATATTTTTATTCTTTGCATTTTATAGTTTTTTACATGGCTTGCAAAGGTTTTTATATTTAGCCAGATATAATAACATTAAAGTTTTCGGTATATTTTGGCATGTTCTTTCTCAAATTCATAGAAAAATCGTGTTCATCAATTGGGAAGTCACGATTTTGGATAATCTCAAACATCAATTATACATATGTCTTCTAGGGTGGATCGAGAATAATTTGCATTTTTTTCATTTTGTCTGCTTGCTTGTTTCAATTCATTTATGCCTTTTTTAAATTGAGTGCGTTAGAGCTAATTTTTCAACTTGTTCTTCAAATATTTCAAAAAAAAATGTAACTGTAAGTTTTATATGGACAAATTACGCTAGAGTCATATCCATTTTGTAACTTTATTTAATCAGATGAAAGTTGATTAGGATTCTAATTTATTTTGCAGCAGATTTTTCGTTCCTGCTTTTGTTTGGATTTTAAAAACACATTAGAATTTCTGAATTAATCTTAATTCTAGACTAGGCTCCACCCCTACAATCACGAACTCAAATTCAGCGATGTCAAGTCTTGTTACACAGTCAATTTATTTGCGATACCTTTTATAAACGCTTTATTGGCGTATGTAATAGGTAATTCAATATGACGCTACAATCATATCGTTTTTATAATTATTATTTATTTTATTTCGATTATAGAGGTTTTAACCTTATGCTCATTCACCTCTTTTCGGCATAGAAAAATCTCTTTACAAAAATGTCTAGCCCTATGTGCTGGGTTGGGAATCAAATCCGGGTGAGCGGCGTACAAGACCAACTACGTATATCCGCCCCCATTTTGTAATTATTAATTTCAATATTTATTTTCAGGACAATTATATTATTGAATTAATCTTAATTCTAGAGAGCGCATCCGCCTTTACATTTATTTTACCCTTAACAAACTCACCGTTGATGCCAAATTCTTCGAGGTATAGTGTTCCAATTGTTTCTTGGTGGTATGGAGTCATGTATTATTTGAAGCATTTCGCTGATTTTATTAAATACTTCACTTGTTTTTGTTGTGTGTTATTTTATTTTATTTTACAGGTTTTTACATAGCATGCAATAGATTTTTTCTTATTTAGCCAGATATAATAACATTTAAGTGTTCGGTATATTTTCTCATGCCTTTCTCAACTCTCATCTTCTATCGTACTTTGAGGTTGATCGAGAATAATTTGCATTTTTTTAATTTTACGTGATTGCTTGTTTCAATTCATTTATGGTTAAATTAAGAGCGTTAGAGCATTCTTTCAAGCATTTTCTTCAATTTTTTTTTAAATTTCCCAACTTTGTAACTGTAAGTTTTATACGGATAAATTTCGCTAGAATCATATCCATTTTTTAATGTTTTTCATCAGACCAATTATATTATTCATCGACGATTTTTCGATATTCAATTTCGGTAAATGTATATTTCATTTTTATATATTGATTCAGATACTTTTAGTTGAAAGGGCTCTGTATGTGGTCATCTTGCTTACTTTGCAACAGATTTTTCGTTCCTTCTCTTGTTTGGATTTTGAAAACAGACATTAGAGTTTCTAAATTAATCTTAATTCTGGACTAGTCTCCACCCCTACATTCACGATCTCAAATTCTTCGAGGTCAAATCTCATTCTAGTTAATTCTGGAGAAGGGGTTTCCATCGAAAACAGATAAACTAGAGATCGGTAATCTGTTTCGTCAAGAAACTGTTTTCCTTTTGATTGTTGCCTAAAATATACTATTGCTTAGTGGATGCTTGTTAATTCTTGCTAGACAGTCAATTTATTTACGACACTTTTTTATACATTTTATTTGCGTATGCAATAGGAAATTCAATATTATCATGCTTTTGCACTAGAACCACACCACATCCCCCTTTAGAGGCGTCAGTTATTGCAATAAATTGTTGACGGAAGTCGGGGAATTGTAGTATTTTAGGGAATAACAGATGGACTGATGTGCGGGCGATGGTGAAATTTTTCTGTGGGTGTCTTCTCGATGTACGGATGTCCCGTTCAGATTGCGTTGGGGAGGGCTCCGTTTGGATGTTGATTTGGAACGAATTTTGTTTTGAGACTTCTTATAGTTTTGTCTCAGTGAAACCCACAGCGGTTCGAATTGGGTTGGTTGGGACAGATTTAGCGGGGCCTGATGATGCCCATAGCATCGGCGCTTGCCGTAAACGAACCCCGTTCGACGTCGCCCACAAGCGCGCCAAACCCAGTGCAACTACTCCTGGTGCAGATGGCACAGTACCCTTGCCCGTTCTGGTTTAGTCACTTATGGGGGCGGTTAGCTATATCCAGTTATCTGGTGCGTGGGAACGTGGGCAATTGGCGCTGGTGCTTTGCGCACATCACCGTTATGGTTGTCACAACTAGTCTGGTTCGATTGCAGCTGGTTCGTACTAGCAATCGTGGGTGGTGTGGGCTGATTATGTTCATAAAATAAATACACTAATAATCATTCCGAGCTCGCGATTCCCTTGTCCACTCAAACTTTTACTCGCTTTCATACTTGTACTGAGATTGTAATTGTAATTTGTTTATTGAGAACTTTAACAGGGTTCTCATTCGCCGGTAAGAACTTGTATTGAGATATTTCAAATGCTTTTAGTCAATATTGCATTCGTTTTATCCGCTGCGCAGCGTAGGATGAGGAAAACCATCCAACTAAAGTTTGTCAGTTTCTTTGTGTTCATAATGCAGTCGATCCCTGATCGACTGCATTATGAACACAATTGAACACACATTGTCTTACTCTCTGCGTCCGTCATTGTTTCACTAATAGGCTTTTTGTTTCCAGAGTCCTCTTCTGCTTCTGTGTGTGTATTGACCATGTGTACCTTTTTTGCGTATTTTGTTCTTTTTGAATATACATCTTGCTTTCCTTTTTGGAGTTGTTATATTTTATTAGCCATTGAATGCTCTGTGTATTCCTCGGTTTATTTATTTATTTTTACAATTCGTTTGTTTTGTCGGAACTTTTCACGTTATAATGTTACTATCACTGTGCTTTTTCTACAGTTTTCTATCGTCATTTATTTGCTTTTTTCCTTCAAATACATTTCCCCTACAGTGTCCGTCTGAATTGCATGTTTCGTTAAATTGGTTTTCCTGAACCTTCCCGTCTCTCGGACATTGTTTTTACTGCAATCTAGTAGATATTGAGTTCGCTCTGTCTTCCCTGTGTCATATGTTTTCATAGCGTTCTTATATAACGTGTTTCTCGTTTCTATTCGATTATCTTTACTTCTCGAATAAAAAGACGAACATATTTCGAGAAATTGTCGTCGCAACATGGTGCAAATAGGATCATTACCCTATCAACAGTGTGGCAACTGTTAAGTTCTCCCATGTCTTCCTTAGCGTATATGACTTATTGTATAATATCATTGATTTTAGCGTGCATGTCTAATAGCAAAATATAGAATACATTAGGGCGCTTCCTGTTTGCAAGGAGGAAGCTTTATACAGCAAAAGCTTTTCGTTGCAATGCTCAATGACAAAGCGATACAGCTGCAGAAGACGTTTCCAGAACACGCCCATTGTACTTTGCTAAAGTCTGGAGGTCGTTTGTTTTCCTTTTACCATCATTCATTTCTATTCACAACTACGGCTGGTTAAACTGAATAGCTTTTGAATAGCTTTCCAGCTTGGGCAAGTGAAGTTATGTTTAGATTCTGAAATAGTTCGCTTCGTTTTCCTTTCTTTTTCTATAAATAATGTCTAGCGAATATTTTTCGTACATTATTTTACGAAAAAATCTTATGCGCATAGATTCAGTAAGAAACAAAGGTTTCAAGTAAAGTCTCTCTTGTGATTTGGTTTTGATAGGTGAAAAACTATACAAACCAGTACAATTACCTCAAAGTCCTCATGACATCTTTCCCGATAGCTCAATCTATAACTGCGTATTAGGGTGGGACTAAAATTAGATTTCTGCTCCGAGCGACTTTTTGGGTACCATTTGGGTTCTAAAACAGCTGTGTCAATTATTAGCTCGATCAGTGAAACTATATTTTTGCGCCCACTGTTTAAAGTTTACATGGGACTTCGCATGGGAAAAATTGTGGAAAAAGTTATTAATCAGAAACCGATTGATGCTCGCTCTGACGATTGATAAAATATTCTTGTTTTCGAGCACTACTGCATTTGGCTGACCAATTATATGTAATTTTGTTTTGACTTTCTCTTATTGGGTCTTAATCAATGATCTGAACTGTTTGGTCGCTTCCCAAGAGTGTTGAGAGATAAATTGAGGCTTCTTTTGTAACTTTCTCTAATTAAGGTAAAAATTCTGTTATATACGTTCGACCGTCGGTAGCAGTGGTGCTATAAAAATCGAAATGTTTATCAATCTTCTGAGCAACAGTCAATTTTTGCACTATAACTTTTTCCACAGTCTTGAAATCGTTTTGCCGTTTTCGGGGCTTTTTTTTTTTTTTTTTTTTTTTTTTTATTTCAATTATAGAGGTTTTAACCTTAAGGTCATTCGCCTCTTCGGGTTAGAAAAATCTCTTAGGAAAAATTTCTAACCCTATGTGCGGGGTCGGGACCCGAACCCAGGTGCGCTGCGTACAAGGCAATCGATTTACCAATACGCTACGCCCACTCCCCAAACGGGGCTTTGTTTCCTTGATAAATTTCACATCTATTTATTTTTAGGAGGCACGGGGTGACTCTTGGATGAATTGGTTTGTCGATTTCCCCTTTACGAAATCCCATGTAAACTTTAAACCGTGGGCGCAAAAATATAGTTTCACCGATCGAGCTTAGAATTTGCATAGATATTCTAGGACCCAACTGGAACCCAAAAAGGTGCTCGGAGCGAAATTTTATTTATTTTTTTCATATAACCATGCTCCACTCTGCTGCGTATATGATAACATAAATAGTGAAAAATTAGATATGACGCATTCTACATTATGTGTTCTCCCATAACGCACATTTTTCAAACCTACTTATTTGTATGTTTGTTTATGCGGGTTTTAACCTGACCGGTCATTGTCCCGTTTAAAATTTTCTTGATTTAATTTTAGGATCCAAATTTAATAATAATTATTATTCTTATTATGTATTACGGCCTATTTTTGAAAATAAGATACACTTCATGAAATATCAAACAAACAAAAATAACCGAATGATATTGCTGCCGTATATTCTGGGCGCAATGCTTTCCTCTTCTCGCATTAATTTTCTTTCTTGGTGGTGAGCAATGGTCAGGTTTACCCTCTGTCGCTTGCTGATCATTCCGTCTGCGTTTGCGTCCATATCGTCGTGTCATTTTCGTTGTCAGAAGTTTGCTGCTTTTTGTGTTTTCGGTTTTGTGTTGATATAGCCGTCTTCTTTCGTGTTTATTTCTTCTCTAAGCTGGTTTGAATCTGCTACTGTTTGGTTTCTTCTTCCACGCATCGTTTTTATTTTATTATCCTTCCAATTATGCCGACTTTCTTGTCTAATTCTTCAACTTTCCTAGCTTACTCCTTTATCTCTTTGCTGCATCTTGGACTATCTTCTAAATTGCTAGCCGTTTTCGAAACTGCTACTTCGGAGTTCCGTTCGACGTTTTCATTGTCCTTTGGTTTCTGGTGCGGTTCTTCGTTGCTCGGTTCGTTTTCTAACGCCCAGACCAGAACTGTAGATTGTCTCCATTTCGTCCATTTCTGTTGCAGGTGCGGAAAAAATTCGTATCTTTCTAGAATGTCGAACTGGTTTCCCTGTCGGGGGTGGCTCATTTCGGGTGCAACTCCATCGCTTCTTTTTGCGTACTATTTCTTCTCTGTGCGTCTTCCTTCGCTTTGAGTTATCTCGCTCGCTCCGGGCATCTCCGGTCGTAAGATGGATGTTCTTCTCTGCATCTGACCTGTCCTGTGCACTCCATCTCGTTTCCATGTTTGTTGCCGCAGGGTGCGCATTGTGGATTTGCTTCTTTCGCACCTGCTGTTTGTGTGGCCGAACATCACGCAGTTTCATTGGAAAAATTCCAAATGGAAGCCATTGCTGTCTCCGGTGGCACTCTGTTCTTGAATTTGATCTTCACTGTTCGCCAGTGTTCTCCGTGGTTCCCTTTCCTGTTTTTTTCTGTTTCCGTTTTTCCACGTTCATTATCGTTTTTCATTAGCTTTCAAATTTCCGTTTTTCCACGTTCATTATCGTTCTTTATCAGCTTTCAAATTTTCGAAAATCTCCACTCTAGCGGTAGTTGGCTAGCCTCCTTCGCCATTTCGAACATGATCTTGAATCGGAACCGGCCGATCTTTCGTATATCCTTCATTTGTGAGACCATTACCTACCTTTGACGGGTGATTGTATTTGTTCTGCTCGGGGTCTGTTGTTTCGATGCAGACGATTTTTGAGTGCGATGAATCGGTGCTGTTTTGATCGGTGCCTGATTCGGCTCTCCTAGGTTGTGTTGGTGATTTTGGTTGTTGATTTACTTTTTGCACATTTGGTGCCTTTAAAATGGCACCGCCGCGGGCTGCTAATGTCCCTGCCTTCACGTTGTATGCGACAGTTTTGCACCTTACTACTACTAATTAGCCTATTCTTTCGTGATTGGTATCTTTTCACGTTGCGACTTCCAGAAATCTTCCCGCTTCGCCACCGTGCTCGGTGCCGCGTATGAGTTCTCACTCCCGACCTAACCTTGCTTTCTTGTTCTGCGAAATTCTTTCCACTTTTGTTCCCTAGCTTCACGATAAATTTGCGAAATTCACTAGCGTCAATCTTCCATTAGTCACGTTCACTACTTTGGATTTCTTCCAATTTTGCTGAAAAAATGTTTTTCCATCGATACTTCGAAGAAACGTCCATATTAATCGGCGGCCATCTTTCCCCCTCTTGGCGCAATTTATTTTGTGATTCACTGATTCCACTCGCAGTTGAGGGCAACAGGCAACTTTACTGTTGCTATAGTGTAGTGTGTTTCATTTGTTTCCTGATCACAAGCGATGCGCTTCTCGACTTCTGATCTGTATGAAATGAGGAAGCAAACGACTGAAAGATTGTCCTTTCAATGTTTATAGCAAATGTCTACTTCCAATCCTTGCAGCTTCAGACGAAGTCGTGTACGCGTAGGTGACGTTTCTATAAGATGCTATATCGAGATCAATGGTCTATGATCCGTTTAGGCAATGAATTGTTGGTTATAAACAGAGCTGCAAATTTTCAACTGGTTATTATGAACTTGAAGGAAAAACAAATCTCAAATCATGCCCTACTATGTTCAATTCGCAGTTGTTTGTTTGCATCATTCATTCAAACAGCCGAGCTGCTTAATCATTTTCCATTCATTTTCAATTTCATTGACCCTGTGAATATCTGTCTACTGGGGTATTGACTATGTTTTTCAAGCAAAGTTTTGCTAGTTAGTTAGTTAGTTAGTTAGTTAGTAGTTACTCTGAACATACTTCTTACTGTTCATGTAAGCTTGAAAACGCAAAACATGTCAACATTTAACCTAAACTGGTCTCTACAGAGCAGAATGAAAATTTGAAATGAAGACGTACGATTTAGTTATGAAAATCCCGCCAACTTGAAAATGAATGATTAAGGGAGGCTTTGAATTTGAATCATGGTTGGGTTTGATTGAACTGAAAGTTGGCATTTGAAAATGAAAATTTGCACCACTGGTTATAAATAACATGTTTAAAGTGCTTTACTGCCCATACGATTGCAAGTAATGATGCACTTGCTGGCGTCGGTTGTGATTACGAGCGGGTCCTTCTACTTCGGTCTAACCAACAGCGCAGCTAAAGTCAGAAATTTCGTAATTCTTTTGACATTCATGTGTCCGGGTGAATTTTACATTTTTTCGTAGCAGATTGTTCAATGGTTTACGTTTTTCTGCTATTTGTGGTATGAATTTAACATGAAAATTAACCGTTCCTAAGTGCGAACGAACCCCTTAAACTGATTTAGACTCTGTCATTTGTAGGCGTCTTTTTGGTAGTTTGTGTATCTTTTCCTTTCGCGCTTCTGTTAGGTTTGTTTTTGTTTGTTTTATTGGCTTTAACCGTAAGGACAGCCTCTGTTAGGTGTTCAATTGCATCTGTCGGGGTGTAACAAACCCGTCGGTGCTATTTCTGCGCTTATCGGATTTGGTTGTCTCCATTGCGCTTGCTTCTGGCGTTAGCTCGGGCTCTGTTGGGTGATGAGTCCTTTGGCGTTCCGTATGTGCTTTTCATCTTGCTTGTTGGGCAACTGGGCTTTGGCTTTCTTCCAGTCGTGCCACTATGTATGGCAGCAGTCGGGGTTTTCGGGTCCCGACTGTGCTGTTTATAGTTGTTGTATTTCATCAGCCGTATTGTGGCATCCCGACAGTGCTTTTCTCAATTGTGTAGCGGGAGTAAGTGGAATATTGACTGTTCCGATACTACGTCATGGTACTGTTCTTGCCTGTTGTTTTCATTCATGTACCCTTCTTCCGAAACTTCTGTCTGCTGACGTCGTCCCTGAGTGCAGGTTTGGCAAAGGCTTTCTGTTGGTCTCCTGGTACCCCTTCATCGCACCCATCACCACTACCTTCGACCAGCTCCATGTCCGTCACACGTGTTGGGTTGTTTAACATGGCTTCCATATTCCATCCTTGTCGAACGCAATGGGTAGTTCTCCACAGGGCACACATCATTTTGGGCCTGATGTTGCACTTGTAATATTCATATTCTGCTAATCTCTGTTAGTGTCTTATATTGAAAATAGGTTGATTGTCCTAGTTTGAAATGTGTTAAATATCATTTCATTGTTTGATTATCTTCCTGCGATAGTTGTCAAATACTTTTCTTGCCCGTATTTTAATTTTTATTTCTACACCCCTATGTTGAGAGTAATTATGGGTAGTTGAAAGTAGTTTATAGGTACTCTGACATGTTCTTGGCAATCTTCCTAATCTGTTCCAAATGTCGGTTTACTTTTTTCTCGAAAATCCAAATACCCCCTTTGTTTTTTGTGTTCCAATATGATTTCGTGTTGCGTGTTTTATTCCTCCTTTCTTCGTGATTGAATGATTGGTATTCATACCGTTTATTTGTTCTCTATCTGCTAGGTTGTTTTCCAAAATAAACTTTATTTATTTGTTTTAATTCTATGATACTCTTTTATTTCTCGTTTTTTGATGGTCTGCTGAACCTTGCAACCCAAGGTGATCTCAAAAGCATGCCGTAAAAATGTTATTCCCTCGAATGTCTACAAACTTTCTGTTATTAAGCCGTTTGATTGTTCATCTTGAAGCCCCTTGAATAGTTTTTCTTGCTGCTTTCATTATATGTATTTTATTGTACCCATCCATTTTGGCTTCATTTACATGTATCTATTGGTTGAATATTTCTTATATAGATTTTTTTTCTTTTCACACTGCAGTTGGTGGTTAGATTAGCCTTTTTGTGTTCCCTTTTGTCGTATATTTGTTCGCTGTGCTCACAGTTTTACGTTTTCTTTTTGCGTTTGCATTTCGTCACTGCGTCAAATTGCTGTGGTTGTTGTTTATTGATTTGGCTTTAATCCTGAAGGTGATTCGCCGTATTTTGATAAAGTAACCTTACACTTCACAAATAATTATAATTCACTATGGAGTAATTAGTATTAGAAACGCTTGGTTGACCCACCTTCCTAGAGTCCGGGATTTCTGCATTGTGTATTGTGTTGTATTTTTTTTTCCTTTTTTGATGGCTTCAACCTCCCCTTAGGAAAATTCGTAAGTTACATTTAATTTTGTTGCTTAAGGCTATATTTGTGTTGTTGTCAGGGGGGTTGGCTGGGTACGGGTTGGTCCTGTGAGCCGTGTGAAACCTCCTTGCAACTTGGTGGCGTACGGCGGAGGGCTCGTGAGTTGTCTCCGGGGTTGGTGTATGCTTTGTTGGGCGATGGGCAACCTCACCAACACCTTGGAACCGCCCTGTGTGTTTCTGGGTTCGAATGATGACATCTCTTCATTGTGCTTTCAGCTATGTGTGCACATTCAGTGTTGTTGGTAAGTTTACTATATTTTTTTTTCTCCCTTTGTTCCAGTGCCACTTTTGGTGAACAGATTGAGGTGATGGTCCGCACATTTGGGACTCTGCAATGTTTTTGGCTGATAGATTCACGTAAGTATCCTTGTTTTTGCTAGTAGTATTAAATTATTATAATTATAATGGTTATTATCATTATTATCTCTATATTGATTATAGAGATTTTGACCTTAGGATTAATCACCTCTGATAATATGATATAAAATTTGCTTTGTTACTGGTTCTTGCCTAAGTTGGGCTTAGATGAGTGCGACGGGTCTCCCCTCCCGCCTCGGATGTTGATTTGGGACGATTTTTGTTTTGAGACTTCTTATAGTTTTGTCTCAGTGAAACCCACAGCGGTTCGAATTGGGTTGGTTGGGACAGATTTAGCGGGGCCTGATGATGCCCATAGCATCGGCACTTGCCGTAAACGAACCCCGTTCGACGTCGCCCACGAGCGCGCCAAACCCAGTGCAACTACTCCTGGTGCAGATGGCACAGTACCCTTGCCCGTTCTGGTTTAGTCACTTATGGGGGCGGTTAGCTATATCCAGTTATCTGGTGCGTGGGAACGTGGGCGATTAGTGCTGGTGCTTTGCGCACATCACTGCTATGGTAGTCACAACTAGACCGGTTCGATTGCAGCTGGTTCGTACTGTCAAACGTGGGTGGTGTGGATTGATGTGCGGGCGATGGGGAAATTTTTCTGTGGGTGTCTTCTCGATGTCCGGATGTCCCGTTCAGATTGCGTTGGGGAGGGCTCCGTTTGGATGTTGATTTGGAACGAATTTTGTTTTGAGACTTCTTATAGTTTTGTCTCAGTGAAACCCACAGCGGTTCGAATTGGGTTGGTTGGGACAGATTTAGCGGGGCCTGATGATGCCCATAGCATCGGCGCTTGCCGTAAACGAACCCCGTTCGACGTCTCCCACAAGCGCGCCAAACCCAGTGCAACTACTCCTGGTGCAGATGGCACAGTACCCTTGCCCGTTCTGGTTTAGTCACTTATGGGGGCGGTTAGCTATATCCAGTTATCTGGTGCGTGGGAACGTGGGCAATTGGCGCTGGTGCTTTGCGCACATCACCGTTATGGTTGTCACAACTAGTCTGGTTCGATTGCAGCTGGTTCGTACTAGCAATCGTGGGTGGTGTGGGCTGATTATGTTCATAAAATAAATACACTAATAATCATTCCGAGCTCGCGATTCCCTTGTCCACTCAAACTTTTACTCGCTTTCATACTTGTACTGAGATTGTAATTGTAATTTGTTTATTGAGAACGTTAACAGGGTTCTCATTCGCCGGTAAGAACTTGTATTGAGATATTTCAAATGCTTTTAGTCAATATTGCATTCGTTTTATCCGCTGCGCAGCGTAGGATGAGGAAAACCATCCAACTAAAGTTTGTCAGTTTCTTTGTGTTCATAATGCAGTCGATCCCTGATCTTTGGATTGTCTTACTCTCTGCGTCCGTCATTGTTTCACTAATAGGCTTTTTGTTTCCAGAGTCCTCTTCTGCTTCTGTGTGTGTATTGACCATGTGTACCTTTTTTGCGTATTTTGTTCTTTTTGAATATACATCTTGCTTTCCTTTTTGGAGTTGTTATATTTTATTTGCCATTGAATGCTCTGTGTATTCCTCGGTTTATTTATTTATTTTTACAATTCGTTTGTTTTGTCGGAACTTTTCACGTTATAATGTTACTACCACTGTGCTTTTTCTACAGTTTTCTATCGTCATTTATTTGCTTTTTTCCTTCAAATACATTTCCCCTACAGTGTCCGTCTGAATTGCATGTTTCGTTAAATTGGTTTTCCTGAACCTTCCCGTCTCTCGGACATTGTTTTTACTGCAATCTATTCATTGAACTGCTTCATTACCCCAAATAGTTTTGGATCTGGCTCAGTCTCCATATTTCCATATCTACTGTGTTCGGCTCAGCTTCGTTGACCCTGGCCCAGCTGTTTTTCTTACTTTGGCATAGGTTTTTCAAAATCTGACCATCGCATGAGTTAAAATTTTATTACTTATTTTCGCAAACTTCCATTCCACTGTCTCTTTTCTTGTATTCAGAATATATTTTGCAAAGTTTCCCACTATTTGGCATTTTATCTACTGCCATGTAAATTGGCATTTCGACAGACACCGCTGTTTCTTGTACAACATTTGAGCATGCTCGAAATTCTATTCTCCAGTAATTATTGTTTATCAGTATTTTATGGTAGACATAGTAGATATTGAGTTCGCTCTGTCTTCCCTGTGTCATATGTTTTCATAGCGTTCTTATATAACGTGTTTCTCGTTTCTATTCGATTATCTTTACTTCTCGAATAAAAAGACGAACATATTTCGAGAAATTGTCGTCGCAACATGGTGCAAATAGGATCATTACCCTATCAACAGTGTGGCAACTGTTAAGTTCTCCCATGTCTTCCTTAGCGTATATGACTTATTGTATAATATCATTGATTTTAGCGTGCATGTCTAATAGCAAAATATAGAATACATTAGGGCGCTTCCTGTTTGCAAGGAGGAAGCTTTATACAGCAAAAGCTTTTCGTTGCAATGCTCAATGACAAAGCGATACAGCTGCAGAAGACGTTTCCAGAACACGCCCATTGTACTTTGCTAAAGTCTGGAGGTCGTTTGTTTTCCTTTTACCATCATTCATTTCTATTCACAACTACGGCTGGTTAAACTGAATAGCTTTTGAATAGCTTTCCAGCTTGGGCAAGTGAAGTTATGTTTAGATTCTGAAATAGTTCGCTTCGTTTTCCTTTCTTTTTCTATAAATAATGTCTAGCGAATATTTTTCGTACATTATTTTACGAAAAAATCTTATGCGCATAGATTCAGTAAGAAACAAAGGTTTCAAGTAAAGTCTCTCTTGTGATTTGGTTTTGATAGGTGAAAAACTATACAAACCAGTACAATTACCTCAAAGTCCTCATGACATCTTTCCCGATAGCTCAATCTATAACTGCGTATTAGGGTGGGACTAAAATTAGATTTCTGCTCCGAGCGACTTTTTGGGTACCATTTGGGTTCTAAAACAGCTGTGTCAATTATTAGCTCGATCAGTGAAACTATATTTTTGCGCCCACTGTTTAAAGTTTACATGGGACTTCGCATGGGAAAAATTGTGGAAAAAGTTATTAATCAGAAACCGATTGATGCTCGCTCTGACGATTGATAAAATATTCTTGTTTTCGAGCACTACTGCATTTGGCTGACCAATTATATGTAATTTTGTTTTGACTTTCTCTTATTGGGTCTTAATCAATGATCTGAACTGTTTGGTCGCTTCCCAAGAGTGTTGAGAGATAAATTGAGGCTTCTTTTGTAACTTTCTCTAATTAAGGTAAAAATTCTGTTATATACGTTCGACCGTCGGTAGCAGTGGTGCTATAAAAATCGAAATGTTTATCAATCTTCTGAGCAACAGTCAATTTTTGCACTATAACTTTTTCCACAGTCTTGAAATCGTTTTGCCGTTTTCGGGGCTTTGTTTCCTTGATAAATTTCACATCTATTTATTTTTAGGAGGCACGGGGTGACTCTTGGATGAATTGGTTTGTCGATTTCCCCTTTACGAAATCCCATGTAAACTTTAAACCGTGGGCGCAAAAATATAGTTTCACCGATCGAGCTTAGAATTTGCATAGATATTCTAGGACCCAACTGGAACCCAAAAAGGTGCTCGGAGCGAAATTTTATTTATTTTTTTCATATAACCATGCTCCACTCTGCTGCGTATATGATAACATAAATAGTGAAAAATTAGATATGACGCATTCTACATTATGTGTTCTCCCATAACGCACATTTTTCAAACCTACTTATTTGTATGTTTGTTTATGCGGGTTTTAACCTGACCGGTCATTGTCCCGTTTAAAATTTTCTTGATTTAATTTTAGGATCCAAATTTAATAATAATTATTATTCTTATTATGTATTACGGCCTATTTTTGAAAATAAGATACACTTCATGAAATATCAAACAAACAAAAATAACCGAATGATATTGCTGCCGTATATTCTGGGCGCAATGCTTTCCTCTTCTCGCATTAATTTTCTTTCTTGGTGGTGAGCAATGGTCAGGTTTACCCTCTGTCGCTTGCTGATCATTCCGTCTGCGTTTGCGTCCATATCGTCGTGTCATTTTCGTTGTCAGAAGTTTGCTGCTTTTTGTGTTTTCGGTTTTGTGTTGATATAGCCGTCTTCTTTCGTGTTTATTTCTTCTCTAAGCTGGTTTGAATCTGCTACTGTTTGGTTTCTTCTTCCACGCATCGTTTTTATTTTATTATCCTTCCAATTATGCCGACTTTCTTGTCTAATTCTTCAACTTTCCTAGCTTACTCCTTTATCTCTTTGCTGCATCTTGGACTATCTTCTAAATTGCTAGCCGTTTTCGAAACTGCTACTTCGGAGTTCCGTTCGACGTTTTCATTGTCCTTTGGTTTCTGGTGCGGTTCTTCGTTGCTCGGTTCGTTTTCTAACGCCCAGACCAGAACTGTAGATTGTCTCCATTTCGTCCATTTCTGTTGCAGGTGCGGAAAAAATTCGTATCTTTCTAGAATGTCGAACTGGTTTCCCTGTCGGGGGTGGCTCATTTCGGGTGCAACTCCATCGCTTCTTTTTGCGTACTATTTCTTCTCTGTGCGTCTTCCTTCGCTTTGAGTTATCTCGCTCGCTCCGGGCATCTCCGGTCGTAAGATGGATGTTCTTCTCTGCATCTGACCTGTCCTGTGCACTCCATCTCGTTTCCATGTTTGTTGCCGCAGGGTGCGCATTGTGGATTTGCTTCTTTCGCACCTGCTGTTTGTGTGGCCGAACATCACGCAGTTTCATTGGAAAAATTCCAAATGGAAGCCATTGCTGTCTCCGGTGGCACTCTGTTCTTGAATTTGATCTTCACTGTTCGCCAGTGTTCTCCGTGGTTCCCTTTCCTGTTTTTTTCTGTTTCCGTTTTTCCACGTTCATTATCGTTTTTCATTAGCTTTCAAATTTCCGTTTTTCCACGTTCATTATCGTTCTTTATCAGCTTTCAAATTTTCGAAAATCTCCACTCTAGCGGTAGTTGGCTAGCCTCCTTCGCCATTTCGAACATGATCTTGAATCGGAACCGGCCGATCTTTCGTATATCCTTCATTTGTGAGACCATTACCTACCTTTGACGGGTGATTGTATTTGTTCTGCTCGGGGTCTGTTGTTTCGATGCAGACGATTTTTGAGTGCGATGAATCGGTGCTGTTTTGATCGGTGCCTGATTCGGCTCTCCTAGGTTGTGTTGGTGATTTTGGTTGTTGATTTACTTTTTGCACATTTGGTGCCTTTAAAATGGCACCGCCGCGGGCTGCTAATGTCCCTGCCTTCACGTTGTATGCGACAGTTTTGCACCTTACTACTACTAATTAGCCTATTCTTTCGTGATTGGTATCTTTTCACGTTGCGACTTCCAGAAATCTTCCCGCTTCGCCACCGTGCTCGGTGCCGCGTATGAGTTCTCACTCCCGACCTAACCTTGCTTTCTTGTTCTGCGAAATTCTTTCCACTTTTGTTCCCTAGCTTCACGATAAATTTGCGAAATTCACTAGCGTCAATCTTCCATTAGTCACGTTCACTACTTTGGATTTCTTCCAATTTTGCTGAAAAAATGTTTTTCCATCGATACTTCGAAGAAACGTCCATATTAATCGGCGGCCATCTTTCCCCCTCTTGGCGCAATTTATTTTGTGATTCACTGATTCCACTCGCAGTTGAGGGCAACAGGCAACTTTACTGTTGCTATAGTGTAGTGTGTTTCATTTGTTTCCTGATCACAAGCGATGCGCTTCTCGACTTCTGATCTGTATGAAATGAGGAAGCAAACGACTGAAAGATTGTCCTTTCAATGTTTATAGCAAATGTCTACTTCCAATCCTTGCAGCTTCAGACGAAGTCGTGTACGCGTAGGTGACGTTTCTATAAGATGCTATATCGAGATCAATGGTCTATGATCCGTTTAGGCAATGAATTGTTGGTTATAAACAGAGCTGCAAATTTTCAACTGGTTATTATGAACTTGAAGGAAAAACAAATCTCAAATCATGCCCTACTATGTTCAATTCGCAGTTGTTTGTTTGCATCATTCATTCAAACAGCCGAGCTGCTTAATCATTTTCCATTCATTTTCAATTTCATTGACCCTGTGAATATCTGTCTACTGGGGTATTGACTATGTTTTTCAAGCAAAGTTTTGCTAGTTAGTTAGTTAGTTAGTTAGTTAGTAGTTACTCTGAACATACTTCTTACTGTTCATGTAAGCTTGAAAACGCAAAACATGTCAACATTTAACCTAAACTGGTCTCTACAGAGCAGAATGAAAATTTGAAATGAAGACGTACGATTTAGTTATGAAAATCCCGCCAACTTGAAAATGAATGATTAAGGGAGGCTTTGAATTTGAATCATGGTTGGGTTTGATTGAACTGAAAGTTGGCATTTGAAAATGAAAATTTGCACCACTGGTTATAAATAACATGTTTAAAGTGCTTTACTGCCCATACGATTGCAAGTAATGATGCACTTGCTGGCGTCGGTTGTGATTACGAGCGGGTCCTTCTACTTCGGTCTAACCAACAGCGCAGCTAAAGTCAGAAATTTCGTAATTCTTTTGACATTCATGTGTCCGGGTGAATTTTACATTTTTTCGTAGCAGATTGTTCAATGGTTTACGTTTTTCTGCTATTTGTGGTATGAATTTAACATGAAAATTAACCGTTCCTAAGTGCGAACGAACCCCTTAAACTGATTTAGACTCTGTCATTTGTAGGCGTCTTTTTGGTAGTTTGTGTATCTTTTCCTTTCGCGCTTCTGTTAGGTTTGTTTTTGTTTGTTTTATTGGCTTTAACCGTAAGGACAGCCTCTGTTAGGTGTTCAATTGCATCTGTCGGGGTGTAACAAACCCGTCGGTGCTATTTCTGCGCTTATCGGATTTGGTTGTCTCCATTGCGCTTGCTTCTGGCGTTAGCTCGGGCTCTGTTGGGTGATGAGTCCTTTGGCGTTCCGTATGTGCTTTTCATCTTGCTTGTTGGGCAACTGGGCTTTGGCTTTCTTCCAGTCGTGCCACTATGTATGGCAGCAGTCGGGGTTTTCGGGTCCCGACTGTGCTGTTTATAGTTGTTGTATTTCATCAGCCGTATTGTGGCATCCCGACAGTGCTTTTCTCAATTGTGTAGCGGGAGTAAGTGGAATATTGACTGTTCCGATACTACGTCATGGTACTGTTCTTGCCTGTTGTTTTCATTCATGTACCCTTCTTCCGAAACTTCTGTCTGCTGACGTCGTCCCTGAGTGCAGGTTTGGCAAAGGCTTTCTGTTGGTCTCCTGGTACCCCTTCATCGCACCCATCACCACTACCTTCGACCAGCTCA